>NC_084836.1:680187-1014030 GCF_033115175.1 Lepus europaeus
CCTGACATCCCAGAGGTGGGGTGGGGGTCTGAGCCTGCCGAGGCCAGGGGGAGCCTTGGGACCCAGCTGGGGGTGGGCAGGGCCCATAGCAGTCTTTGGTGTCCCACAGTGACCATGCACCCTGTTCAAGGCCGCGCTCAGACCCCAGCTGCCCACTGGGATGAGAAGGGGAGAAGCCACTGGAACTCAGTGCCCAGTTTCCAGCGGGAGCATCACTTCCCCTCCAGCCAGGACCCTGGGACCACGGCACCGGCCTGGGAGCCGCCTGCCCCACCTCAAGCCGCGCCTGCTCAGAAGCCCCGCCCCTGCGGGAGATGGCAAGGCCACTGACCCTGGTTCCCACTGACCCGCGTTTGGGGGTCTGTGTGCCTCACACAGTCACCCACGAGTGTGTCAGGACCCACAGACCCTGGGCCCCCAGCGCTGGGAGCACCCAGAGCACTGTCCTGGGTCAGAATCCTCGCTGCGACACCAGGACAGGCCCAGGCAAACCGGGACCCAGGCCCACCCTTGCGTGGGGGAGGCCACGTTAGGCTGAGAAGAAGACCAGGGAGGCGGGGCCTTGAGCTGCTGGACCTACAGGGACCCCTGCCGGCCTCACAGAGAAGCACAGCAGGCGGCCCCCGGGTGTGCGCCAGGGTGGACGCCCTGGTTCCCTGCACCCCACGCGCTCCACAAACAAGACGCAGACCCCCAGACGGGGTTTTCAGAAAGAGCGGGCAGTGCAGGACAAGGCGAAGGCCCAGCCCCGACACAGAGGAGGTGAGGCGAGCTCGTGGACCCCACTGGGTCCAACAGCACAGACGTCGGGTGCCCGGCGATGCAGAACCAGTCCGTACCCGGCAAGCACTGGCCGAGACTGCAGGAGCCGTGGCAGGCAGTCTGCTGAAGACACGGCCACGGCGGGCAGAAGCGGCCCCTTCACGTGGTTCTCACGGCAGGCAGCTGCGACCGTGGCCGCCCCGTCCCCTCGGCTACACCCGTTCATCCTCCTTGTGTCTTGTTACAGAAGGTGAATCTGGGGGGGCAGCATCCTGTACCGAGTCCCTGGGATCAAATCCCAGCTCCGCCTCCAGCCCAGCTTCCTGCCGGTGCACTGAGGAAGCAGCAGGTGCTGGGGCCCCTCCCACCAACGGGGAAGACCTGGGCGGAGTTCAGCTCCGAGCCTCAGCGTGGCAGCTAGGCTGCTGCTGTGCTGGTATTTGGGGGGACAAAGCAGCAGGTGGGAGATAGTGCGCGCTCGCTCTCTCGCTCTCTCTCGCTCTCTCTCTCGCTCTCTCTCGCTCTCTCGCTCTCTTTCGCTCTCACTCTCTCACTCGCTCTCTCGCTCTCTCTCGCTCGCTCTCTCGCTCTCACTCTCTCACTCGCTCTCTCGCTCTCTCGCTCTCACTCGCTCTCTCTGCCTCCCAAATAATGGATTGAAAATTGGAAGAAAAAAGCACAAAGGACTAGTATTTAGAATATGTAAAGAACACAACTAAAAGCCAGAAAAAACACACTTAAAATTAAATGATCAGTTTATGTTATGAATATTTTACTAAATTAAAAACAAAGAGGACGACCCAAGTCGACATTTGGGGAGACATCTCAGCAAGGGGATAAACGACTTTTAGGCCCAGGAGCGATGCTAGGAATATTCTGACGGGAACTCGGGGCCCCCCCGGCACCCTCGCACCGCAGCCTAAGTTAGCAGACAGGAACTCGCGCCCAGGATTGGGAATCCCGGAGCCGTCCCACATCTCCGAGTGTGTGTGTAAGATGGACACACGTTCCCACAGCCGGCAGTCCCGCCCCCGTGCACCTGCCTGAGAGAAGGCCCAGGGGGCCCCTGGGCGGCAGTGAGCAAGCTGCAGTGACCACGGGTACCACACTGCCACACAGGCGGGCACCCCGGTCCTGAGAGCCCACTCACCCGAGGCACCCCCAAAACAAGGACCTGCGAAGACAGCTGGGGGCCAGGAGGGAGCAGTGGGGGCCGGGCTGAGGCCGCCGGCCTCTGCTCAGGGCACTTACTGAGGTCCAGCAAGTTTGTGGAGGGCGGCAGCTGGGGGCAGAGGCTGGGGCAGGGGCTGGGGGCAGGGACTGGGGCAGGGGCTGGGGGCAGGGGCTGGGGGCAGGGACTGGGGCAGGGGCTGGGGGCAGGGACTGGGGCAGGGGCTGGGGGCAGGGGCTGGGGCCGGCGGTTTTCCGTGGCCCCTCGGCAACCCCATTTTAAAAATATTTCCTGATTTTATTAGCGCTCCATTTGCTTCCCGGAGAAACGTTTACAGCGATGTGGAACATAAGCCTAAGAGGATTTCTGGTTGTTTTCACTAAAACTTTAGCCAGCTGCAGCCGGAGTTCGCCTCAGCCATCCCTGGCCCCTGGCCCTTGGCCGCTGACCCCTGCAGGCTGCTGGCCCCTCGCTCTCCCGGGGCTGCCTCCCCACGACCACACGGTCTGCACCTCCCACCCTCCCAGGCCGTGCCCACCAGGCGCGGGCACCCCGGGGGCGCGGGGGACAGGGCCCCTCTGAGTGTGCCCCGTGTGGGGGGGGGCCACGTGGACGTGCACAGCCCCATGGGCCGAGCCCCTGCCTTGCCTCTCTGTGGCCGCCGCGGGGCCTCGAGGAACGAGAGTGGGCCCCAAGATCGGCCGCGGGCGGCGGGGGCGGCGGAGCCCCGAAGCGTCGGCGCTGGGCAGAGCCGGGTCCACGCAGGCGCCCGGGATCCGCGCCGGCGCCCCGCGGCGGGAAGGGGGCGCCCCAGGCCCGGCAGGTGGGACGCCCCGGAGGCGGCGTGTGCCCAGGTGGCCACAGCAGCCCAGCTCGGTCCAGCCTGGCCTCCCACCCCAGCGCGGACCCCTGCCCAGGCCTCCCACTCAGCGCTCTGTGTCCGCAGGGCGAGGTGTGGCTCTCGCACCCGTGCGCCACCCACTGCGGGCCAGGCTGGCTCGGTCCGGCCTTCCCGTCCCTGACCTGGTCCGCTGACCCCGGAGCAGGTGTCTGCTGACGTGGGGACCCCGCGCGCGCGACCTGGACAGGTGCACGGCCCTCGCTCCTCAGACGCCGGGGCTGGGCGCGAC
This sequence comes from Lepus europaeus, assembly GCF_033115175.1. Taxonomy (NCBI): domain Eukaryota; kingdom Metazoa; phylum Chordata; class Mammalia; order Lagomorpha; family Leporidae; genus Lepus; species Lepus europaeus. The sequence goes on from NC_084836.1 coordinate 683,251, forward strand.
CCTTCCCCTGTTCAGCCTGGTCCGGGGCTGCTATGGACATCAGGGGTCGCTGGCTGCAGCGAGCCTGGGGCGGACAGCAGGGCCGGGCCCTGGTGACCACGCGCTGGGGGCGGGGGCAGAAGAAGGTCCCAGAGGCTGCACCGGCGGCGGGGAACCCGAGCTACGCCCTCCCCCAGGACAAGCGGAGTCCCAGGCCCACGACAGCGAGGGGGCTCTCGCGTGGGCCCGGTCCCTTCCCTGCTCGGGTCAGGCGGTCCTTACGCTCCTGTCCCGAGGACTCCGACCCTCGGCCCCTCCTCCTCGCGAGTCGCTGACCGCTGACCGCCCGCGTGTCCCTCACCTCTGCGCCCAGACGCGGCCCCTGGACCTTGCATCCCCGTCCCAGCACCGCCGCCCCTACCTGCGGCGCTGGGGGCAGCGCACGGGGCCCAGGTCCTCGGCCCCCAGCCGGCCCCGCCCACGCACCGGCCCCCGCCCCGCTGCGGCTGGTCAGGGGGCGCCGGCGCGAGCCGCCCTGGACAGGAAGGCCCCCTCCCCCCACCTTCCTGCGCCTGGCTACTCGGGCTTCCGGGAGCCGCTGACTCACAGGAGGCGCCCCACGTGCGCAGTGCCCTTCCAGTGCGCGTGAGTCATGGCCAGCGTCGCAGGGGGCGGGAGGGAGGGGACACTTGGCGCGGGCACTGCCCGGATGCATCCGCGCGCGCACACACACACACACACACACACCCTGCCGCACTCGCCTCCACGTATGCAAGGCACGCACCGGCACACACGTACCTGCACACCCACCAGGACAGTCGCCTACACGCACACACGGGCACCCCCTTTGGCCTCCTGGACCTGCTGGCCCTTGCTAGAGCTGAGGGACTCTGGGATCCTCCGGGGTCCCTGACCTGCCCCACTCTGCCTCTGTGCGCTGGCACTGACACAGACACAGACACACAGGCACTGCCACGGGCACACGGGCACTCAAGCTGACACACCGACATGGGCACTGACACGGGCACTGACACGGGCACACACACGGGCACTGAAACTGACACACCGACATGGGCACTGACACGGGCACTGACACGGGCACACGGACACGGGGCACTGACACGGGCACACGGGCACACGGGCACTGACACGGGCACACGGGCACTCAAACTGACACACCGACATGGGCACTGACACGGGCACACGGACACGGGGCACTGACACGGGCACACACACGGGCACTGAAACTGACACACCGACATGGGCACTGACACGGGCACACACATGGACACAGGGGCACTGACACGGGCACACACACGGGCACTGAAACTGACACACCGACATGGGCACTGACACGGGCACTGACACGGGCACACGGGCACTGACACGGGCACACACACAGGCACTGAAACTGACACACCGACATGGGCACTGACACGGGCACTGACACGGACACACAGGCACTCAAGCTGACACACCGACATGGGCACTGACACGGGCACTGACACGGGAACACGGGGCACTGACACAGACACACACACGGGCACTCAAACTGACACACCGACATGGGCACTGACACGGGCACTGACACGGGAACACGGGGCACTGACACGGACACACACACGGGCACTCAAACTGACACACCGACATGGGCACTGATACGGACACACGGGCACACAGGCACTGACACAGGCACTGACACGGGCACACGAGCACTGACACGGACACACACACGGGAACTCAAACTGACACACCGACATGGGCACTGACACGGGCACTCACACCGATATACGGGCGCTGACACAGACACAGGGACATTCACATGGACACTGACACACACAGGCGCTCCCATGGGCACTGACACGGACACACGGGCACTCACTCTGCCGTCACAGGTGGCAGTGTAACCCACACACCACAGCGCGGGCCCCCAAATGCCCACCCTCCTGTCCCTCCCTTGAAGCCTGACCCCGCTGTTCCCTCTCTGGGACCCTTGGTCCCCAGATCTCTGCGGCGCGGCCTGAGGCCGACACCCAGGCCCCACTCAGCCCCACGGGAGGAAGGCGGACAGCAACCCCTCAGGGCCCACCCTTGTCTGGGAGATCGGAAATGACCCTGTAGGGTGAGCCCAGGGCTGGGGAAGTGGAAAGGGCCTGGGGAGAGAGACCTCGGGGAGAGCCGGGGGGCGAGGCAGGGTCGAGCGGGAGCCCTGGGGGTGCTCTGTGGATAGGCAGGCTTTGTGGGGCACAGTGGCAGGTCACCCACGTGGGCTGACTCTGCCCAGGCCCCCACCCCCTGCCACAGGAAGGGGAAGTCGGGGTCCAGAAAGGACCCCCAGGTTCGAGGAAGAACCCTGCCTGATCCATCTTGGTCACTGGTCCCCACCAACTGGAGCCTGGCCTCCTGTGAGCGGTCCAGCAACACAGCCCAGGCTGGTGGGCCCTGGGGGCCCCAGGGAAGGGGGCAGATGGCCGCTGGGCTGGGTGCAGCCAGCACCTCCCCTCTGCGGGGCCCCACAGCCCCAGGCCTGGCCAGAGTAGCAGGGGCCACAGCCTGCGACCCTGGTGAGGAGCCGTGGGCCTTGGCCGCCTCCTACAGGGCGCTGGGGGCACCCGCGCACCTGGGCGCAGACTCGGCATCAGGGTGAAGCCTGCCAGGCCTGCCCCAGCAGGGCAGCCACGGGGCGTCAGGCCGGTGTCCAGCAGGGCCCTCTCCCACATTGGGCCTGGCTGCCTCCTCCCAGGCCGGGCAGAACCAGCTCTGTACCCGGGGAGGGGGGTCTCTGCCCTCGGGGAGCGCTTCCCCTGCTTCAGGAGGGGTGTGGCAGCCTAGGAGGCCCCCAGATCACTCCCTCCCAGAAGCGACACTCCACACCACCCACCCTGGCCCCTCGGGGTCCGGCCAGAGGGCGGTGACCAGCACTGACCCTCCCAACTGCCCGGCCGGGCCTGACTGCCAGGAACTCCGGGGGTGGGAATCCGTTGTGCAATCGAAGCTGGAGGTTGACGCAGCTGCCTGGGAAGCCGGCAGCCTGGAAGTCACACGCACATGGCTCAGGTGCCCCAGGAGGGGGCCCTGAGCCTAACCAGTGCCTGCCCACCCCGTGCTCTGTGGGCAGGGCCACGCTGGCACACGGCTCCCTGCCACCTGCCTGGGCCTCAGGCCAAGCACCCGTACCCCTGTCCTGCTTCCCCTGGTGCCACTGTCGGCAGCCTGGGAGGCCTGTGTGTTTCTGGGGCTGCAACGTCGCCAAGCCCGCCGCCCACCGGAGGGCCGTCCTTCCAGGACGCCGAGCTGATCTCTGGTGCTGGACAAGGACGGTGGCCGCTGCCATCCCAAGGGTGCAGGGCAGGCCAGGGGACAGTCAGCCAGCCCCCCCCCTCACCCCACAGGAGCCTGCTGTGACCCAACCGTGGCTCGGAGGCTGCGACTGGGGACCCCTCAGGATTCCTGGCCCGGCAGAAGAGGGATCAGTGTGGCGGCGGCTCAGTGCCTGGCGCGGCCTCCTGGGAGCGGAGACCCTGGGCAGAGGGGAGTACGGAGCTCAGCCTGGCGGGTTTTGGGGGGTCATGGCCCCCAACGGGCATGTCAGGGCATCCAACCCCCTGGCCAACAATGCCGGCCTCAGGGAGGGTCGGGTTCTGCCCAGGTAACAGCCCCATCCTGGCCCCAAGGGCCCACCCTCCTAGCCCCGGCACTGGGCAGGCATCTCTTGGCCTCCGCAGGCTCCTGGCGCCGAAAGGTGGGGTGTCTGAGGGTGGGGCGGGGGCCCGTCCCCCCTGTGCAGGCTTGAACTCGGCTGGAGACCCCGAGTGGCCGAGGAAGTATTGCCGTCCTAGGAAGGGTGGGAGGGGCTGGTCTGAGGGGAGGGGCCCCAGCACCCCCAGCTAGACCGCACCCGGGAGCCTGAGCGCTCCTAGGTGAACTTGACACATCCAGGAATTGAGCTGGGCTGCGAGGCCTTGCTCCCCCAAGGAGAAGCTGGACCACAGGATTTGCGGGGACAGCGGAAGCCCACCACTGCTTATGCATCACCCAGACCCCAACAGAGCCCTTGCCACGGAGGTCTCTCTGCTCAGGAACTCCACCTGTGGCTCAGGGCGCGCAGGGCTGTGCCCCTGGGGGTTCTCTGGAATCTGTGCCCCTGCCACAGTAGCCAGCCCTGCAGGTAGCAGGAGGACAGGACTGGAGGCTGGCGGGGCCTCCGTCTCCAGCCTCAAAAGCAACCCCCTGGGCTGGAAGGTGGGAGACACAGCCCAGTGTCCCGTGCCCACACGCATGGTCCTGGCGACCTCAGCCCAGTGTCCCGTGCCCACACGCGTGGTCCCGGCGACCTCAGCCCAGTGTCCCGTGCCCACACGCGTGGTCCCGGCGACCTCAGCCCAGTGTCCCGAGCCCACACGCATGGTCCTGGCGACCTCAGCCCAGTGTCCCGAGCCCACACGCATGGTCCCAGCACTGTCCCCGCCTGGGGGCCTCGGCCACTGTGGAGCAGCCTCCAGGTGACACCCAGCAGCTCCTGCCTCTCCGCCATTTCCCCAGGACTGAAGCCAGGGGCTGGGAGACGCCCACGCATCCAGCCCGGGCAGACGGCAGCACCCAGGGCCGTGCAGTCAGAACAGGGACAGCAGGGCTGTGGGAGGAGCGGTGGCGAGGGGGCATACAAGACGTGCCGGGTGAGGCGGTGCCAGGCTGCCCCCCTCCCCTCCACCGATATCCAAAGCAGGCCTGGCTCTGAGAGGTGGGCTCACCCCTCTGCAGGGCTCACCCTGGGCCTGGCACGTTCCCACACCAGGTAGGACTGCACGGGGCGCCCACCCTGCTGCTCCCAGTCAGCAACCGAGGGACAAAGGTCCAGCACCCCCGCCCGTGTCGGAGCTGGGGCCTGCACCCCCTCAGGGGTCACCTGGCCCCAGCACCAGTGCCCTTCAACTGCATTGGTGGCCACTGACTCGCCAGTGCTCTGCCCGCCCTCCGCGGGCCTCCTGGGGGCCGTGTGCGGGGGTCCCTCACTCCCGGGACGCTCCTCAGGCCACAGCACATGGCTGAGACCTCCGTCCCGCACAAGCTTGGGGCACCACCACCCTCCAGACCCCTTCCCAAGCCTCAGACACAGGCCACAGTCAGACAGAGGCGGTGCTGGGCAGGCTGGCTGCTCCCCTGCTGCCCCTCCCACCGTGCGCACTCAGCACCAGGGTCCCTGTCCGTACCTCCCTCTGTCCACACCCCACCCCAGCATTTCCCGGCCCCTCCATGGGGCCACCGGCTCCAGCTGCCCGGAGACTGGCCTTGCTCCCAGGGCTGTGAGGGCCTGGTGACCGGGTGGGATGGGCTTGGGACTCAGCTCAGTGACGGCTGGCCTGGTGGGAGAGCAGATGGATGGACCGCAGGAAGAGGAACCAGGGAGACCGAGGTGGGGGCTGGGCCCTGGTGACCAGCGTCCTGCCAGAGGCTCACTGTGGGCTGGATGCTGTCCTCAACCCAGGGACACCGTACCAGGAAGCCCTCCCGGAGTGTTCCACATGTGGCCAAGTGGACTCAGAGCAGGACAAGCAGGGCACTGGACAGTCCTCCCCTCAGCTGCTGGCGTGGGACAGAGGACCTCAGGGCCAAGACGGCCCCTCAGGAAAGGAAAACATGGATCCACAGCCGGGGCCCCCACCTCAACCCCCCACTGCTGCTGCTGGGGCACACGCGTCTGCCCTTACTCCCGCAGAACTCCCCAAGGCTCCCCCGGCCGCCGCGGCCACATCCCAGGCGGCCCTGCCCAGAGCCGCACAGCCCGGCGGCGAGGACACCTGTGCGCTTGCAGGTGGGCAGCCGCTGGACAAGGGCCCCCGGCGGGGAGGCCACACCCGGGCCTCCACCAGGCCTCCTGCAGCCCCCATGTGCTTCTGCCGACGGATCCCCACACCTGCACCGGGCCTGTGCGAGGCCAGGGCCCTACCACGCCCAAGCACCTCCCCGACCAGGCCCCAGGACCTCGGCACCCCCACCCGACCCCCACCACCCAGTCAACCCCTCATCTCCCTCTGGAAACCCCACCCCACAGGCCACACGGCCACACACCCCCCGCTGTGGCCTGAACGGCCACCTCCACTCTCCGCCCCACAGGGCCCCCAGAAGGGAGGCTGCCCGCACAGGCCCCAGCTGGCTTCCCCCCACCCCACCGTGGCGGCCGAGGCCCAAGCAGGACACCGGCCACAAAGGGGCACCCGGGAGCAAGAGCCAGGCCCCTCCTCCCTGCCACCACCCCAGTGAGCACAGGACACCTGTTATGTACAAAACAATTTAATTGAAATACCTGTATAAAAAATAGGATCTCCAGACATCTCACACTGTTGAGCTGAAAGAAACCCCCGTCCCCGTCTACACACGCGGGGCCACAGAAGCACAGCTGCTGGAATAAATTAAAGGCTCGCGAGTGCCCCCCCCAGCCTCAGGGCCCACAGCGGACTGTACAAGGTCAATAACTTAACACCCCTCCCCCAGGGCACAGGGCGCTCCGTCCACTGGCCACTGTACAAGCTCGTGTCCCCAGCACCCTGCCCCCCCACCCCGCCGCCCGAGGGAGGCAAGGCCGCCGGGGGCAGTCCCCCCGACAAATAAATTAAACAATAAATAGCCCCTCCGCGGGGTCCCACCATAAATAAGACGTTGCATTGCTTGTGCACGGTCGCGCCCGGGGCGCACGGGCTCGGTGCCGCGGGGACACAGCAGCAGAGGGGGCGTCCCCGGGCCGTCTTTGGCCAGGCAGAGCTGGGGCAAACCGAGTCCCGTGGGAGCAGCGTTCAGGAAGGCACTCGAAGCAGGGGAGAGGCCGGTGCCGGGGCGGAGCCAGCCCGGCCGCGCCGCGCCCCTCACAGGCTCTCGCTGCTGGACGAGGTGCTGGCCTCGTCCTCAGTGTCCAGGCCGCACAGCCGCAGGTCGCAGCTCTCGGGGGCGCCCCCGTCGGCCAGCATCCAGGGGTGCGCGGCGATCTGGTCCAGGGAGGGCCGCTCCGAGGGCCGCAGGGACAGGCACCACTCGATGAGCTGCTGGCACTCTGCGGGGAGGGCAGGGTCAGCGGGGGCGGGGCGGGGCGGGGACCCCGGCCCGGCCGCCCCGCCCACGCACCGGCCGAGACCCGCCTCCGGAAGAACAGGCGTCCGCACAGGATCTCGTCGTCCCGCTCGAAGGGGATGTCCCCGCACACCATGTCGTACAGCAGCACGCCCAGCGACCACACCGTGGCCGAGCGCCCGTGGTAGCGGTGGTAGCGGATCCACTCGGGGGGGCTGTACACGCGGGTGCCTGCGGGGCGCGGGGCGGGGCGCGGTCACGCGGGCGGCTCGGGTTTCACAACAAACCGGCGGCGGCCCCGCCCCGCGCCCCGCAGTGCGGCGCCCGCGCCCGCGCTCACCGTCGAAGTCGGTGTAGACCGTGTCCTTGAGCAGCGCGCCCGAGCCGAAGTCGATGAGCTTGAGCTGGCCCGCGCGCAGGTCCACCAGCAGGTTCTCGTCCTTGATGTCGCGGTGCACCACGCCGCAGCCGTGGCAGTGCCGCACGGCCGCCAGCACCTGCGCGAAGAAGCGGCGGGCCAGCGGCTCGTCCAGCGCGCCGCGCTCCGTGATGAAGTCGAACAGGTCCTGCGCCGGCTCGGGCCGCTCCAGCACCAGCAGGAAGCCGTCGGGCCGCTCGAACCAGTCCAGCAGGCGGATGACGCCGCGCGCGCCGCCCGCCGCGCCCACCTTGCGCAGCAGCACCACCTCCAAGGGCACGGCCGCGCCGCCCTGGGGGACAGGGCGGTCAGCGCCCGCGCCGCGCCGCGCCCCGCGCCGGCACTCACCAGGCTGCCCCACTCCGCGCCCGCGCCGCGCCCGCGCCCCGCGCCCGCACTCACCAGGCTGCCCCACTCCGCGCCCGCGCCCCGCGCCCGCACTCACCAGGCTGCCCCACTCCGCGCCCGCCCCGCGCCGGCCCGCGCCCGCACTCACCAGGCTGCCCCACTCCGCGCCCGCGCCGCGCCCGCACTCACCAGGCTGCCCCACTCCGCGCCCGCCCCGCGCCCGCCCCGCGCCGGCCCGCGCCCGCACTCACCAGGCTGCCCCACTCCGTCACCCGCTCCTTCACCACGTGCTTCACGGCCACCTGCGGCGGGCGGGGGCACACGCGGTCAGCGCGGCGGGGCCCCCACTCCGCGCCCGCCCGCCCGCGGCGGCCCACTCACCGGGAGCCCGTCGGCGAGCCGGCTGCCCGCGTAGACCGTGCCGAAGCCGCCGCTGCCCAGCACGGCGCCCACCTGGTACAGCTTCTCGAAGCTCTCCCTGTCGGCGCGGGCTGTGGGGACGAGGCGCACGGGCGCGGTGGGTCGGGGCGGCCCGGGCGCGCCCCCCGCCCCGGCGCCCCCCGGGCCGCGGCTACCTGGCTGCAGCAGCTTCACCGGCAGGTGGTCCACGCCGCCGGGCCCGCAGAGGTGCGCCAGGGAGCCGAACTTGGACAGCAGCATCGCGGGCGGCGCGGGGCCCCGGCCCTCCGCCCCGAGGCCGCGGCGAGGTGGGCCCGGTGGCCGCGCGCGGACCGCGGACAGGCGCAGCAGGCCGAGCGGCTCCCACGCCCCGGCCGCCTCGCCCCGGGCTTTTGGGCCGCGGCGGCGCGGATCCCTCCGCGGGGGGCGGAGCCAGCCCGGGCCCCGCCCCCTCGGCCGTGGCCCGCGCCGCGCGGCCGCCCGGGCGCTGGCTGAGACGACGGCTGGCACCGCCGGGCGCCGCCTCCCCGGCCGGCGGGGGCGAGGGGCGGGCGGCGGGCGGGGCGCGGGGAGCCGCTCCGGGACTCGTTGCTGTCGTGGAGTCGCGGAGGCGCACGGGGCCGCGTCGCCGCTCTGCCGCAAGCGCGCGCGCACACGGACACTCTCAGTCCGCGCACGCGCGGCCGCGGCGCTCCTGCGGAACGGGGCGGGGCCGCGTGGGCGAATGGGAGCCGGGGTTTTCAAAGGACACCGCCGGCCCAGCCAATGGAGGCGCAAGGGGGCGTGGCCTGCGGACCCGCCCCCAGGCCGCGCCGGCGAAGGTCACTGCCTGGCTCTGCCGCGGCGCACGCGCGGGCGCGGCCGTGTCGCAGGAACGCGCGGGCGTGCGGCCGCTCTGAGCGCGGCGGCGCGGGGTCCCTGGGAGAAGCGGGGATCCGGGGACAACCCCCCCCCGGCTCTCCCCGAGCGGGCGCGCTGACACGTGTCGTACATTTGCGTCAGAGGCCGCCCGCGCGCTAGTGGCACGGCGCGGGGACCCCCCCCTCCCGCCGGCCTCAGCCACGCGAGACTCCCGGCCTGCGCGAGTCCGTCCCGCCCAGGGGCGCCCCCTCTATCTTCGTGAGCAGACCAGACCCCCTGGAGTCCTGCACGTGCCCACCCCCCCGCTGCCCGGTGTGGTCCCGGCTGCCCCCTGCGTCCATCTACCTTCCTCCTGGACCGGGGAGCCTGAGCACCCCTGGGGACGCCCTCCCAGGCCGAGCCCGGACTTCTGCGTGATGGGATCCAGCCCCATGGATCCGCCTGGCCCAGGGCTTGGGCCAGCACCAGGGCCAGTGTGCGCGGGGCTCCTCCCGGAGCGGGTGGAGGAACCCGGGGCCCTGGGTGCTGCCCAGTGGCCCCTGCGATCTGGGCAGGGAGCTAAACATCGTGGCTGATGTCCCTGGTCCCAGCTGGCCGGTGTGACCCACAAGCTGCACACACACCTGCCTTGGGGCCCCCACCACGTCTGGCTTATCACCCCCTGGAACCTCCTCCCACGGGTATTGTCCCCAGCCCAGGGGCCACCTGCTACCAGGGTGTGGCCCAATGACCTCTGTGGCTCTCCCTCCCGCCCTGGGCTGAGATGACAGCGCACCTGACACTGTCCACCTGCCTTCCCTGTCACCCTGCCAGCTCCTGCTGTGGCTGCACGGGTGACAGGCCCTGGAGCTGTGTTCCCTCCTGCGATGTAGCGTGGGCTTGGCAAGGGCTGGACTGGGGCTGTGACGTGACCATGCTGTGCACAGCTTCCCATGGGGTCAGGGCCCAGGCAGGAGGCTCTGAGACCCCAGAGCAGCCCTGCCTGTGCAGAGCCACTCAGGCCTGGGAGACGGGGTGCTGGGGAGCTGGGGTCCCCCGTGACTCCCCAGTGGGCCCCCTGCTGCTTGCATGAACCTCCGGGTTCATCATTTGGCTCATCCTGGCTCTCACCTGACAGGTGTCTGGCCCAGCAGCCCTGAGAGAGCAGGATCTGGGGTCAGGGCACCCCTTCCTTGTCCCCCACAGCCCCTGTCTTGCTCTGACCTTCCAGGGTCTCCCCAGACTAAGCAGCCTTTAGAAAGGCCAGTGTGTGCCCAGCCGTCCACAGCCCACCTCCCCGCCCTGCCAGGGGCCCCAGGGGGTTCAGGCTGTGAGGAGGGGTCTGGCAGCCTGCGTGTGTCCTGGCTCTGAGCTGCAGGAGGGGTCGGAAGGACCCTAATCCTCCCGGCCCCCGCGACGGCTGACCGACCAGAGTGAGCTGAGCAAGGGGCCTGCCTGGTCCATGCCTAAGCAGCCCCCTAGGCCACTGTGGCCGCCCTGGTGGGAGATGGGGGCCTGTGGCCCAGTCTGCCTGCCTCTTCCCCCACCACGCTGGTGGGTGCGCCCGGCCCCTTACTCAGCTGCTGAGATGTGGTGGGTTTCCACCTCCAGCGCCACCAGCTGTGGAGCCCACACCCTCCCTGCACACAGAGCCAGGCCAGATCTCAGACCCCGCACCTCCCAGTGTCTCATCTCAGGCACGGCCTGTGGGGGCAGAGCTGACCCCACCCCACCCCCACCCGTCAAGTCCCCAGCAGCACAGGCCTCAGCCCCTGCCTGTTCCTCTGTGCCCCTGGGCAAGCCCAGGTCTCTCCTGTCCCCCCACTGAAGCCCACCACCCACTGGGGGCTGGGGGCTCAGGCCAGCAGGCCATGGGTCTTCAGTCACTGGGCCGCCCTGCCGAGGGGCAGCCCCGCCCCAGGGCCAGGGGCCTCTGCCTGCCCAGCCCTGAGCAGGGGCTGGGACTTGGGTTGATCCCATCAGCAGGTCCACGGGGCCACCCCCACCTCTGCCCCTGACCTATCCCAGCCTGCCCCACCCGGTCACCCTCTCCTGCCGGTGGGAGGAGCTGCCCTGTTGCCCTGGTGACTAGAGCCAGGCTGGCCTCCCAGGTGAAGGTTGGGGTCAGCCTCCACTCACAAGTGTGCCTACCCCTGCCCCCTACAGTCGCATGCCCCCACGAGATCACCTGTGCACACAGCAACCAGAATGCAAACACACCCACGCCCACAGCTGCATCACAGAAGGGTCCTGGACTCTGCTCTGATGTCCGCTCTTCCCTCCACCCCCAGTCCCCATGCCAGTGAGCAAGGCGGCTTCGATCAGCTTGTGTCCAGCTGCCCCTGACATCCCACACGTCTGCCTGCCCCATCCTGGCCAGGCCAAGTCTTGGGGGGGTGCCCTCCCCATCACCAAGGGCCAAGGTTCTGTCCCAAACCTCCCACCTGCAGCCCACCTGTCACTCTGGCAGTTCTACCCCCACCCCCTGGCCCCAGTCCATGACCCCTGGCCTCTCGCCTTCACACTCCCTCTCACCAGCCCGACACTGTCCTGCCCTGGGCCCTCCATGTCCCCCGGGCCATCAGGGTCAGTCCTGGTGGGCTGACAGTCACAGGGGTGCCCTGAGCCCCCTCCAGCCTCAGCTATCGCACAGGAGCACCGGGGCCCAACTGGGCCAGCACCTCACCAGCTCCCAAGGCCAAACTTGGCCAGCGTGGCTGCCTGCAGTCATCTGTCCAACACCACTGACCGGGAGCCCTGTGCTCATCTTACCGCACCCAGAGGCTGGCCATGGCCACAGGTCGCCTCTGCACACCCCCACACTGGCCTGCACAGGGCCACAGCCAGCGAGACTGGGCAGGTGCGCCGGGCGCAGGGCTGTCGGGGGAGGTCTGCGCCGTGCCCTTTCCCCTGCTGCCTCCACTCTGCTTGGGCACAGTGTCTGACCCGCTGGGGAGAGGAGCCAGTGGGGCTCAGGTCAGGATTTTGCAACTTCTTACCCAAGGCGTCCCAGGCCAGGCCAGGGTGGGGGACGTGGCTCTGCAGAAGCCCAGGGTGAGTGACCTGCGGGGAGCTCTGGCTCCACTGCCGTGGCCTCTGTCCCCTGGACACTGACAGGCGCTGCCATCCCTGCCCAAGAGACCAAATCGGGCCCGACCCTCGGCGGCAGTGGGGAGGCCCGCCCTGTGTTGGGGGCTACTTGTTCTTGCCGAGCCTGCTCTCGGAACACCTGGCATTAGGTGGCCAGGCTCTTGATGGGAGAAGACCTTGAAAACCCAGAGGTGCGTGGCAGTGTCCAGGCCTAGGCTAGGTTCATCGGAGTCCCCAGAGTCCCCAAACCATTCATGGTCGTCCCTGGCATGAGCCCGCCCAGCACTGCCCAGAGACCTGTGGCCACACTCCCTCCCAAAGCAGGGGCTGAGCCTGAGCTGGGGCCGCCAGTGGCCGTGGCAGTGGCCCGGCCTGTAGCCAGGGCCAGGCTGCCGGTGGCATTTGCCCACCCGGGCAGCGTCACTCTGCCTGTTTTCCTGCAGTGCCTGGCCAACCCTGGGACCACAGGTGCACCTTCGCTCTGGGCTGACCCCTGTGGCACGTTGTCCTCAGCCTGTCCCGACATCACTCTCCCTGTCTGACGAGTGGGGCCTCTGGCAGCCCAGTGGGGCCGGGGGGGGGCAGCCTGTGTGGACAGCACAGGGGGCTGAAGTGCGGGTTCTGGGGGCGGGGCTGGGAGCTGGGTCCTGCGCCTGCCATGCTTGCTACTTTGCCTTCAGCCCCACTGTGGCTCCAGCCCCTCTCCCGTGTGTTCAGGCACACAAGGGAAGTTCCCCAGTAGGGGTTCCCCAACTCAGCTGAGTCTCTGGGTACAGGCAGAGTGGGGTGGGGGTGGGGCCTCAGCACCCAGGACCTGACCAGGGGTCTCAGCTGTGCAGTTGGGGCCAGCTGGGTGGTCCCCCAGAAGGTTGGGGCTGGTGACCTGGGTCCCAGAAGCGGGTTGCGCTGGGGCAGTCTCCCCTCGCGCTGGCTTTCCCGTAGGGGTGGGGTCTGACTCCCAGGCCTAAGCCCCACGCTGAGGGGCGCCTGGGGCGTTTGGATCCGAGGAGGCAGTAGGACCACAGCATGGGGGCTCTGGGGACCCCAGGAGAGGAAAGGGACCCCAGTGTCCAGGGCCTGCTGACCAGGGCTGTGGGCAGACACCCTCCTCTCCTGTGCGGCTCCCACTCTGTCCCTGGCCCCCTCAGCCTCACCACACTGTTCTGGGGGTGGGAGGCAGGGCCTGGGCCGGAGCTCTGGGCCACCCCCAATTCCAGGCCTGAGCCCGGGGCTGGGAGAGTCCCGCAGGTCCACACCTGTGTCCCGGGCTCCTGGCCTGCCCTGACCCTGGGCAGGAGGTGGCCTGGGCAGAGCGTCAGTTTGGAAGAAGTGGCTGGGCTGTGTTCCAGCTCAGGGCCACTTCCCTATTCCGGGGAAGTGACAGAGGGTAAGGTTGAGGGGGGTGGAGCGGCCCCCAGAGAGGGGCCTGCTGGGCTCTCGCTCTGCCGCTGAGGGGCTTCCTGGAGGAGGTGGTGGGGCCTGTGTTCTAGACCCTGGGGGTCCGGAGGGACCCCGTGTGTGCTGGAGAAGCTGGGCAGGCTGGGTCCACACTGGAGGAGCAACACCTTGTGCGCACCTGTCCCCAGGTGAGTGCTGAGGCCTGTGCAGGTGCAGGCGGCTGGTCCTGCGCATACCCCACCCCCAGCCCCCAGCGAGGGCACCGTGTGGCTGGAGTGGCCAGGGTCTTGCCAGCCTTCTACCCAGGGAGAGGCCACCCTGTCTGTCCCACCCACGCGCCTGTAGTGGGCAGCTGGGTCCTGGGCCCCTGTGTGCTGCCTCCTTCCCCGCCCCCACTCCCAGCAGGCGTCTGGACCCCGTCCTCTGGGCCTCGCCTGGGCTGGGGAAGGGGCACAGGCCTGGAGGGGAGAGCCGGCCCAGGGGCCCAGGGTGGATAGAGGGAAGGCAGGGGCTGCAGTGGCCCCCGGGCCCCCAGTGGTGTTCCAGGCCAGTCCCTGGGAAGCTAGCCGCTACAGAACACATCAGCACCTCCACTCACCGGCCCCACCCCCAGGACACTCCCCCCTCTGACTGGCCCTTCAGGTTGGGGGTGCCGGGCCCCAGCCAAAGTTCACTCTGCCAAGTGCACGCGGCCCGGCCCGGGCAGTCCCCTCATGGCTGGCACCGTCACGGCTCATGTCCGCCTGCCAGCCCTGCCTCCCCCTGCCCTGCCGGGAGCATCCACTGGCAACTGAGGCTTCTCCCTGGGGAAGAGTGAGGGGTCCTGGAGTCCGGGGTGGGGGGACCCCGGCGGGCCGTCAGCCGAAGCCTCCAACCAGCACCAAGCTTCAGGACCCGCTGCCCAGTCCTGCTGGGTTGCAGCCAGTCATGGCTGCAAGGCACCCCTGGCCAGGTCCAGGCCTGCGTGCCCAGTGAGGGAAGGGACAGTGACACAGGTCTCCTGGGATCCTGCTGCCGACGCCTGTCCCTACCCGCACAGCACGGTCCCATCTGGTGATGGAGGTGCGTGCCCGGTGTCCAGAGGCAGGAGACCAGCCTTCCGCCTCGGCCGGTCCCCCGCGGAGGCCCCCCTGCCTGAGCCGCGGATGGGCCCAGGGCCCAGGCCCTCCCCGGGGCTCCAGGCAACAAGCAGGGAGCAGGGCAGCCCGCCGGCCCGCCGCCCCCACGCCCACCATCTCTGCCTGTGTTAGGGCGATGCGGCCTCAGCCACACCCTCGGCTGGGTGTTCCCAGGACGGCTCCGCCGGCGGCAGTGGGAGGGGAGCCGCTGACTCGCGGTTTCTGGGACGCCCTGATGTGGGGTTTCGACCCTGCCCTGGAGCCCCTCCCAGGCCGGACCCCAGGCTCAGAGCCCTTTGCGTGGCGAGGACTGGGGGGGTGTCTCCCCAGAGAGGATTCATGTCAAGGAGGGTGGGGATGGGAGGCTGTGCTGGCCGGCAGCCTCGGAGCCAGGGTGGGGGTGGCGAGGGCACCTCAGCCCTGGGGCTGCCTCCTGGAAGCCCACCTGGATGGGCCCCCGGGGCTCTGAACAGAGTTAACTCCGCAGCCAACTCAGGGAGACCGGGGCAGGGCCAGTTTCAGTTCGGCCCGGCCATGGGGGCCGCAGGTGTGCTGGAGCCGGGCCATTGTCAGAGCAGCTCAGGGGCTTGGGGGCGCGGGCAGGACTGCCCCTGGGCTCAGGGTGCGGTGGGTCTTGACCTCCCAGTAGGGCCCGTGGCATCCCGGCCTCTCCCCACACTTAGTCCTGTGCCCTGCGTCCCCACCTCTGCCTCTCTGGCTCGTGAAGCCCTACGGGGTGACCTGGCTGGGCCCTGGCTTGGCTGCTGGTGCCCGCTCTCCTCCCCAGCTGGGCAAATGCCTTGGGCAGGTGGGCCGCCTGCCCGCCGTGCTGCCGAGGGCGACACCTGTGACGCAAGCCATGGCCTCTGTTCCGCCTGCCTCCTGGCTGGGCCCCGTCCACCTGCCCATGTGACAGGCACAGGCACACGCACACACGCGTGCATCTCACAGCCTGCACCTGTCGGGCAGGTTCTGCACGGCTGGCCCTCGGCCAGGTGGCTGTCCTCAGCGTCACCCCTGCCCCAGCACTGCCCTGGGGGCCCCCGGCCTTGGTTTCTTCACTTGTGAGTCAGGGGTCCCGGCCAGGCTGGGCAGGAGCAGGGGAAGAGAGGAGGGCAGGCCCCCAAACGTGGCTCCCGTGCCCCGGGCCCTGAGGGGCCTCCAGGCGTGGGGGTGGTCGGCTGTGCCCAGCCAGCAGCCCCCAGCAGCCCCAGCAGGCCACTGTGTCAGGTCTGCCCTGGCTGCGGGGTTGTGAATGACAAGGTCCCTCCCGGCTCCTGTGTGGCTGCTCCCTGAAGCCAGTGGGTGGGGGACCTGCAGGGCCGGCGCCACAGAGGGGAGCCCACTGGGCTCTATTGGCTGGGCACCGGGCAGCAGCCCCAGTCCGGCCTCTGAAGCTAGGAACCCAGGGCCTGCACCTGTGTCCAGCTGCCCACCCCCTGTCCTGGGAAGCTGCCTGGCCCTACTGCCCCCTACAGCCCTGGGGGGCCTCATGTGGGCACAAGGCAGGTGCGGTGGTGGGATCCAGAGAAACGCGGTCCTGGGGGGAGTCACAGAGGCCGGGGGCACAATAAGGGTGACGGGAAGCCAGGATGGGGTCAGGCAGAGGACCCCAGGGCAGTGGGCAGCCAGCTCAAGGGGCAGAGCCGAACACAAGGGTTCATGGTGGCTGTGAGCCTTGGGGGTCAGAGTGATGCGCTGGCCGAGCAGGTGCAGGAGTGGAAGACACAGATGGGGAATTTGGGGGTCGCAGGATGGCGGTGGGGGCTGCGTGGCCAGGGGCGGGGGGGTAGGGACACAATAGGTCCTTGTCCGGTCAGCCCTGGCTCCCTGAGCAAACACACACCCTGTTCCCGCTGCACACCGTGTCCTGGGCGGCTGTGGCTCGGGGCCAGCGGGGAGGGCGGGAGAGGGGCCTGGCCTCCCAGGAGCCTCCTGCGGCCGCCTGGGGCTGAGCCCCCGGTGCTGGGAGGGCCTCTCCTCTGCCACGTGCCAGGTGGCTTCCCGAGCCGGAGGAAGCCCCTCCCGAGTGCTGACCCATTCTGGGGAGTGAGCAGGGGTGGGGGACGGACCCACCCCCACGGCTGGGGGAAAACAGTGCCGGCCAGGTCTGGGGGACAGACAGCTGGGCTGGGCAGTGCCCTCGCGCTGGGGCTTGGCCTTGACGAGAGGGGTTCTCCACCTGGGCGGGGCGGGGCATGGATCTCCGCCAGGCTTGGTGGGCGGGGTGTGTGGCACAGGGCTGGGAGGGGTCAAGCACGTGGCCGCCGCGTTTTGTGGCCGGTTCCGGCAGCAGCTGCTGCTTCTCCCAGCTTTCCCCTGCTTCTCCCTGCGTCTCCGTCCTGGCAGCGGGAGTCCAAGGACGGGCCTGGGCAGTGGCCAGGCTGACCTCCCTCCCGCAGGTGGGCAGCCACCAGGCCCCAGGCCAGGCTGGGATGCTCTGTTGAGGGCAGTGCCTCAGCAGTCACTCACGATGGGGGAGGGGCCACTCAACTACTGTGCCCAAGACCCACCCTGGACAGCAACTCTGAGAACCACAGGAAGGGGACACGTGCATAAGCGGGTTTCTAGAAGCCATGCTCACGCCTGCACGTGTGTGCCCATGTGCATGTGTGCCCACCAGTGAGAAGCTGCTCCCCACTGGCACACGGCAGCCCCCCTGCATTTGGCCACCAGGCAGCCCAGGTCCCAGGCCCACCGCCACCCTCACTCTGCCCGTCAGCCCTGGTGGGGCCTGCGCCCCCCGCTGCAGACAGACCTCGGGCACAGGGAGCCTGGCTCTGGGTCGCAAAGCCAGGGCCAGGCCCAGCCGGGCCTCAGAGCCCTCCCTCCTCCATAGGCTGCGGCACCTGCCTGGCCGGCCGCAGCTCCATCAGGGCCCAGGGTGCGGTGGGGTGGGCAGCCCGGGCCTGGGGACCTCCCTGCGTGCTACGGAGGGCCCTGCAGGTCAGTCAGCAGGGTCGGAGGCACCCAGGGGCCAGTCAACCCCGTGCCGGGCAGGGTTGGTTCTGAGCAGGTGCCAGAGGCTTCTTCCCTCCTAGGAGCCTGGGAGGGGAGAGGGAGGGGGGGTGGGCTGGGGGCTGGGGCAGCAGGGTCTGGGGAGAGCTGAGTTGGGGGCAGGCACGGGGGAGTCCGCCTTCACCAGGGAGCTGGTGGGTGCTGAGGGCTGTGGTCAGCTGGCGCCAGGGGGTTGGAGCCTGGCTGTGTGGGGAGACATCAAACAACACCAAAGGTCAGCCCTGACCCATGGATCCGTGCGGGCGGTGTGTCCTGTGTCCGGGACACCGGAATCACCAGAGCCACAGTCGGCGTCTCCCTGCTCCCTCTGCCTTGGGCCTCGCTCCTACCAGAACCGTGGCAAGGCCACCCTCCCTCTGCTGCTGCTGCTTTTGCTCATGGCAAAATAGACATGGGGCTGAATTTGCCGGTTAGGCAAGCCCACCCACATCCCTGCCGTCTGTGTCCAGACCTCTGACCCCCAACAGAAACTCCAGCAGACATGCACTGCCCGCCCGCCGCTCACAGACCCTGCACCGCCCTCACGGTCCCAGGAGTGGCCACATACAGCCCATGTCCCCGTGTCACCACTGTGTCCCTGAGCCGCACACGTGGTGCATGTGTGCCAGACTGCTCTCCTTACCAGGGCTGGCCGCGAGGCCTGCGCATCCCTCCCCCAAGCGCCGTGCCGGCCACAATGGGATACCGAGCCTGGTCACGGCTCCGCATGCGGTTCCGAGTCCACCCTCCAGCCTCTGCTCCCGCCCTCCCAGCTCCAGCAGGTGAGACTGCAGGCCTCGCGCCGGCTGACCCCTTGCTCCCTGCCCACACCCACAGGGGACCCTCAGCCCTGACGCTCAGTCACGTCAGCCCAGACAGCCCCAGCCACGCTCTGCCCTGAGCTGTGTCCTCCTCTGACCAGGCCCTTGGTCCAACTGAGTCCCGTGCGTTGGACAACCCTGGTGGTGCAGGCTGAGGCGTCCGCAGCCCCGGCCCCAGGCGGCTCCGTCTCTCTGACCTTCAGCTTCCCCAGCGGCCCAGGCCCTGGCGCGAGGAGCTGAGCACCCAGGGCCTTTCTCCCTTTCTCGTTTTTAGAGATTTATTCTATTTATGTGAAAGGCAGAGTTACAAAGAGACAGACAGATCTTCATCCATTGGTTCACTCTGTAAATGGCTGCAAGCCAGGAGCCAGGAGCTTCTTCCAGGTCGTGGGTGCAGGGGCCCAGAGACTTGGGTCATCTTCCACTGCTGCACCAGACGGGGGCTGGATGGGAAGAGGTGCGGCCAGGACTGGAACCAGCGGCCATGTGGGAGGCGGAGGTTTTATGCTGTGCCACTGCACCTGCCCCATCCTTTCTCCTTTCTTTAGGAGCTGTTGAAGAGAGAGAGAGAGAGAGAGAGAGAGAGAGAGAGAGAGAAAAGAAGGAGGGAAGGAAAGAAGGAAGGAAGAAGCCTAAAAGAGAGCTGAGGACCCCAGGACAGAGGAACAGCCACCCCGGGATATCTGCAGCATCGGATGGGGTGGGGGTGGGGGCGGGGTCAGCCGGCCGGGCCTGGACAGAACCTGGGGCAGCAACTTCCCCCACCCCAGCAGGGGTGCAGACACAGGGGAGGGCCAGCCAGCAGCCGGGCAGCACCCGGGGACCAGGCGCCCCGGGGACAGCTCAGCTGCCTGTGTACCTGGCTGGCCCTGGACACCCCTCCCCTAGGCCCGCCCGGACCTTCTCGCCCCATCCCAAGGATGAGCACACAGTGGAGCCGCAGGCTCCCGCTGGTCGCCTCTGGCCCGTGGGCCCAGACATGCTCACAGGATTAGGGCTGCCCTTGAGGTGGGGAGAGCTCAGCCCCGGCCCACGGCCCAGCCCCGCAGCGCCAGGCACCCTGTGGCACTTCTCCAAGGCCGGCCTCCAGGGTCTCCCCTAGCACAAGTCCCTCCCTGCGAGCTGCGCAGGCGTGGTGACTGAGCTATCTGAGGGTATGCACGTGTGTGTGCACGTGTGTGTGAACATACACAGGCAGGCTGGCCTGGGCCCTGGGTAGCCAGGAACAGGAACCCCTGGGCTGTCAGGTGGGGGGGGGGGGAGAGGCCTTCCCCAGGGCATGGCTGCTCCGTCCACCCCACACTTGCAAGCTGCCCTTGGCCATCGCTCGGGACTCCGTGTCCTGGCTGGCAGCTGGCCGCAGTGTGGGGTCCCGGGCTGCAGGGTAGGAGCCACGGATGATGGGGGTCCCAGCACAGGAGGAAGCACCCTGCCCCCTGATCCCCCCACCCCTGCTTTGCCCCACAGTCAGAGGGCTGGACGGAGTGGACCGGCAGACGGGCAGCTGATGGCCGGAAGCGCAGCGGAGAATCGGCGGAAGCTGGGGCGAGTGGCCAGCGGGTGGCCTGACGGGTCCTGGAAATCCTCGCTTCCTGTTTTCCCAACAAAGGACCTCTGTCCCCTGGGACGCCTTTTCCGTAAACAGGGTTGTTTTCCAAGAGCCGCCCCATCCTGTCCCAGCCACCGCAGGCTACTGGGCAGCGGGGGCAGGGCCCAGCAGGCAGGCCCGCCTGGGGCTGCCCCCACATGGGGGGGCTGGGACAGTCTTGGGGTCCAGGAGGGCATGATGGGACCCGGGGTCTCCTGGGAGGCAGCGGCGGGGTCCGGGGCCTCCGTCCAGGTGAGTCTCCCCCCGCCAGCGGGGAGCAACCCTGCCTCACAGGAGACACGCTGAGGGTCAGAGACCACCGCCCAGGTGGCAGGGCCGGGCCGGGCCACACTGGACAGCAGGGACCGACAGGGTGCAGAGACGGCCCCCACGAGGGGTGAGGGACAGCACCAGGTCTGTCTGGAGGGCACACGGAGCAGGGGGTCCCCAAGTGCGCGTGGCTCTGAGCGCCCCTGTGCAGTGTGTAGGGGTGACCATGTGCATGTGACACATGTGGGTGACCGTGTGTGTGGAGGTGACAATACGTGGCATGTGGGGGTGACAATATGTGGCGTGTAGGGGTGACCGTGTGTGGGGGTGACAATATGTGGCGTGTAGGAGTGACCGTGTGTGGGGGTGACAATATGTGGCATGTGGGGGTGACCGTGTGTGGGGGGGTGACAATATGTGGCATGTAGGAGTGACCGTGTGGGGGGGGTGACCTTATGTGGCGTGTGGGTGACCATGTGTGTGGAGGTGACCATGTGTGGGGTGTGGGAGTACCATGTGTGTGGAGGTGACCTTATGTGGCATGTGTGGGTGACCATGTGTGTGGGGGTGACCACAGTGGCATGTGTGGGGGTGACCGTGTGTGTTGGGGTGACCATGTATGTATGTGTGGGTGACCATGTGTGGTGTGTAGGGGGTGACCGTGTGTGTGTGTGGGTGACCTTATGTGACGTGTGGGGGAGACAGTGCGCACCCAGGCAGCAGGGCCTGAATGGGCCCAGTGTGAGGGGCTGGGGGCTATTTATAGCTGCTGGAGACCAGCCTGCTATTAATAGCAAGAGTGAATGGACAATGCCGCTGGCACTGGCGCAGCCTCTGGGGCTGGGGGTGGGGACAGTCTCTGCCCGAGACACCCGGGGCTGGTACCCCAGCCCCCTCCCGGGCAGCCCGACAAGGGCGCCGTTCTGTGGTCAGCTGGGGCAGCAGGCTGGGGGTGGGCTGGGCTCCTGGCCCCCACCCCCTCTGGGGAATGGAAGCCATTCCCCAGCCACAGTCCCCGATGGTGGGCCCTCGGGGTGCAGGGACAGCCCAGACCCCCTCATGGTGCGAGGGAGGGGGTTCAGCTCAGAGCCAGAGGAAGGGGCGGCCTTGAACCCTGGTTCCCCGAACCTGTGCTCTCTGGGGGTCAACCGCTGCCCTCACGTGGCCAGGGTGGGCTCCGCCTTGGCGGGCGCAGGTGCGGGCCGGCGGGCCGGCCCCGAAGCTGCTCTTGGAGCCTGCGGGAGCGCTGAGCGGCCTGTGGGCTCCCTCCTGCCCTGAGCCAGGTGGGGGTGGGGGAACGTGCGCCGCCAGCCAGCGGGAGGGGGGCTGTCCTCGGCCTGGGGCGGAAGGGCTGGGCCCGGCCCGCGGCCCCTGCGCCACTCCTGAGGCCGTGAAACCTTCAACACGCGACTCATGGACTCATTCTCCCGCCTGCCGCATCCAGGAGCCCCTCAGGGGTCGGACACCCCTGCCCGGCTTCAGCGCGCCAGCCAGTGGCCTAGGCTCCCAGGGGCCCTGTCATCCCCGCCCAGGCCCCGCCCATGGGAGCCACGTCCGCCCCTTGCAGGCCCCTCCCATGAAAGTCATGCACCTGTCCCAAAAGACCCTGTCCCTGGAAGCCACGCCCCCGTTCCCAGCAGGACTTCGCCCCCGCCAGGGCCCGCTCTTCTCAAGGCCACGCCCCTCGTCCACATTCGGCCAAGGCGGGGGGGGGGGGGGGCGTGGCAGAGAGTGATGGCTGCAGAGGTTGAAGAAGGCCCAGGAAACCAATCCTGCTCCCTAGCCCCACCACGGGGGCCACGCGTCCCGTCCCTGACAAGGACCCCTGCGTGGGCGACCCAGAGCCGGGCATTACAGGACCGGGCCGGGAGGCAGCACGCCCAGTCTCACCAGGAGGGTCCCATTGGTGTCACGAGTGGGGGTCTCCGAGGAGGTGGGCGCCCCACGGCCCCTGGGTCAGACCCCTTCCCCCGAGCTGGTGGGCGGTGGGCCAGTGCAGAGGGGCACCGCGGCGGCAGCTGGGGCGGTCTGTCAGGGCTCCGGTCCCTGGCTGAGGGTGGGACTGCCAGTGGCCAGGGCAGGGTGTGGCCTGAGGACAGCAGAGGATTTGGGGAAGGGAGGGGCTGTCCCAGCAGCTGGGCCCTGCAGAGCCCCTGTGGAGATGTCCCCAGGGGGCAGTCTGGGCAGGAGTCAGCTCGGGACGCCGGGGAAGGGTCCACTCTGCTCCCACGGCCAGGGGCCAGTGGAGGCGGCCACTGAAATGGCATGGCAGCTGACTGTCCCCTGTAGCCTCCAACAGGAAGCCCGCTCCTGCGAGGCTGGTGAGGGGATGGGGCGTGACCTTGGGGACAATGGGGAGCTGCTGCTGCCCTCCTGACACTCTGGGAAGACAATGAAGTGGGGACCAAGGCTCAGCGGCCAGAGGGGCCCATCTCCCTCAGGTTCAACGGCAACCCTGCAGGTGTGCTGTGCTGTGACCACGGCAGGGGCCAGTCAGCAAGGCCTGGCCCAAGAGAGGACAATGTCCAAAGCTGGACCCCTCCACCTGGAGGGCCGGCCTCTGCCCCCGGCCCCGGGCCCCAGGCCATTCTGGGACAAAGCTTGGTGCTTCTCTTCGGGGCCTCCGGAGGTGAGGTGTGTGCACAGGACAGCGGGAGACACAGGGGGAGGTGTCAGGCAGGGCACACGAGGCCTGGGAACGTGCTGGCACCGGCAGACCGATGCCAGGCGCTGCGACAGAATCAGCCCGTGACTGGGGTGGTGACGCCATCGGTGCAGCTCTCGTGAGCGTCAGGGTCGAGCTGCGCGGGGTGGGAGGGGAGGTGGCAGAACACGGTGTTCCCAGGCACAGACAGGCAGAGGAGTCGAGGATGTCAGATCCCCCAGGTGCCAGGACACCAGGCTGCCCTGCCCGTTCCTGGCCCAGGGCCCCCAGAGTTCGGGAGGAGCTGGGTCACACCCGCGCCAGGGACCCTGCTGTCCCTCCTCAGAGGGCTCGGGGCCGCTGCCCAGGGAACCAGCATGGTGCTTGGACCTCTGGACGCGGGGATCGAGGTGATGTGAACATCCCCAGGCCCACAGTGCTGCCATGGCTCCCTGTTGGGGGACCTCCAGGGCCAGGCGGCGGGCAGAGTCTGGCCGTGGCCCCTCAGAACAGGGTGGAGCAATGGACACGGTGTCCTTGGCCCTCAGCACGGGGGCCCAGTGCAGGCACTGGACATCCTGAGGCTCGGGCTGGGGGGTGCTCGTCTCCTCTCACTGCTGTAAGGGCAGGTGGGCCCAGGAGGGGCGTGGCCTGCGCATGCACGCTGGCCTCGCCCCAGCCTGTGCCAGCAGGCACGTGCCCTCACCACCTGAGGACCGAGCCGCACGCCCTCCAGGGCCACAGTCCCCTGGGAGCACAGGACACGGCTGTCCTTGCACTGCACACCACCAAGGGACGCCTGGCCCCAGGGACTCTGTGCAACCAGGCGCAGGGCACAGAAAGGCAGGGGCCCCAGGAGCCCGGGGCAGGGCCAGGAGACAGCAGTCAGTCCCTGGTCCCCGGCTGGCACGGTGGGCACTGAAGACAGCGGCGTGGAGCAGCGTCCCTGCCCCCACTCCGCGCAGTCACACCGCGGGGAACCTCAGTGCGTGCTGCGGCCCCACAGGTTGGGCTCGCCCACGAAAGGTCTCCCCAGGGAAGCCGGCGAGAGAGGGCGGGATGGGCCGGCAACTGGCCCTGCCCGGGGATGGGCGGGGGCTCTGCAGTGGGCGCGGCCGGAGCCGGCCGTCCTCTAGCCGCGTTCTGCGCTCCCGCAGCGCCACCTGCCGGCCGCGCGCCTGCGGCCTGGAGCCCCGCGGCGTCCTGCAGCCCTGGGCAGGTGAGCCAGTGCCCGTGTCGGGGGCAGCGGCGCAGGGGCCAGTGCTCAGGCCTCCAGAGCCTCTTCCCACACCTGCCTGGAGGGGTCCAGTCCCCCACGGGCCCACCCCCCCACTAGGAGCGGCTGGGGGTGGCTCCAGAGCGGCCTGAGGTAGGGAGCAGGCTGGGCGCCCCCTCCCCTGGCCACTGAAGCCGTGGGCAGACCAGCAGCAGAGCAGCTGGCCGGTGGGCACCGCACCTGACCCGTCAGCAGGCCCAGGGCGCTCCCTGCGCATGGGGCCAGGGTCCGGGGACTGCGCAGAGCGGCTGGCTGGTGGGCACCGCACCTGACCCCCCAGCAGGCCCAGGGCACTCCCTGCGCATGGGGCCAGGGTCCGGGGACTGCGCAGAGCAGCTGGCCGGTGGGCACCGCACCTGACCCCCCAGCAGGCCCAGGGCACTCCCTGCGCATGGGGCCCGGGTCTGGGGACTGCGCAGAGCGGCCAGCCGGTGGGCACCGCACCTGACCCCCCAGCAGGCCCAGGGCGCTCCCTGCGCATGGGGCCAGGGTCCGGGGACTGCGCAAACTGAGGCGAACACACCCGTGCCTGTCCCGACTACCGTCAACGGTCAATTTTATTATAAAGAATGGTATCAAAATATACAAATCTGTTGAACACTCAAAACGCGCCATTCCTAAGGGCTTGCAGACAGGGCGGCAGCCCCGGCGGCCGGTGGCGCGGAGCCCAGGGCACTGCAGGCTCCGCGGTCCCCACGTGTCACAGGTCCTCGCGCAACAGTGGCAGTGGGGGGGTTTCCTCTGTGACCTCTGCGGAAAACAGACGGCTCCCCTGAGGGCCTGGCTGCGGCTGGGACAGCAGGGCCTTGGGGACAGTGCCCAGGGCTTGTTGGGACACGGGGCCCCTCCAAAGCCACCTCAGGAGGTGCCCCAGGGGTGCCCCGGCAGGGCTTGCGGCCCCGTCCTCGGGCCTGGTGTTGCAGAGTCCAGCACCGCACTCCTACACCTGCGGTCACTTTCGCTGACCCCGCTCAGGGCCAGGGAGCACTGGAGTCTGACCTGTGTCTCATTCACTCTGGAAACTTCAGCCACTTCCTCTCTGAACTCTGCCCCTCTCTCCCTTCATGTTCTAGAACTTCCATGGGAATGTCGTGGGCCGGACTGTGTCCCCAGACAGATGCTGAAGTACCCGTGGTACCTCTGCCGATGGTCAGGGTGGTCACCAGGCTGAGCCCCAGTCCGGGGCCAGTGTCCTTACGGCGGCAGAGGGGGATTTGGACACCCAGGGAGCCTCCAGAGCTGAGAGAGCACAGCCCCCCCCCCCCTGGGCCCTCGCAGCCCCCAGGCCCTCACTACCCTCTCCGCCCAGCGGGAAGGGGGACACCGGCTCCCAGCTCCCCTCACCCCCGGGGACGCCGGCTCCCAGCTCCCCTCACCACCAGGGCAGCCAGGCCACTCACCAGCCGCGGCCATGGGCACACAGGCGTCCTCCGTGTCCCGGAAGCCCTCGGGACACACGCAGACGAAGCTCCCGGGCGTGTTGTAGCAGTTCTCCTTCTCCCTCACACACACTCGCTCTGGCAGCGAGCACTCGTCTACATCTACAGCAGAACGCCACCTCCAGCACACGTCGCCGCTCATCGGCGTCAGGGTCACAGCCCGGGGAGCCGCCCTCACCTGTGCACTGCCCGCCTTCCCTCCTCAGGGTCACACCCCGGGGAGCCGCCCTCACCTGTGCACTGCCCGCCTTCCCTCGTCAGGGTCACAGTCAGGGTCACAGCCCGGGGGAGCCGCCCTCACCTGTGCACTGCCCGCCTTCCCTCGTCAGGGTCACACCCCGGGGAGCCGCCCTCACCTGTGCACTGCCCGCCTTCCCTCGCGTAGCCCGCGATGCACTCCTTACAGCTCCCTGGGCCCTTCCCCGTGCAGCCCACGCAGGTGGGGTCACACTCTGGAACCAAGAGGGAAGTCAGCAGCGGACCCCTCCTCACCAGTCACACAAGGACGCTCCTGCAGGGCCGTGATGACGGCAGCAGTGGGGTCCCCGGGGGACGCCCAGCTCAAGTGCTGGCTCCTTCCGGCCCAGGCTCCTGCAGCCACACCCCCAGTGCTGGGGACCCACTCCCAGGCTCCTGGCTTGGCCCGGCCCAGCCCTGTCTGTTGCCAGCATTTGGGGAGTGAACCTGCAAATGGAAGACCTCTCTGGCTCTCTGTGCCTTCCAAGTAAAATCAAAGAGAGACAAAAGACAAAACCAAGACCCTACAGTCCTTTTGCTGAAGAAATGGGGTCTGGTGGATTTCTCAAAAACAAAACACACCTCACGCTTGGTGGTCTGGGTGTGTCCGCCTGCAGGGGGCTCAACAGGCTTCCGGGCTGCAGCCCAGGCAGAGACCACTGCCAGACCCCGTGACAGGCCCGGGGGAGCACCGTGCGCCGGCAGTCTCTGGAGGTGCGAGGGCTGTGGCGGGCCCGGGGGAGCACCGTGCGCCGGCAGTCTCTGGAGGTGCGAGGGCCCCAACACATCCTTCCTTCTCGGAGTCGTTTGGAAGTGAATCCAAAGATGAGGAGTGTTCACGGGTTCCCCATGGTGGGAACACTGTCGAGGTTGTGTCATTCTCTTTGACTTGAGAGGCAGAGAGAGAGGGAGACAGAGCTTCCTTCTGCTGGCTACCCCTAGGCCGCCCCTCCGACGGCAGGAGCCAGAGCTGGCCATCACACCTGGCGCGGCGGCGTGCGAGCCGCCAGGCTGTGTGCCCACTCCTGTTCTGCAGTCCAGGCTGCCGGAGGCGCCGAGGCACAGCGGTACAGCCACGGCTGCAGCACCGGGGAACCGGGCAAGCAGCACCTCTCCCCCTCTGCAGCTCTTTCAGATAAAAAAATCAATCTTTAAAAAAGAAAACAACCAACACTCCCGTGCACGACGCAGAGGCTGCTGTACAGAGATCGCCGGAGCGGCGGCTCCTCGCTGGGGCCCTGTGGTTTTGTTTTCCTTTCAGCCCGTGTGAGCTTCCTGGGTTTTCTGCACCAAATTTCTGTTCCCTGTGTTGCTACATTTCTTTTTTAAGGTAAGATGCTTTAATTTTTGTTTTCACTTTTTTGAAAGGCAGAGAGAGACGTCTTCCATCTCTGGTTCACTCCCCAAAAGGCCTACCCCAAGAGTGGCGGGCCAGGTGGAAGCCAGGAGCTCCATCCAAGTGTCCGCTGTGGGTGGCAGGGACCCAAGTATCTGAGCAGTCAGCCAGGAGCTGGGGTCAGGACTGTAGCTGGGACTGATACGGGCGGTGGGCACGCCAAACGTTCACCCAGGTTCCGTGTTTCAGAAGCAGGTGGGACAGACGCCATGCGAGAAGGGACACATGCAAGTCTAGAGGGTGACGGAAGCTGGGACCCCGGCCACCTTCACAGAGCGGGGACAGAAGCTGGGACCCCGGCCACCTTCACAGAGAGGGGATGGAGCTGGGACCCCGGCCACCTTCACAGAGGGGGAACGGAAGCTGGGACCCCGGCCACCTTCACAGAGGGGGGACGGAAGCTGGGACCCCGGGCCCAAGCCCACCTTCACAGAGGGGGGACGGAAGCTGGGACCCCGGCCACCTTCACAGAGCGGGGACAGAAGCTGGGACCCCGGCCACCTTCACAGAGGAGGGACAGAAGCTGGGACCCCGGGCCCAAGCCCACCTTCACAGAGCGGGGACAGAAGCTGGGACCCCGGGCCCAAGCCCACCTTCGCACAGGTAGGAGCCACTGACGTTCTCACAGTACTGCGCCTCGCTGCAGGGGGACGCCTCGGCCCCGCACTCATCCACGTCTGGAACAGAGAGCAGCAGGTGGGTTGGCGGGCGAGGACCCTCGCAGGCCCCCCCAAGGCCGGGCAGGCGGGGGCTGGGGGGAGACACAGGAGGAGGACACTCGGGTGTAGGTGCACAGGCACCTTCTGCTTCCTCACGCAGCCCCAGCTCCTGCAGCCCCCCCACCCAACAGGAAGCCAGCTTGGACAGGCCCCTAATCTGCCCGAGGCCAAGCAGCTGCTGAGGCCAAAGCCAGGGACTTCCAGCAGCGGGACACTGGTGTCAGGAGCCAGCAGCTGGGACGGGGCCCTCAAGGGGTGCCAGTGCAGGGGGGAGGAAAGGCACACAGCCAGCAGTGGTGCCTGGGCCGCAGCTCTCACACCCGCCCTCCCCCAGCAAAGCAGGCCCGTGTCAGGGGCAGGGGCGGCCCCAGAACCAGAGCACCGAGGCTCCCGGGCAGCCGCCTGCAGGCCGGGCACCTGTGGGGGGAGGGGGGAGCTCCCGGGCAGCCGCCTGCAGGCCAGGTACCTGCGGGGGGGAGGGGGGAGCTCCCAGGCAGTGGCCTGAAGGCCGGGCACCTGTGGGGGGAGGGGGGAGCTCCCGGGCAGCGGCCTGCAGGCCGGGCACCTGTGTGGGGAGGGGGGAGCTCTCGGGCAGTGGCCTGCAGGCCGGGCACCTGCAGGGTAGGTCTGTGCCTCCACAGGATGGTTCCTGGGGCCTGCCTGTCGCTAGGCCACGCCCCAGCACCACTGGCATGTCAGAGCACATGGCCAGCACTCCCCATGTGTGTAGAGTCTGGTTCCGGGGTGAGGGACAGGGCCGGAACGGCTGGGCCTGAGTTGAAGGTGAGCTCTCCCCAGCAGCCCACGGCCAGGTCTACAGCGGATGCACCTGCCTGGCCCCGGGCTCGGGCTCCGGTGGTCAGTTACCTCCCCACAACCCAGAATGGGGCAGCGACGGGGAGCTGCGGGCAGTGGGGTGCAGCAGGCTGGGGGAAGCCTGTCCGGGAGCCCCTGCCCTCCTCACCCACGCAGGCGTCCTGCACGCGCTCCCAGCCCACTTCGCACTCGCTGCAGTGTCGGTTGGTGGGGCCCGAGCAGGTCTTGCAGGACTCGTCACAGGCTGGAAGGCAAAGAGGCCGCGTCAGGGGCGTCAGGTCCTTCAGAGAGACCCCTCAGTCACCCACACAGCCAGCACGGCGGCGTCGGCGGCCTGTGTCCGAGCGCCGGGTCCAGTCCTGGCTGCTCCGCTTCCGACCCAGCTCCCTGCTGATGTGCCTGGGGAACAGCAGCAGACGGCTCAGGTGCTTGGGCCCTGCTCCCACGAGGGAGACCCGGATGGAGCTCCTGGCTCCTGGCTTTGGCCTTGTGTGGCCCTGGCTGTAGCAGCCATTTAGGGAGTGAACCAACAGATAAAAAGATCTCTCTCGTCTTTCCAAACTCTGCTTTTCAAGTAAATAAGTAAATAAATAAATATAAGAAAAAAGAAATGGGAAATCCACGTTCCGCTCTAAACCTGAGAACAGCCCCGGCACAGCGGGGTCTTGGTTCCTGACAGTCAGACTTCAGAACACGTGTTCGTGGGGTGGCAAAGGCAGCACCTCACACGCTGGCCAGCACCGGGCCGGCACACACCCACCACACACGGACACTGAGGAAGCAGACCGTGGGGAGCGGGACTCTGAGGGCCGTGCGCTTGCTGACATCCCAAGGAGAATGTCCCCCAGGGCACAGCTCTTGGGCTGACACCAACACACGCCTGCACATGCGTGCGGGCTGGCACACGAGCTTCCTCTCAGCGACACCAATGAAAAGCCAGCAACCACACACGTGAGCCCTCCGACGTGTCAGAGAACGTGTGTTTAGGAAGATGCCATCTGCAGCGTCCTTCCTGGACTCAAACACGCCGTGGAGTTCACAGAGGCCGGGGCCGCAGCCGGAGCTGCTCGCCGTGTGCTGTGCGCTCCAAGCACAGCTCACAGGAGGGAGTCCCAGGTGGAAAAGCCCTCACCCACGCCTGGCCCATGTGGCCATGTGACGGTCAGGCCAAACAGGACAGCGTGCCCTCAAGGAGGGGCGCCGTGCAGAGCCCAAGGCCCCCGGGGCTCATGTGGGGCCATCGGTCCACCTCGTTTCCTGCCGTGGCACTACAAGGTGCTGAGTGACATGGGCACGTCCCGCCCTCACACCCACATGGCAATCCCAGGGCCTACGCCCAGCCCGAGGACACCCAGCAGGGCACTCCAGGGACGGCTGCTGGAGAGCGAGCCTCCTTCCAAAACACGCCAGGCAACTGAACACGCTTCCCACGTGGCAGCCGTGTGCAGGAGCCACGAGACCCTGGTCAGGGGGTGCAGCCCGAAATGGGGCTGCTCAGCGACAGGACCACATCCTCTGTCCCTCCCTTCACACGTTTCGCAAGGGCCACGTCTCTGGCCGTCTGAGGCCAGGAGGCCGGTGTCACGGTGCAGCAGGTTACGCTGCGGCTGTGACGCCTGCGTCCCACATTGGAGTGCTGGTTGGGGTCCTGGCCATTCCACTTTTTTTTTTTAAGATTTATTTATTTGAAAGTCAGAGTTACACAGAGAGAAGAGAGAGAGAGAGACAGAGAAGAGAGAGAGGTGTCTTCCATCCGCTGGTTCACTCCCCAATTGGCCTCAACGGCCAGAGCTGCACCCATCTGAAGCCAGAAGCTTCTTCCAGGTTTCCCATGTGAGTGCAGGAGCCCAAGCACTTGGGCCATCCTCTACTGCTTTCCCAGGCCATAGCAGAGAGTTGGATCAGAAGTGGAGCAGCCGGGTCTCGAACCAGCGCCTATATGGGATGCCGGCACTGCAGGCCAGGGCGTTAACCTGCTACGCCACAGCGCCAGCCTGTTCCACTTCTGATACAGCTTTCTGCAATTGTGCCTGGGAAGGCAGTAGAAGATGGCCCAAGTCCTTGGGCCCCTGGCATCCAGGCAGGAGACCAGGATGAAGTTCCTGGCTCCTGGCTTTGGCCTGGCCCAGGCCTGACTACTGCTGCCATCTGGGAGTGAACCAGTGGATGGAAGGTCTGTCACTCTGCCTTTCAAATAAAGTGAGTAAATCTCAAAAACAGAGATCGGCGCTGTGGCGTAGTGGGTAAAGCTGATGCCTGCAGTGCCGGCATCCCAAATGGGCACTGGTTCGAGTCCCAGCTGCTCTAGTTCTTTTATTTATTTATTTAGTTAGTTAATTTTATTTATTTGACAGAGTCAGACAAAGAGACAAAAAGGTCTTCCTTCTGTTGGTTCACCCCCAAAATGGTTGCCACGGCCAGAGGTGCGCTGATCCGAAGGCAGGAGCCAGGTGCTTCTCCTGGTCTCCCATGGGGTACAGGGCCCAAGCACTTGGGCCATCCTCCACTGCCTTCCCGGGCCATAGCAGAGAGCTGGACTGGAAGAGGAGCAACCGGGACAGAACCCGGCGCCCATGTGGGATGCCAGTGCCGCAGGCGGAGGATTAACCAAGTGAGCCACGGCGCCAGCCCCTGCTCTAGTTCTGAGCCAGCTCTCTGCTATGGCTTGGGAAAGCAGTAGAAGATGACCCAAGTGCTTGGGTCCCTGCACCCACATGGGAGACCAGGAGGAAGCTCCTGGCTTTGGATCAGCTCAGCTCCAGCTGTGTGGCCCTCTGTGCAGTGAACCAGCAGATGGAAGACCTCTCTCTCCCTTTCTCTCTCTCCCTCCCCCCCCCCCCGCCTCTGCCTCTCTGTTACTCTTTCAAATAAAAGGATATCTTTAAAACAAACCCAAACCACCACACACACACACACACACACACACGGAACGGACTTCACCTGTGCAGACGCTGTGGGTCTCGTTCCTCAGCGAGCTGAAGTAGCCGTCCACACAGTCAGCGCACAGCGGGCCCTGGTACCCCACGTGGCACTGGCAGGACCCGTCCCCTTGCCTGCTGCCGTCTCCGTCGCAACGGCCGTTTCCACTGCAGGGCCTCTCGGAGCCGCCCTGGCATGCTTGGGGGGACACAGACCCATCCTCAGTCTGCCCCGGGGCCGCTGAGGAAATGCTGCCCCTGACCTGGGCGGGGCTCTGGGGAGCGTGGCCTCCTGGGCCTGCAGGGCTGGGGTGGCTCTGAGCAGCCTCCCCAGAAACACAGGGCAATGCAGGACAGTGTGGGGTGCGATGGCCTTGGCCACTGTGTCACACGCCACCAGGGAGAGCCAGAGAGGTACGCGGCGGGCATTTGCGGCCAATGGGGAGCATCTGAGTGGCAGACTGCCCCTTGATCCACACTTCCTCGTGGGAGAAGCCAGTCCACGCGGCAGGGCTCAAGAGCACGTGCCTAGCCCTGGGCGCTCTACAGGGTGGTCTGCACGGATGTGTGGGCAGAGCTATGAGGATGGCAAACGATGTTGCCGGGAGGACACGCCTGTGCACACGGAGGGACGTGCCCAGCAGGTTGGTCAGGACAAACCCCCAGAGGGCAACCGTGAGTCCCACCCCACCCCCAATCATGACAGGAATAGCAGGACAGTGTGTGGCTCTGGTCTCCGGGGAGTGACAGCAGTGACAGTGCGGGGCTATGGGCTCCGGGGTGTGACAGGAGAGACAGTGTGGGGCTGTGGAGTCTGGGGAGTGACAGCAGTGACAGTGCGGGGCTGTGGTCTCTGGGGAGTGACAGGAGTGACAGTGTGGGGCTGTGGGCTCCGGGGAGTGACAGGAGTGACAGTGCGGGGCTGTGGAGTCTGGGGAGTGACAGGAGTGGGGCTGTGGAGTCTGGGGTGTGACAGGAGTGACAGTGTGGGGCTGTGGTCTCTGGGGAGTGACAGGAGTGACAGTGCGGGGCTGTGGGCTCCGGGGAGTGACAGCAGTGACAGTGTGGGGCTGTAGAGTCTGGGAAGTGACAGCAGTGACAGTGTGGGGCTGTAGAGTCTGGGAAGTGACAGCAGTGACAGTGCGGGGCTGTGGAGTCTGGGGAGTGACAGGAGTGACAGTGCAGGGCTGTGGAGTCCGGGGAGTGACAGCAGTGACAGTGTGGGGCTGTGGAGTCTGGGGTGTGACAGCAGTGACAGTGCGGAGCTGTGGAGTCCCGGGAGTGACAGCAGTGACAGTGTGGGGCTGTGGAGTCTGGGGAGTGACTGCAGTGACAGTGTGGGGCTGTGGAGTCCCGGGTGTGACAGCAGTGACAGTGTGGGGCTGTGGAGTCTGGGGAGTGACAGCAGTGACAGTGTGGGGCTGTGGAGTCCCGGGTGTGACAGCAGTGACAGTGTGGGGCTGTGGAGTCTGGGGAGTGACTGCAGTGACAGTGTGGGGCTGTGGAGTCCCGGGTGTGACAGGAGTGACAGTGCGGGGCTGTGGAGTCCCGGGTGTGACAGGAGTGACAGTGCGGGGCTGTGGAGTCTGGGGTGTGACAGCAGTGACAGTGTGGGGCTGTGGAGTCCCGGGTGTGACAGGAGTGACAGTGTGGGGCTGTGGTCTCTGGGGTGTGACATCAGTGACAGTGCGGAGCTGTGGAGTCCCGGGAGTGACAGCAGTGACAGTGTGGGGCTGTGGGCTCCGGGGAGTGACAGCAGTGACAGTGTGGGGCTGTGGTCTCTGGGGAGTGACAGGAGTGACAGTGTGGGGCTGTGGAGTCCCGGGTGTGACAGGAGTGACAGTGTGGGGCTGTGGAGTCTGGGGAGTGACAGCAGTGACAGTGTGGGGCTGTGGAGTCTGGGGAGTGACAGCAGTGACAGTGTGGGGCTGTGGAGTCTGGGGAGTGACAGCAGTGACAGTGTGGGGCTGTGGGCTCTGGGGAGTGACAGCAGTGACAGTGTGGGGCTGTGGAGTCCCGGGTGTGTCAGCAGTGACAGTGTGGGGCTGTGGGCTCTGGGGAATGACAGCAGTGACAGTGCGGGGCTGTGGAGTCTGGGGAGTGACAGCAGTGACAGTGTGGGGCTGTGGGCTCCGGGGAATGACAGCAGTGACAGTGTGGGGCTGTGGAGTCTGGGGGGTGACAGCAGTGACAGTGTGGGGCTGTGGAGTCTGGGGAGTGACTGCAGTGACAGTGCGGGGCTGTGGTCTCCGGGGTGTGACAGGAGTGACAGTGTGGGGCTGTGGAGTCTGGGGAGTGACAGCAGTGACAGTGTGGGGCTGTGGGCTCTGGGGAGTGACAGCAGTGACAGTGTGGGGCTGTGGAGTCTGGGGAGTGACAGCAGTGACAGTGTGGGGCTGTGGGCTCCGGGGAATGACAGCAGTGACAGTGTGGGGCTGTGGAGTCTGGGGGGTGACAGCAGTGACAGTGTGGGGCTGTGGAGTCTGGGGAGTGACTGCAGTGACAGTGCGGGGCTGTGGTCTCCGGGGTGTGACAGCAGTGACAGTGTGGGGCTGTGGAGTCCCGGGTGTGACAGGAGTGACAGTGTGGGGCTGTGGAGTCCGGGAGTGACAGGAGTGACAGTGCGGGGCTGTGGGCTCCGGGGTGTGACAGCAGTGACAGTGTGGGGCTGTGGTCTCTGGGGAGTGACAGTGCGGGGCTGTGGGCTCCGGGCAGTGACAGGACAGCTGCAGCCATGGCCGTACCGTGACAGTGGGGGCCGTAGGTCCCTGGAGAACAGCACACCTGCAGCGTCTGCACGCAGAACCACTCCTGCAGGTCAGGGTGCTCCTTCTTCCTGGACGGCAGACACAGCCCTCAGTCTCCCGGGAGTGACAGATGGCAGCAGGGCTTTGCGCGGGGCGCACGCTCCTGCAGCCGCGGACAGCCCGGAGCCCTGCCCGCCAAAGTGGGCTCGCTCCCTCTCGAGGCCGCCAAGACAAATATTAGTATTCTCGACTGCGCCTGACCACACGTGACTCCAACCGGGGACAGAGGGGGCCACCCTACGATCACAGCATCTGGGGAGGAACTCTGGTTAGCCTCCTGGCTCCTGGTGGTGGAAGACGGTGGCCTACAGGCTAGACAGGCAGGCTGGTGCCCACGCCCGTGTGCCGGCCCGCGGGGTGCTGCCCCCACCCGTGTGCTGGCCGCCCCGCGGCACTCACAGCTGCAGCCACCAGGCCTCCAGGTGCTCCTCGTGCTCCTCCACCATCTGGTTGCACTCGAAGTCGCTGCTCCCACACAGGCCCTCCACGATCTCCAGGAAGCGGATCTCGCTGAAACACAAGCCGGGAGGTGGGCACCCCTACCCACGCGCGGCGCAGCCAGCCCGGTGGGCGTGGGGGCCACAGCCCGACAGGGAAGCCAGCAGCCGGCCACAGGTGGGCCCGGGCTGTGGGGCAGGGTGGCAGCCGGGAGGTTCGGGGCCAGGACACGGGCGCACAGGTGCTCGGGCCACCCACCTGAACTCATACTTGGACAGCGTCTTTTCCTCCCAGGCTGTGTTCCCGCCGCCAAAGTTCTTGTTTGCCGTGTCCGCCATCCCCTGCCGGAGAAGGTGTGCACGGGCTGGGCACCGCCCAACCTCAACCCCGGAGCCATGTGGGGAGACCCCGGGCCGCGGTGTGGGCGATCCCCGCCTCAGGCCTCGGGGAGCACCTGCTTGAGCCTGCCCGCCCCCTCCTCCGTCCTCGAGGGACACCCGCCGTCACCTGCCCACCGGCCGCCCCCTCCTCCGCCCTCGAGAGACACCCGCCGTCACCTGCCCACCGGCCGCCCCCTCCTCCGCCCTCGAGGGACACCCGCCGTCACCTGCCCACCGGCCGCCCCCTCCTCCGCCCTCGAGAGACACCCGCCGTCACCTGCCCACCGGCCGCCCCCTCCTCCGTCCTCGAGGGACACCCGCCGTCACCTGCCCACCGGCCGCCCCCTCCTCCGCCCTCGAGGGACACCCGCCGTCACCTGCCCACCGGCCGCCCCTCCTCAGCCCTGCGGGCGCACCTGGTTGAACTTGTCCACCAGCCCCCGGCACCGCTGACACGGCGTCGGCTTCCGAGAGGCTTCCAGGGCGGCCAGCGGCGGCGGCAGCAGGAGCAGCAGCGGCAGCAGCAGCCACCCCGGCGCAGCCCGGGGTGGCGGGCGCATGGCGGGGCCGACGCGGACTCAGGTCCTGCGGCCCAGCGGCTCCGGCCTCCGCCGCCCACCGGTCCCGAGCGCGCCGGCCGTTCCCCGGGCTACTTGACGGCGTTGTCGAGGCCCCGCCCAGCGGTCTCGTCCCGCGCCGCGATTGGGCTCTCGGATCCGCCCCGTCCTGACGTGGACCAATCCGGGCTCGCCACGAGCGGCGACCAATGGGAAGGCCCCGGGTCAGCGTCCTCCCGGAAGGGCCGGGGGCGGGGCCGGGGAACCCGCGCCCACCTCCTCGCCCGCCCCTCCCGCGGCGCTGTCTCGGGGGCCATCTTTACTCCTGGCGGCCAGGCCCCATCGGCCGCATCCTGGGTGGCCATGTTAGGTTCGGGCAAGGGCTTCGCCTCTGTTCTGTTTCGTCACTCTGCTTCCGGCCGAGCTGACCAGACGGCCGCGCTGGAGCGGACGGCGCCGAAGGCGGGAAAGGTCGGCACGCGCCGCCGGGGCCGGGTCGAGGGGAGCGTGGGGGGCCGCACCTCCCCCCTGAAGGCCGGGCTGCGCCCCTGGGCCCCGGTGCCCCTGAGAGGAAGGCGCCCCGGCCTTCGGGACCCGGGGCCCGGCAGGGGCCGGGCGACAGCGGGGACCGCGCTGGGAGGCTCGCTGCGCGCGGCAGTGCCTGGGTCCCCGCGGTCGGCGCCACAGCCCCGCCAGGGCCGCTCTGCCGTCCTGGGGACCCGTGAGCACGAGGGCTGGGTGGTGCGGGGCCGCGGGAGCTTGCCGGCGCCTGCTGGGCCTTGCAGCCGTCGGGGAGGGACAGCGGGTGGAAGACCGGCCTCCCGCTCTCCGCAGTTCTGCCTGTCGAGAACCAAGAACTAAACGTGAAGGGGTAAACGTCTGAGTTGCCAGGGCGCTTTTCCGCTTTCTTCCGCGGCCGACGGCCCCGTCGCTGCTGTCCCGGGCGGTGCAGGCGTCCGACTCCACCGCGCCGGTGCGTACGGCGGCCCCTGGGAGGCCATGGCTGGGAGGCGGGCGGCGGGCAAGCAGCCGCTGCTGCTGGGGCTGCTGCTGGCTGTGGCCGCGGTCCACCTCGTCACCTGCCCCTACACCAAAGTGGAGGAGAGTTTCAACCTGCAGGCCACGCACGACCTGCTGTTCCACCGGCTGGACGTGGACAAGGTGAGGCGTGGCTGCCGCCCGGGGGGGGGGGGGGCGTGTGGGCCCCTCCCGGGCCCCTGCTGAGCGGCCTCCCTTGCAGTTCGACCACCACGAGTTCCCCGGCGTGGTCCCCAGGACGTTCGTCGGGCCGCTGCTGCTGGCGGCGCTGTCCAGCCCTGCGGTCTGGGTGCTCTCGCTGCTGGAGGTGTCCAAGTTTTACTCCCAGCTCATAGGTAAGGGTCACCGTGGGGGCCGGAGTGGAGGACCGAAGCGGCCGCCGGCTGTGTCTGTCCTGCCTGCTCAGGCGTGTGTGTGCAGCTGAGGGTCGGGAGGGAGCGGAGGAAGCAGGCCCGGGAGGCATAAAGGGGCCGCCTCGCACCTGCCGAGAGGCACCGACAGGAGCAAGCCGCCCACGGGGCCAGCGTCCAGGTGCAGAGGCCTCGCGCTCCCAGGGGCTGCCACCACCGCCCTGCCCGTGAGCAGATCCTGCCGGGTCTTCCTCTGGCCCACACAGGTCCTTTAGCTTGGACTGAAACGTCCCCACCCCGTGCCGCAGCCGGGGGTTTGAAGCGGCAGTCGCCGTCTTGCATCTCGGGACTTCATTGCCCCCAGGCCCCAGGCCGGTTTCCCTGACTGACCCTGTGCCCTGCTGCTGGGAGATTCAGGAAGTGTAGCCCCGGGGAAGGCGCGTCCTGCTGCTGAGAGCCAGGACACGGTGTCCGGGAGCCCAGACCGGGGGAGCAACGTGCGGGCAGGCCCGGCGCCCGTCCACTTCTGCTGGAGGCCTCTGCTGGTCGCGGGAGGCAGCGGGGAGGCTGGGCGCTGGACAGCCAGCCACTGGAGGGTCTGGAGTCGCGGTGACCCCCGGCCCCTGCCCGAGGCCAGGAAAGTTCCTCCGAGGACTGAGCCAGTCACCGTCCAGCACTGAGGGAGAGGCAGGCCCCAGGGAAGATGGGAGCAGAGGACACCCCAGGGTACGGGGTCGGACCCCCCCAGGCGGAGAGGGGTGGAGGCGCTCCAGGACGCCGTGTCCTGGAGGGAAAGGGCTGGCACGGGGCCTCAGCAACTTCAGACGCCCGCTCGGGAACCCTGCGTCTGAACGCGGCCGGGTGAGGAGAGTCCCGGTGTCCGGGCTGGGTCTGCGCCTGTGCGTCCCAGGGTCAGCGCTCTGCAAGTCTGCGGCTGCCCCCAGCAGGTCCGTCTCCAGGCTGGCCGACCCCGGCACCCTGCCGTGCTGCCTGTGGCACAGACGCGAGGCAGCGCCGTTCACTTTCTTTTTTTTTTTTTTTTTTGACAGGCAGAGTGGACAGTGAGAGACAGAGACAGAGAGAAAGGTCTTCCTTTTGCCGTTGGTTCACCCTCCAGTGGCCGCCGCGGTAGCACGCTGCGGCCGGCGCACCGCGCTGATCCGATGGCAGGAGCCAGGTGTTTATCCTGGTCTCCCATGGGGTGCAGGGCCCAAGGGCTTGGGCCATCCTCCACTGCACTCCCTGGCCACAGCAGAGAGCTGGCCTGGAAGAGGGGCAACCGGGACAGGATCAGTGCCCCGACCGGGACTAGAACCCGGTGTGCCGGCACCGCTAGGCGGAGGATTAGCCTATTGAGCCGCGGCGCCGGCCCCGTTCACTTTCTCCCGGCTGCAGCGGCCACGGGGCCTGCCAGGCTCTGTGCTAAGTACCTGCCCCCCACCGCCTCACCCGCTTCGGACCACCGTCTGCCCCTGGGAGCCTGTGTTTCCATCCTGGCCTCCTCGGTTGTGGGCGGAGCCAGGTCCGAGTCGGGCCCTCATGCACGGCCCCTCAGACGGCACACTGCCCCAGCGATGCCACCTTGGCTGCCGCGTGGCTGTGCTCTTCCCCCAGCCCCACCTGAGCCGGCGCGGCTCCCCTCAGTGCAGGTCGAGGGCCCCTCTTGTACCAAGCATGGCGCCCTTGTGACGTGGCTGTCACAGGGGACACACGGGCAGAGTCTCTTGGCTTCTGTGTCCTCGGCACTGCGGGGTCACCGCGCTGCTCTTCTTGTTTAGTTAGAGGCGCCCTTGGGCTTGGCGTCATCTGGGGACTCTGGTCGCTACAAAAAGAAGTGAGACGGCAGTTCGGGGCCACGGTGGCCACCATGTTCTGCTGGGTGACGGCCTCACAGTTCCACCTGATGTTCTACTGCACACGGACCCTCCCCAACGTGCTGGCCCTGGCCGTGGGTAGGTGGCTGGGAGGGGCTCCCCTGAAGCCCAGCTTGGGGTCGTCTGCACTCCTTGTCTCCGTGCCAGCTCTGGCCTGCGTGGACAACCGCGCCAGCCTGCTGAGCAGCCACTTGTTTCTGGAGTGAGCCCGCGGGGCTTTATCATAAGAACAGGAATCGCCCTTGGTCTGCAGGTGCTTCTGAGCTGGGGTGGGCACCGGGTGGCTGGGCGCCAGCCGGCCTCACAGCCCTGTGTCTTGCAGTCCTGCCAGCCCTCACGGCCTGGCTGCGGCACAGGTGGGCCCGCTTCGTCTGGCTCTCGGCTTTCGCCATCATCATCTTCAGGGCGGAGCTGTGCCTGTTCCTGGGCCTCCTGTTGCTGCTGACCCTGTACACCAGGAAGCTCTCTGTGGCCAAACTGCTGCAGCACGCGGTCCCGGCCGGGAGCCTCTGCCTAGGTCAGTCTGGCTTGGTCGGCCTTGTTCTTCAAAGACGGGAGGGACCTGGGAGTGGTTTTGTTTTGCCCCAACTCTGAGAAGTAGTAGAACGCCTTAGGGCGCAGTGGTCAGGCGGCATGCGGACAGCCCATCCCACGCCACAGTGCCTGGTGTGAAATCAGCCAGCTGCCCCATGCTGCCCTGCAGTGGCAGCCCCCGCCCCCCGCCCTGGGTGCCTCCGTCCATCCGTCTGTCCTCTGTCCTTTCCCACCACGGGGAGACCGTGGCAGCGGCAGCGTGGCTGTCTCCACACTGAGGCCGGGGCGCTGGCTCTGGAAGATGCTTGCTTGGGAAGTGGTGACCCCAACCGAGTCAGCTTCTCCCACGTGGCATGGGCCGATAGTTTCTGTGGCAACCGTGGGTTCTCGGGGGGAGTGCTCACTCATGGCTTGGGGTCGCTTGGCAGCAGCCGGGTCTCGGCCTTCCAGGGGCCGTGCTGTTCACCGAGGACTCCGGTTTTGTCAGGGCTGACGGTCGCCGTGGACTCCTGTTTCTGGCGGCATTGGGTGTGGCCAGAAGGGAAGGTGTTCTGGTACAACACCGTCCTGAACCAGAGCTCCAAGTGGGGAGTATCCTTTGAGCCTGTGGCTGGAGGGTGGCGGGTGTGGGACTGTCAGCTCCCAGCCCTGGCTTCCTGGGGCCGTGGGGCTGGTGTGGATGGGGCAACTTCCGTAGGGTCAGGACGAAGTGCCCTTCCTAGTTCCTACCAGGGAGTCTCTGGGCCACGGGGCGAGGCCCCTCTGCTGGTTCTGTCCAGACGTCCCCAGCCTCTCCTTTAGCCTTCATCATAATCTGATTTTTCTTTTTTTGTTTATTTTATTTATTTGAAAGGCAAATAGAGAATGAGAGACAGCGAGAGAGCTCTTGCATTCACTGCTTCACTTCCCAAATGGCTGTAACAGCCAGGGCTGGGCCAGGCCACAACCTAGAGCCAGGAGCTTCTTCCAGGTCTCCTACATGGGTGCAGGGGCCCAAGCACTCGGGCCACCCTCCACTGCTTTCCCAGCCCATAGCAGAGAGCTAAATCAGAAGTGGAACAGCCGGGACTCAAACCTGCACCCATATGGGATGCCGGCACTGCAGGTAGAAGGCTTAGTTAACCTTGTACGCCACAGCGCCAGCCCGATAATCTGGTTTTTTTTTTTTTTTTTTTTTTTTTTTTTTTTTTTTTTTTTGACAGGCAGAGTGGACAGTGAGAGAGACAGAGAGAAAGGTCTTCCTTTGCCGTTGGTTCACCTTCCAATAGCAGCCGTGGCCGGCGCACCGCGCTGATCCGAAGGCAGGAGCCGGGTGCTTATCCTGGTCTCCCATGGGGTGCAGGGCCCAAGCACTTGGGCCATCCTCCACTGCACTCCCAGGCCACAGCAGAGAGCTGGCCTGGAAGAGGGGCAACCGGGACAGGATCGGTGCCCCGACTGGGACTAGAACCTGGTGTGCCGGCGCCGCAAGGCGGAGGATTAGCCTGTTGAGCCATGGCGCCGGCCGGTAATCTGGTTTTAAAAACTTTTGTTGTGAACCATTGCCAGCCTAGATGCAAGTAGAAAGAACAGCCTAGTGAACCCAGACGCAGTCACCTCGGTGATGTTTCCACCGTGGGCAGGAAGAGACGCAGCTTTCCGAGTGGCTGTGTACGTGTCCTGGTCTCCCCTGGAGGGGTGGCCTGAGGTACGAGTGAGGTCCCGGCACCTGTGAGGGGTCGCCACTGTGTTTTTTGTGTTTTTGAGTTTATTTGAAAGAGCTGCTGAGAGAGAGGGAGAGATGGAGAGAAAGGTATCTTCCATCTGCTGGTTCACCTCCCAGATGGCTGCGATGGTCGGGGCTGGGCCAGGCTGAAGCCAAGACCCAAGAGCTTCATCCGGGTCTCCCATCCGGGTAGCAGGGGCCCAAGCACTTAGGCTATCCCCTGCTGCTTTCCCAGGCCATTCGCAGGGGGCTGGATCGGAAGTGGAGCAGCCGGGACACAAAGTGATGCCCATGTGGGATGCGGTGTCACAGGCGGCAGCCTTGCCCCCTGCGCCACAGCGCTGGCCCCTGCACTGTCAGACAGTACGGCGTCTTTGGGGCCTTCTCGGCCCTGGTTCCACTGAGCAGATACCATGGCCTCCTTAACCCCCGACTGAAGACTGCCCCCCTCCTGTGGTATTTCTACTCCGCCCTGCCCCGGGGCCTGGGGTGCAGCCTGCTCCTCGTGCCGCTGGGCATGGTGGACAGAAGGGCCCGGGTGCTGGCTCTGCCTGGCCTGGGCTTTGTGGCGCTGTACTCGCTCCTTCCACACAAAGAGCTGCGGTTCATCCTCTACGCCTTCCCCGCGTTCAACATCGCAGCTGCCAGAGGCTGCTCCTACCTGTGAGTCCCGAACCTGACGTGCGTCTCCCAAGTAAAGCCGAGAACGTTCAAGGGAGGCGGCGCTGGGCCGTGGCCGGGACAGGCAGTGGTGACTCTGCCTTGTCACCTGTCCCTGCACAGGGAGCTGGGCAGGCCTGTGTGGTCTGTCCCCAAGGCCGTCCTCTGGGGAGTCCAGGGACCAGCTGAGGAGACAGGACAGGGTGGTGCTCTTACCTTGGTGTGGGACCCTGTGAGGCTGAGGTTCTGGTTGCGTGGAGGGTGCCAGGTGGGGCCCAGTGGGTGAGTGCGGTCATTGTCCAGGGAGCCAGGATGGCCCATAACTGCTCATCTCTGGATATGGGGCCTGTTCAGGACCCAAAGTGTTGGTGGGGACTGGGGTCCCGGGAGGGTCCCCTCAGGCTCAGAGGCAGCCACCCTGTCTGGGAGAAGCCCCCACAATGGGCCCTAGGAAGCAAGGGGCAGACAGGTGCCCTGAGTCCCTTGCTGCCCCATGTTGGAGGGCAGGGCTGCACATCCCCGCTGCCCTCAGGCCAGGCACCTGCAGCTCTGCCCCTCTGCTCCTTGCCGGCTGCCACACTGACCTCCATCCGGCCGGCCCTTACAGAGTCTGCCTTTTGGCTGCCCCCGTCTCAGGTCAGCTCAGAGCCTGGACAGGTGTAGACCTGGCCCGAGTCATGGGAGGCCTGTGGTGCCAGACATAATGGAAGCCAGATGTTCGTGAGCAGTGAGGAGGGGTTGTCCTCAGTAACGGACAGGGCCCGATTGCTTCTCGGCCTTTTGGCCAAGACCAAGTGCAGGAACGGGCAGGGCCTGGCACCAGCAACTCTGCCACGAAGCAAAGGGCAGGAGAGGCTTCTGAAGCTGGGGCGTGCCCCACGCAGCCGTGGCACAGGCTGGAGCAAGGCCGGCAGAGTGGGTGGTGGGCCAGCGCCTCGAGGGCAGAGGAAGGCACCGTGGTTGGCAGCTTTGTGAGGCGGCGCAGTCCCTGCAGGCCAGGCTCCCAGGCAGGGGCCACTCTAGGGGTGTGGCCTGGAGCTCCCAGAGTTCGCTCAAGTCCTTGGGTCTAGGTGGGAGTGGGGAGGACAAACCCGTTTGTGTTGAAATCTAAGAATTTTATGGGCCAAGGTCCAGCCCCAGTCGATAGAGGGCTCAGAGAGCCTGGCCAGTGTGGTCAGGGTCAGCGACAAGTTCAGGCCCCAGTTGGCCTCCTGGGGAGGGCCAGATGTACGCATTGGCATCTCTGGGGGCAGAAATCAGCCATTAGTGTGGGGCGGGAACCGCCTGGGCCGTGTCCCAGCAACGGTGGTCAGCTGGGTGTGGTCATGGGCGGTCCTGCGTCGCAGACGCTAACTTGGGATTGGTTGGAAATACTTTGTTGAAAATCTAATGAAACGTTTAAATTGGCATGTTGGGTGGAACTTCATAGTCAAAATTCTTAAGGTGGCATTTCAGGCACACGGTGGATTGCTCCTGTGTCTGGCAGTCAGCCTCGCTGTGGAGCCAGCCTGTGGGTCTGCGTGCCTCACGGCCTGGCTTACGGGTTCTCTTCATCAAGTGGAGTCGCTGTGTTTGCAGGCTGAACAATTACAAGAAGTCTCGGCTGTACAAGGCAGGGTCCCTGCTCGTGATCGGACACCTTGTGGTCAATGCCATGTACACGGCCACGTCCCTCCACGTGTCCCATTTCAACTATCCTGGTGGCGTTGCGATGCAGCGGCTGCATGAGCTGGTGCCCCCCAGGGCAGGTTGGTGCCAGAGGCATTGCCCGGGACCAGCCACGGGCTGGCTGAGGTGTGGGTGCTGGCTCTCACGGGCTGTGCTTTCCCCAGATGTACACGTGCACATCGACGTGGCCGCTGCCCAGACAGGTGTATCACGGTTCCTGCAAGTCAACAGCGCCTGGAGGTCTGTCTCCCAGAGGCCACGTGCGGGTCCCCCAAGGGCTGCTGGGGGCTGGGGCGGGGTCGGCCCGGGCTGGGGCGCGACGGTCTGGCTCATCTCCTGCAGCTATGACAAGAGGGAAGACGTGCGGCCGGGCGCGGCGGGCATGCTGACCTACACACACCTGCTCATGGAGGCCGCCCCCGAGCACCTGGCCCTCTACAGGGACACACACCGGGTCCTGGCCAGCATCCTGGGCACCACAGGTGTGAGTCTGAACCTGACCAAGGTGCCGCCCTTTGACGTCCACCTGCAGACGAAGCTGGTGCTTCTGGAGCGGCTCCCCAGGCCGTCCTGAGGGAGAGCCGGCAGCCCTGCCTGGGCACAGACTGTGCTGTTTCCTGCAGCAGCCGAGAGCACAGAGAACAAATCAAGGAACCACGAACGCGGCCCACGTGCGCGAGGCTGGGTCTCTGGACAGGGGCCTGGGTCACGCAGGTGTCTTGGGAGCCACAGCCAAGGTTGACATTGGCTGCTTAGACTCCTGTGTGTGGCCAGGGTGGACCACAGAGTCACTTAGCACTCAGTGGGACAGGGGACAGGGGGCTGGGGCGTGGCCGTCCCAGGAACCCTGGCCACAGGCTGTTGCCCGCCCCGCCCACTGCG
Source organism: Lepus europaeus (assembly GCF_033115175.1). NCBI lineage: Eukaryota > Metazoa > Chordata > Mammalia > Lagomorpha > Leporidae > Lepus > Lepus europaeus. Next base: position 727,917 of record NC_084836.1, read on the forward strand.
CCAGGCTTGCTGCCCTGCTGCCTGCAGGTCTCTTGGGAGGTCATGGGACAAACCTGGGACGCCCCACGACCGCTGCAGCTTGTATGTGCACAGGAGGGCAAGCTCCATTACAGATTAGGTTTTAAGAGAGGAAACATGTTGAAAAAAGAATGGGAATAAATGGACTTTCTCTACGCAGTGTCTTACAGTATGTTAGCCCAGAGCCTGCCTTACCCAGGTGTCATCAGGGGCAGCTGGCACTGGAGCACCGCGTGGGTGTGACTGCCGGCACAGGCACACACGTGTGCACCGCACACACAAGCGCCTTCGAGTCACAAGCACTCGGGGTGGCTTCCTCTGCCACCAGCAAGTGTCAGTTGCCCCAGTCTGCAGCCACACCTTGCGGAGACCCCCAGCGATGGCTGCAGCCCCGGCTTCTGTGCCACCCCCTGGCTCCCAGGTCCTTCTTGTCTGGTCATGTGTTGGCTGTGGGTACTCACCACTGCCTGTATTCACACGTTTTTGTCATGTTTGTTATGTTTTTGGTACACACATGCACACTGCTACTTTGCTAAGTTTGTTGGGGTTGACTGCACGAGACTTGCCCAGTGGCTCTGTCCCTGTCACAGGCTGTCTTTGCACAGTTGTCTCTAAGCACAAGGCGTCCACTTGGGCCTCAAATCTGCCACTTCCCGTCGGGTGGGCGCTGGTGCCAGGTGTGCTGTTGCACCAGGCTGTCAGGTTTGGGCCCTGTCAGTGGACAGTGCCGCAAGACCACGATGACACGTGTGGACACGCGTTCACGTACACGTCATGGGCATACGTGAGGAGTCCTCCCCCTGACGCTGTGTCCGAGGGGCTCCCTCTGCTTCACATCTCGCCTCCAGGGTGAGGCTCGCTCCCAGCATCATCAGCGTGATGACGGCTTTGCCTGGTATAAATGTGTGTGCAGGGCTTCCAGTGTCGTCTTGCGGGCAACCACAGAAAGCAAACCCACCAGACAAGGCAAGGCTTGTGGTTCTTCATGCCTGCCCGCGATGGGACACAGACACTGCGTGCCCAGTTCCTAGGGTTGCTTCCTGCTGGTGCTCGCCCTGGGAGGCAGCCGGGGACAGTTCAGGTACTTGGGACCCTGCCAGCCATGTGGGAAACCTGGATTGAATTCTGGGCTCCTGGCTTTGGCTCAGCCCAGCCTGTGTGTTGCAGGCATTTGGGGAAATGAACTAGTGGATGAAGATCTGTCTCTTTGGGTCTTTCTGCCTTTCAAATGAAATGAAAAATAAGTAGAAATTTAACAAAATGGGCTGGAACTGTGGCATAGTGGGTAAAGCCACTGCCTGCAGTGCCAGCATCCCATATGGACACCGGTTTGAGACCCAGCTGCTCCACTCCTGATCCAGCTCTCTGCTATGGCCTGGGAAAGCAGCAGAAGATGGCCAATTCCTTGGGCCCCTGCACCCATGTGGGAGACCTGGAAGAAGCTTCTGGCTTCAGATTGGCGCAGCTTCGGTCAATGCGGCCACCTGGGGAGTGAACCAGTGGATGGAGGACCTCTCTCTCTTTCTCTGCCTGTCCTTCTCTCTGTGTAACTCTGACTTAAATCTTTACAAAAAGAAATTAAAACAGGTTCGTTCTCATTTTGATTCCATCTTTTTTCACCTGCAGAGGGGACTGCATCGCTGTCATGGCTGTAACTGCCTGATACAGGCTGGTGGGAGTGGGTTGCCTCAGCTCATGGTCTCGGGGGCTCACAGTCCATGTGGCCACAGAGGATGGCAGTGGTAGAGCTTGTGTGGAACAACAGTTGTGGGGAGAGGGAGGAGGGAGGACACAGCAGGAAGCAGAGAGGAGCTGGGCCCGACTTGCTGTTAGCACCTACCCTCAGGCCCCCAGTGAGCGGGGACCTCCCCTGACCAGGCACATCACATGTTCCCACCATGTGGCCACGTTGGCCCCATGTCAGTCTATTTTAAAAAGCCATGAGAAGGCTGGCGCCGTGGCTTAACAGGCTAATCCTCCACCTTGTGGCGCCGGCACACCGGGTTCTAGTCCCGGTTGGGGCGCCGGATTCTGTCCCGGTTGCCCTTCTTCCAGGCCAGCTCTCTGCTATGGCCCGGGAAGGCAGTGGAGGATGGCCCAAGTCCTTGGGCCCTGCACCTGCATGGGAGACCAGGAGAAGCACCTGGCTCCTGGCTTCGGATCAGTGAGATGCGCCGGCCGCAGCGGCCATTGGAGGGTAGAACCAACAGCAAAAAGGAAGACCTTTCTCTCTGTCTCTCTCTCTCACTATCCACTCTGCCTGTCCAAAAAAAAAAAAAAGCCATGAAAGCGTTTAGTGGACAGGCCACTCTGTTCGTTGTGGCAGTGGCCATGTTGGCAGTTGGAGCTCACTCTGTGTCCAGTGTGCATTTTGTACCTCAGCGAGGCTGCTGTGAGAAGATCCACTCTGCGTGAGGGTCTGTTCCTGGCCTCTGTTCTGTGGATCAGTCTGGGCACCAACACCATCCTTCCCTGATTGTGTCTGCGGGTTCGTCTTGAAGGTGGGGCACGTAATTCCCCATGCCGTCCAGCTTTTTCTGAATTGGTCTGTCTCCTCTACGATCCTCTGCATTCCTGTTATTTCTGGAATCAACTGTGATGGCACTGATTTATGCATCAAGTTTAGAAGGGTCAGTGTTTACCAAGGCTTCTAATCCATGAACATAGTATTTCTCTCCATATACTTGGATCTTTTAAATGTTCTCTCTGGAATGTTTTGTGGTTTTCAGTGAACAGCTCCTGCACACCTGCTGTCAGATTCACCATAAATGTTTCATATTCTTGATGCTGCTGCAATTGGTACTTTTCAGCACTGCTTTCAGGCTCGTGTGTGGACAGCAGCTCTGCTGGCTCACTCAGGAGTTGCAGGAGCTCCCGGAGGGCACGGAAGCCTCTGCACAGATGGCCTTACCACTGGACAGGCTCCTCCTTCCTTCCCATCTCTTCCTGGCAAGAGTGGCCACCACCACCCTGGAGAGGCGGCAGAGGGGTCACCCTCTCCTTCACCACCACGTGCACTATATGGTGAACTTACCTAGGCTGTTTTTGTTATTGTTGTTGTTTTTAAGATTTATTTTTTAAAAAGATTTCTTGTTTTTTTAAGTATTTATTTCATTTTAGTTACTTGAAAGGCAGAGCAACAGAGAGATGTTACGTTCACTAGTTCATTCCCAAAAGGACCCCAACAGCCAGGGCTGGGCCAGGCTGAAGCCAAGGACTTGGAACTTCATCTGGTCTCCCTCATGGGTAGCAAGGACCTAAGCACTTGGGTCATCTGCTGCTGCCTTTAATAAGCCGGGTTGGCAGGGGGCCACATCAGAAGAAGAGTGCCCAGGATTCAAATTGGTGCCCCCAAGTGGGGTGCTGACATCACCAGCAGCAGCTTAGCTCACTGCACCACAACACCACCCCCAGGCTGGGCACTTTATACAGTTCACAATCACAGGTTTGGAGGCTAAAGGCCCAAACAGCTTGGTGCCAGCGCTGACGGGCACTCCCCCACTGCATTTCCCAGCAGATGGCATCATGGTGCCAGCAAGTGCAGCAGAGACCACAGAGCAAGATGAGAAGCCAGGGCCGGGGTCTCAAGGAAACTGCCTTCATCACTCTGTATACTGTCCTCCGGGTCCACCCAGGCTACACCGTGTCAGCACCTCCTTTTTAAGATGAGTGGAGGAGCTGGTGCTGTTGCATGACAGATAAAGCCGCCACCTATGGTGCTGTCATCCCATATGGGCACTGGTTCAAGTCCTGGCTGCCCCACTTCCATCCAGCTCCCTGCTGATGTGCCTGGGAAAAGCAATGGAGGATGACCCAAGTGCTTGAACCCCTGAACCCACATGGGTGACGTGAAGTCTCCTGGCTTTGGCCTGGCACAACCCTGGTTATTGTGGCCAGCTGGGGAGTGAACCAGCAGATGGAAGATCTGTCTCCCTCTGGCCTCCCATTTGGGGTGCAGGAGCCCAAACACTTGGGCCACCTTCCACTGCTTCTCCCAGGCCATTAACAGGGAACTAGATCAGAAGTGGAGCAGCTGGGACTCCCAACTCGTGCCCACATGGGATGTCAGCATCACAGGCGGTGGCTTTGCCTGCTACGCCACAGCACCAGCTCCTCCTCCTTTTCAGCTTCTTCAATGACCCAGTGGTCATTCAGTAGCACGTTTCTTAATTTCCAGGTACTTATGAATGTGCTCTTGATCTTGTTGATTTCTAGTTTTGTTCCTTTATGTACTGAAAAGACACGTGATATGATTTCAGTCTTCTTAAATTTGCCGAGACGTGACTTGTGGCCTAATATGTGGTCTAGCCTAGAAAATGTTCCGTGTGCTGAATGTGTATCCTGTAGCAGCTGGGCGAAATGTCCTGTGTGTGTCTGATAGGTCCACTTACTCGAATGTCTCAACTCTGATGTATCTTGATTGGTTTTCTGTTGGATGACTTGGCATTGAGTGGGGTGTTGAAGTCAGCCACTATTAATGTACTGGAGTCTGTCTCCCCTTTAAGTCTAATAGTATTTGCTGTATATATCTGGGTGGTCTTGTGATGAGTGCATATATATATTTATGATTGTTATGTCTTCTTGCTGAATGGAACTTCTTTTTTTTTTTTTTTTTTTTTTTGACAGGCAGAGTGGACAGTGAGAGAGAGAGACAGAAAGGAGAAAGGTCTTCCTTTTGCCGTTGATTCACCCTCCAATGGCCACCGCGGCCAGCGCAGCGCGCTGACCCGATGGCAGGAGCCAGGTGCTTCTCCTGGTCTCCCACGGGGTGCAGGGCCCAAGCACTTGGGCCATCCTCCACTGCACTCCCTGGCCACAGCAGAGAGCTGGCCTGGAAGAGGGGCAACTGGGACAGAATCCGGAGCCCCGACCGGGACTAGAACCTGGTGTGCCGGCGCCACAAGGCGGAGGATTAGCCTAGTGAGCCGCGGCGCCGGCCTTGAATGGAACCTTTTATCAAAATATAATGTCCCTATCATCTTTATGGTTTTCAATTTAAAGTCTGTTTTATCTGTGACCAGGTTCACTATGCCTGTGGTGGAATGAGGTGAAAAGGTCATATCAAGATGGCCACTGAGGTGAAAAGGTCATGCCAAGATGGCCGCTGAGGTGAAAAGGTCATGCCAAGATGGCCGCTGACAACAGAACGTGATTGGATGACAACAGAGCCTGACTGATGGCAGGCTGTGATTGGATGGTTTCAGAAACTGCCTGGCAACAAGAGCCTGACTGGCAACAGGCTGTGATTGGTTGGGGCATAGACCATCCCTTAACCGGATTGGCTGGTCTTGACTATATGAGCTGTTGAAATAACTGAATATAAGCTGTTGAAATTAACTGAAATAAATGAGTCTGCGGGCTGCTCGCTTCAGGCCTGCTTTCACCCGACTCCCGGGGTCTGTGTGGTGACTCCGTGCCTCTTGCCCCCCCGCTGCTCCTCTCAGAAACGAATCCACTGCGACATTGTTGAGAAATCCACTGCAACATACGCCTGCTCGCTTTTGGTTTCCATTTTCCTGGTTTATCTTTTTCCAGCCCCTCACCTTCCATCTGTGTGTATCCATGTGAAGTGAGTTTCTTGTAGGCAGCTTGTAGTGAGGCCTTGGGTTTTTGTCAATTTAGCCAACCTAAGTCTTTTGGCTGGAGAATTTAATCCATTTACATTCAAGGCTAATGTTGGTAAGAACTAAAGTCTGCCATTTTGTTGACCGAATAATTCTACCTGCTCTGTCGGGTTTGGTGGTGACGTGTTTTCAAGTTTGCTTCCAACACGGGACCCCTTCAGGATCTCGAAAGGCTGGTCTGGTGGTGGTGAATTCCGATTTTGCTTATCTGAAAAATACCTTATTTCCTCTTCATTTTAAAGGATAGCTTCACTGGATATAGAACATTCTTGACTGGAAGTGTCTTCTTTTAAGACCTTGAATGTAGCTGGGAAGTCTGATGTTAATCCCAATGATTTTCCTTTATATGTAACTTCAGTGTCTTTAGGACTCTCTCCTTGTCCTTTTTTTTAAAAATTATTTATTTGAAAGGCAGAGTTATAGAGAGGCAGAGACAGAAAGACAGGTCTTCCATCTGCTGGTTCACTCCCCAAATGGCTACAACAGCCAGAGCTGGGCCAATCCAAAGTCAAGAGCCTGGAGCTTCTTCTGAGTCTCCCACATGGGTGCAGGGGCCCAAGGAGTTGGACCATCTGCTGCCGCTTTCCCAGGCCATAGCAGAGAGCTGAACCAGAAGTGGAGCAGCCAGGACTCAAACTGGCACCCACATGGGATGCCAGCACTGCAGGCAGCAGCTTTACCTGCTACACCACAGCGCCAGCCCGTCCTTAACTTTTGACAGTCTGACTACAATATGCCTTGGAAAAGACCTTTCTTGGTTGAGTCTGGAGTTCTTTGAGCAGGTTCTCAACACTTTCTTTTGCTTCTCCATCAGGAATACCTATAATACAAATCTTTGGTCATTTAATGGTATCCCATAGCTCATGTACTTTTTTTAAAAAATTATTTAATTTGAAAGGCAGAGTTAGAAAGACAGGAAGAGACAGAGAGATCCCCCATCTGCTGGTTCACTCCCCAAGTGGCCACAATGGCCAGGGCTGGGCCAGGCAGAAGCCAGGAGCTTCTTCTGGGTCTCCCACATGGGTGCAGGGGTCCAAGCACTTGGACCATCCTCTGCTGCTTTCCCAGGCCACAGAAGAGAGCTGGATGAGAAGTGGAGCAGCTGGGACTTGAACCCACACCCACATGAGATGCTGGTGGTGCAGGCAGCTGTTTAACTCACTGTACCACAGCACTAGCCCCTCTTCATTCTTTTTATTTTCATCTGATTATTTCAAAAGTCTTGTCCTTGAGGTCAGAAATTCTTTCCTCCACGTGGTCTATTCTGCTGTTAAAGCTCTCAAAGTTGTGTTATCACATGGAATATTTCATCTCGAAAATTCTTTTGCTGTTCTTAATGAGTTCTATCTTCTTAGTATTTCCATTCATGTCACTCATAGATTTGCCCACTCCTTTAATCTGCATTCTCTCACATTTCATCGCGCATCCTTATCACCACTTTTCAATTCCACACTCCGCCATCAGTTCCTTCAGTTCCAGGTCTGGCTCTGGATTATCGTGTTCTGTTCGAGGCCTCACGCTGCCTTGCTTCCTGGTTCCTGTGCCCCTTCGTTGATGCCATCACCCCTTCATGGAGTAGGTTTCCTGGAGAAGTTTATGGTTTAGCTGGAATGCAGGGTATCACCTGACTTGTTGTGTTAGCTTTGGTTCTAGAACCCAGGAGTGTAGGCTCCTGAGTAGCTCCCTTGGCCTCAGTGACTGTCAGTGTCTACAAGCACGCAATGGTCTAGTCTGCTGCCGTTTGCCGGGATGGCCGTGTGGCTCTGGGGTGAGGAAGGGTTTCCTGGGAGGTGTGCCTTTGGCTCGGAGGATTCTCTTATCAGTCTCCCTGCTGAATGTGATAGCCAGGGCCTTGTTCTTGGTGTGAGGGTGACCGGTAGCTGCCCCCTTGTCCCACTGGCAGAGCCGAGTGATGCCAGGACCTGTGGCAACGACTGCTGTGGCTGCAGCACTGTGCGACACCATGACCATGGATGGACGTGTTCTCAGGTCCTCCTAGGAGAGTCCAGCTGGTGCTGCAGCTTTGTGACACCAACAGCCCTGGTCTTGGGACGAGGGGCTGTGAACTGAACCTTGCTCCAGTCCTACAGGGGGACTACAACGTATACAGGACGCTGCTCTGCAGGTTGAATCCAGAAAGGTGCAATGCAGGTAGGTTCTCCCCTGGGTCCACCAGGCAAGAATCCCATGGCACTGAGAAACTCAGCACTGGCTGTCACAGTCCCGGTGTTGCAGAGTACAGCAGGGTCACTGCCCGGATCCCCCAGGGTGGCAGGGGACTTTTTAAGGGGCTGCTGCTTGTGTTTCCCCCTAGAAGCTGAGGTGAATCCTCTGGCTCACGTGGAGTGTGAGCACAGCTCTGGGGCTAATGCCCAAGAACTCCCACTGTTGCAGACAGGGGACCTGGCTGACTTACTCTGGTAGGAATGGATTGGAGCTACACTGAGCCTGGTGCTCTTGGGCGTGGGGGAGAGGAAGGAAGCCACGCAGCGTCCAGGCTGAAGGCTTCCTTCGGGGCTGCTGTAAATGTCAGTGGTGACTGGAATTCTCTTTCGGTGACTGCTTCCCACTCTGCCAGGCAAGATGGCCGCTCACACCTGGCGGCTGGCTGCAGCAACCTCTCTGTAAGATGTATTTATTTAAAAGCCAAGTTACAGAGAGGCAGAGAGACGTTTTCTATTTGCTGGTTCACTCCCTAAATGGCTGCAATGGCCGGAGCTGGGCTGATCCGAAGCCAAGAGCTGGGAGCTTCCTCCAGGTCTCCTGCACAGGTGCAGGAGTCCAAGCACTTGGGCCATCTTCTACTGCTTTCCTAGACCATGGCAGAGAGCTGGATCCAAAGTGGGGCTGGGGGGGACTCAAACCGGTGCCCATATGGGATGCCCTCACTGCAGGCAGCAGCTTCACCTGCTACGCCACAGCGCCGGCCCCCAGTGTCTGTCCTCTCCTCTTGTCTCATGGAGTCTGCATCATTTTTCAACCAGCACTCTTCAGTGGATGCTGGTGTTTCCAGGCAGGTGTGTCAGCTGGCTTTGCATTACCGTAGCAAGTACCGGGTGGATGTTTGGATGGAAGGGGAGAAGGCAGGGAGGGAGGCTCTGGCTCACACTGCTGGAGGTTCTCAGTGGTTCTGCTGTCTGGTGACAACGGCAGAGTGCACAGAGGAGCAATCACAACGAAGCCAGGAAGCAGGGGCTGGCCCTCCTGTGAGGCTGTTCCCAGGGCCTCTCACCAGACTCACCTCCTCGTCACCACACCCTCTCAGCGCCACTACCCTAACGGTGAGGTGCACACGACTGCATGTGTCAGGGAGACAAGCTGTCCATCCTACCGCAGAGGTTGGGTACAGGAAATCCACTTGTCTTCAGTATTTCCAGTCTATGACGGGCCTGTGGGGACAACACCTTATCATAGGTTCTGAGGCATCCTCGATAAAGCCACGCTGAAAACAGGAGTCTGTGGATCCCTCGCAGGTCTGCTCCTGCCGGCCACCACTCCCTTACCCTTCCGTCACTTGGTCCTGTTTTCCTGTTTATGTATAAAGCCAAAGCAGCTCTGACCTTTCCCTGGGAAAGCATTTGGTTTTCCTTTGGCAGAAAGGTGGGGTGGGGGCCAGCAGAAGTGCTCAAGGCTGAGAAGACTCGTGCTCCCCAGGCTGTGCGAGGGCTGCTCTGCAGGGGTCCCCTGGAAACTCGGGGTCACGGCAGACGGTGTCCCCTGCGCAGGAGCAGCCTGACGCGAACCAGCACCTGCCTCTGCAGGTGCCGCACCCTGGACGTTGGGCCCACTCCTGCAAGGTTTCCTTCTCCACAAGACCTTGGCTCCTGGTGTCCTGGCCAATGTGACAAAGCTGTCGGCCTTCCCAGCCCAGTGCCACCATTGGCAGACACTTTCTACTATGCCTCATAACCAGGTTGTCAGCAAATGTCCCAACAGGAACATCTGAAAAAAAGGTGGGAATACAGAATTTTGCTTCTTCACATCTTGGCTTCCTTGGCTACACTCTGGTGTCTTCTAAACGCTCTTTATATTACTGGGTGTTCAGTGGTTAAGACGCCAGTTAAGATGCCCATGTCCTGGGGCTGGTGCTGTGGCGAAGCGGGTAAAGCCGCCACCTGCAGTACCGATATCCCATATGGGCACCGGTTTGAGTCCTGGCTGCTCCACTTCCAATCCAGCTCTCTGCTATGACCTGGGAAAGCAGAAGATGGCCCAAGTCCTTGGGACCCTGCACCTGTGTGGGAGACCCGGAAGAAGCTTCTGGCTCCTGATGGGTGCAGCTCCAGCCGTTGAGGCCATCTGGGGAGTGAACCAGTGGAGGGAAGACCTCTCTCTTTCTGTCTCTCCTCTCTCTGTGTAACTCTTTCAAGTAAATCAATAAATCTTAAAAAAAAAAAAAAAAAAAAAAAAAAAAAAGATACCCACGTCCCACATCACAGCTCTGGCTCCTGATCTCAGCTTCCTGCTAAAGGCAGACGTGGGAGGTAGCAGATGATGGCTCAAATAACTGGGCCTCTATCACCCACATGGGAGACCTGGACCAAGTTCCCAGCTCCTGGCTTCAATCCCGCTTTGGCCATATGGTGAACCAGCAGATGGAAGCTCTCTAATTAAAATATATATATACCTTTTTAAAAAAATATATTTTTTACTTGGCCTTGACAGCTTTTGGGTAAAGGCTGGTCCAATTCCAGCGTCGCCTCATGTTCAGAAGTGGAAGGGAAAGGAATTTTAGCTTTAAATAAAGTTGTATTTTATTAGGATGTGACTGCTGATAATTTTATTCACTGAAGACAGCTCTGTGGCATTAAAGAGCTTTTTTTATATCTGAAAGAGAGAGAGAGCGAGCTAAGTAAGTTAAGGGATTTATCTAAAATATCTAGCGGGGCCGGTTTGGTATGCCACCAACACACCACATCAGAGTACTAGCTGCTCTGCTTCAAATACGGCTTCCAGCTAATGTGCCTGGGAAGGCAGTGGACAATGGCCCAAGTACTCGGGCCTATGCCACCCATGTGGGAGACCCCTATGGGCCAGGCTCCTGGTTTCATCCTGGTCCATCCCTGGCCATTGTGGCCATCTGGAGAGTGAACCAGTGGATGGAAGATCTCTTATACTCTCCTTGAAATAAATTAGTAAATCTTTGAAGACAACAAATAAGATTTCATCTAGAGGCAGGGAAACCAGCAGAGTTCAGGTGATGGAGAGCCAAGGTGGAAGGCATTTCTCATGGCACCAGTACACGTTCGCCTGGTAACAGGCAGTCACTGCAGCGCTAGCACTGGCGCTGGGCCTTGTCTGCCTGCAGGGCTGAGCACCGTGGGAGGGCAGGGATGGCTCAACCTCAAGTACCACAAACACAAGAGAAGCCATGCTTTTCCTGGAACCCTTTTCATACACTGTTACTCAGAGCACTCCTGTGCAGAGCAACCCCGCGGGGCTGGGAATTTAAAAAAAGTCAACAGAAAAGCTACTCCAGAAATGGGCGGGTCTCCCCGAGAGGCATGAGGGAGGCCAGGGCAGTGTCTCGGGGCTGCCCAAGGGCTCCCCAAGCTGATGCCACACTCCTAACCTGGCTCGCCAGGAACCCAAGACCTGGGAAGGCTGCACTGTAGTTACTGTTGCCGGCAACGCCGCGGTGAGAACAACTTCCACTCTTCAGTGCCACACAAGTGTGGCTTCCACACGTCGTGTTTTATTAGCTGAAAAATAAAAAGCCACTGCCCACCAGCACTAGAAAACTGCAAATAAAAAGTTTAATTTCGGAAACTGAGTTCACCATTTATAAATACACTAAACCATAGTCAAATGCAAATTTAGATTAAGCATAGGTACAGTATTTTAAACAACTTTTTCAAAAGGTCATAGGCAAATGAGTGATTTAGCTCACTCAGAATATTTAACTGATCTGAAATGAGAAAATGAACTGTTTAAAAAGATATTAAAGCAAAAACTCCAGAGACACTGTTAAAGACCCTGACAACTGATATTTCATTCTGATGTCCTCAGGATTCTAGGATACCCCAGTGATGGCTAAATCTTCCCTATCACGAAACAAAAACAAAAACAAAAACCTGAGCACCTAAGGCTAAGGCTACCCCTACAACTGGAACAAGACAAGCTGCTTTCCTGTTGATATGCCATCTCTTCTAGAACCTTCCACGTAATCTGATCAGACTGGGGGCTGGTGCACTTCGGCAGACGCAGTCGGAGGCGTGGAGGTTTGACCAGCAGGCCGTCCGCAGCAGGCGCGTCACGCTGGGCACTGGCCAGCAGTCAGCATGAAGTGACACACTGAGGTCCCGTGGCAAGGGCCCTCGTGAGAACAGCGGGACATCTCTGAGTTCTGACGGGAGGAAACCTGAATGCAAGAACCTGAAATGGGAGCGGCCCGGTGACTGACAGCCGGCCACGCCCAAGTGCAGCCAAGCTCTCCAAGGCCAAGTCTGGGTCGCCGTGGACAGTCTCCTTCCACCTAGAGGGCTCCCTTCCTCCTCAGCTTGCTTAGAGCCTGCAGTGAGAAACCGCTCGGTCAGCATAGCCTGACTCCGCCTCCCACTCCCAGCCCTCACCTGACAGCCACAGAAGCCCTTGTTGCAATCAGAGCAGTTTTAGCTACAATACAGTACCTGATCTGTGTTTTTACATAATTGGATAAAAAGCCGACAGAACAAAATCGTTTACATCTTCTCGCCGCGCTAGTAAAACAAATCACTAACCCCCGACTTGTAAAAAACTTTACAGCTAGGAATTAAAACCTAATCGTATTTCATAATCGACAAGACTGGCTACGTCTAGCGGACTTAAAACACCGCGATCCCTGGCCTGGAAGAGCAGTAAGGCACGCGGAGACATTACGGTGAGCGCTGGAGAGTGGCCCTGAGAGTGCCTGGTCCATGTCGTGCACGGCCCCAGCGGGAGCGAGCCAGAGCCCAGGCAGAGGCTCCCCGTGAGGGCGGCAGCACCTCTGCCCGGCGGCTCTGTCGAGTGTCAATACTGGAAGTATATTAAGGGGAGGTTCACTTTCAGGAAGATCAGTTTCTCAAAATGCTCCATCATGAGCCTGGACTGGCCACAGCTGCCGCTCTCGGTGGGTGTGCTGAACAGCTTCTCCGAAGGGACGGTGCTGGGCGGGCAGCCCAGAAACCTGACGGCCAGCGCGGACAGCCCCGGCCAGGCGGCCTTCTTCAGGGCCCAGTAGGCGAGCGGGTCACAGCTGTGGTCGATCGCCTCCTCCTCCAGGTACGCGAGCACCATGTCCTCAGGCAACTTCTCTCTCTGACCTTCCTTCTTCACCTTAGCCACGAGTGACCACAGGTCATCCCCTCTGGCACAGTCTTTCGAGGGGGAGCCCGCGTCGCAGCCGCTGGAGGCAGGCGTGTTCTCTGAGGTAGAATTCATTAGTTCTAGCTCCCTGATTAAGTCTTGCTTGTACTGCTCGGCCTCCTCCTCCGTGAACAGGGAGGCTTTGTAACGGGGGTCCAACAGCGTGGCGAAGATGTACCTGGGGTCGTGCAGGGTGGCGGACAGCCGACTGACCATGGCTTCCTTCAGAGACTTGAGCATGGTGTCGATGCCCATGGTCTCCTCGAACAGCATCTCCATCTTCCTGTTGAGGATGTGGATCATGGGGATGACCTGGCTCAGCGTGGACACGCGGGAGCTCATCTCCCGGCTCGCAGCCTCGAAGGGCTTCAGTGCATGGCACACGGACTGCATGACCTCCCACTGGTCGCAGCTGATCAGCTCTCTGAAGTTGCACTCGAGCGACATCTCGTTGACGGCCCGCTTCTGCTCGATGAGCCGCTCCAGCATGTGAAACGAGGTGCTCCACCTGGACGGCACGTCCTGCAGCAGGTGGTGCTGGGGCAGCTCGTACGCCCTCTGCAGCTCCGCCAGCTTCTCCTTGGCCCGCGGCGAGCGGTGCACCCGCTCACATATCTTCCGTGCGATGCTCAGCAGGTTCTGCACCATCCTCTGGCTCTTGATGGCCTCGCTGACGATCAGGTTCACCGTGTGACTGAAGCACTGCACGCTCGAGTGCTCCCCCTCGTTCAGGGTCTTGGCGATGCTCGGGTTGTCCGTGACCGTGATGCCGACCTGGAGGCCGACGGACGTCACCCAGGCTTCCCACCAGCACTCCAGCTGCTTCTGGATGCTGTTGCCGCTGTAGTCGCAGTCGACCTGCGACACGTCTAAAAGTGCTGAGCAGTGGTGGTCCTCACAGTGGGGCCGCACCGCCTCGAAGGTGACCCAGTGAGCCGTGAGGGTCAGGTACTCCCGCGTCTGGTTGCTCATCCAGATGCCGGACGTGAAGTGGATCACTCCGCTCTCGGCTCCCCTCAGGTGTGACATGATGATCTGCTGCACGTTGTCGTACATGCCCGGGATAGCCGTCCTGGAGAAGTACGAAGGAGAGGGCAAAGAGTACTGAGGTTTCAAGTATTCCAGCAGCCGGTTAAAGCCGACGCTGTCCACCAGAGAGTAGGGCTGGAGGTCAAGTGCAATCATCTCGGCTATGAGGCTTGTGATCTTTTTGGCAACCGGGTGAGAATCGTAAAACTTCTCGGTGGTGTCAAAGGAGGGCGCCCTGGGCAGTTCCGCGCTCGGGGGCCCGCGGGGCTCTGGGGCGTCGGGCTTCAGCGCACTGCCGTGGAACCGCTGCAGGTGCCGGAGGAGGCAGCTGGTGCCCAGGTTGGTGGGCTTCTTCCCCCGGCTGATGGTGCGGCCGCAGTGCAGGCACACCACCTTGGTGGAGTCTGCGGAGCAAATGGAAAAGTGGTTCCACAACTTCGAGGTCTTCTTGCTACTCACAGGAAATGTGGCCTGACTGCTCCTGGTGACCGCCGCCGGCAGGTCGGCCAGCCTGGAGGAGGAGCTCTCTGCAGAGGCCAAGGTGGCGTACGGAGAGTTTGCCAGACTGGCTCCCAGAAAGCCCTTCTGGCCCCCGACGACTTCGGGGTGGCGTCGGTACAGGTGGCGCATCAGGCAGCTGGTGCCCACGTCACCCTTCTTGCCCCGGCTGATGACGCAGCCGCAGTAGCGACACACGGCCTTGAGGCTGTCCATGGGGGCCAGCGAGAAGTGGTGCCAGACTTCCGACTTCAGTCTCTTCATCACCTTCTTGTTCTGCTGGAAGACGGTGCCGGCCTCCGGCCGCCGGGGACTCGCCTCGTCAGCCTGCTGCTTCTCCGGGGAGGACATGGCCGAGGCCTCTCCCACGTCGTCGGAGGAGGACAGCACGGACGCGTCCTCCAGGAACGCGTCTCCAGGGTTCAGTCGCGACTGCAGGTCGTCAGCCAGCCTATCCGGGGAGGAGGTGGCCGAGGGCGACTCTCCGACCAGCTTCCCCGGGGAGGACCCCGCGTGCAGCTCGCCCTCGGGAGGCAGCAGGGCGGGCAGCAGGGTGGGCGAGGCCGAGTAGAGGGGCGGGATGCCCGGGCCGCCCCCGTTCTCCTGCAGCACGATGGAGCGGTGCGCCCGCCACATGTGCCGGATGAGGCAGCTCGTGCCCAGGTCCTTTCCGTTCTTGCCGCGGCTGAACTCGTTCATGCAGTGGATGCACACGGCCTTGGAGCTGTCGAGGGGCGACAGGTAGAAGTGCTTCCACACGGCCGACCGCCGCCTGGACCCAGACGTGCTCTTGGGCAGTGGGAGGCTCTTCTCCGCCAAGCCCTCTGCCGCGTCGTCGTACTGGAGGGCGGGGAGCTGGGGCGACGCCCCCGCCAGGACCTCTTCCCTGCCGCACTTGTCAGAAACAGACATGTCCGAGGAGACGTCTTCAGAGGACACCACGGACACCGACTCCTCCGTCACTCGGTCGGGGGACGGGATCTTCGATGCCAGCTTCTGCACCAGCTTCACGGGCGAGAGCACGGAGCCGAGGTCGCCCACGTCCGCTGGCTGCGAGGGCAGCAGCAGCGAGGCCGAGGGCAGCGCGGCCACGGCGGCCACGCCCCCGTTCTCCTGGATGAGCACCGTGGGGTGCGCCCGCCGGACGTGCCGCATGAGGCAGCTGGTGCTCAAGTCTTTCTCGTTTTTGCCCCGACTGAACTCCTTCATGCAGTACATACAGATGGCCTTCGTGCTGTCTCTGGGCGAGATGAAGAAATGCTTCCAGGCTGGAGACTTCTTCCTGGAGCTCACGTGGCGGCTGGAGAGCAGGCTCTGGGCCACGGCCTCCATGGCCACGTCGTAGAGCGTGCTGCTGTAGTGCGCGAACAGAGGCCCGTACTCGTCGTCCTTCTCCTTCTCGGGCGGCGCGCAGGGGCGGCCCGGCCCCCCCGCCTCGGCCTGCTCATCCCCACTGTCTGTCTGTCTCACGTCCTCCTGCTCGCCCGGGAAGGCCATTCTTTCCAAACCGTGACCAGGGATTTGATCATCGTCCTCTTCTATTTTCAAGTGTACAGAATCCAAGTCCTCATCCCCCCTGGGACGAGCTTCCTGGTCATTCTCCATGACTGACCATAACTATTCTGCTTGATGTGTTACGTCAGCATCTCAGAATAGAAAACAGCCAGGAATGCTCGTGTGTGCCCCTGCAGGGAGACGCTCGCAGCCTCTGCGTCACGCCGCCGCCTCTCTGGCTGCTCCCGCACATCGCTGACACGCACACCGCGCGGCTCCTGGAGCACTCGGCACTGCCGTCCGGGGAGTCTGTGGCTAAGCCCTTCATGGTGTCGGCGCGCGGCTCTGCCGGGCAGACGGACTTCTCATGTGAAGACAGGACTTGTGCCACTCTGCCTGCAGCGCCCGCATCCGCGGCATCACCTGTGAGAGGAGAGCAAGGTGAGCACAGAAATGCGGCACAGCTCTGCGTGCCTCTCCCGCTGTGCAGACACCAGCCTCAGCGCACGGAGAAAACACTTCTAGCAGAGAACGGGGGAAAGCTTGCTCGTGATCTGCCACCCACACCCGCTAGCACTGCAAAGAGAGTGCAGATGGGACTTGCCACTCAGCCGCAGAAGGGCTGCGGGAGCGGGATACCGCCCTACTGCCCGCGGCCGCAGGGGAAGGCGGTTCTGCCCAGGATGTACACCTCTGCCCTCAGGCCGCCAGAGGGACTTGTGGCAGCTCCAACCGGCAGAGCGAGAGCAGTGGTTCCTTCTGCTCTGGGAACCAACATTTAAAACAAGCATCTTGGGGCCTGCGCTGTGCCACAATGAGCTAAGTCTCCGCCTGCCGCAACGGAATCCCAGATGGGCGCTGGTTCAAGTCCTTGGGCCCCTGCACCCACATGGGAGACCCGGAAGAAGCTCCAGCCATTGCAGCCATCTCGGGGGGCGGGGGGGAGTGGACCACCAGTTGAAGACCTTTCTCTCTGTCTTTCCCTCTCTCAGTAACTCTACCTCTCAAGTAACTTAAAACAAAAAAACAGAAACTTCCAGTTCACTGATGAAACAGTATGCAGACAAAACTGAATATAAGAGAGACACGGAGGGTCCTACGCCTGAGGGCTGGGGCAGGCACCGTGGCACAGCAGCTAAGCCTGCGATACCGGCGTCCCACACTGGAGCGCTGGCTCGAGGCCTGGCTGCTAAAGCTCCTGGGAAGGTGGCAGAGGACGCCCCACATACCTGGACCCTTGCATCCATCCAGGAAACCCAGATGGAGAACCAGGCTCCCAGCCCAACTTCAGCCTCACCCAGCCTTGGGGATGAACCTGATGGAAGATCCTCCCCTCCTTCTGTCACTCTGCTTTCAAGTAAATAAATAAATATTTGGTGTGGGGGGGCGGCCTGAATTCCATAGGAGGAAAGCCACCTCCAACCAGTTTCCCTCCTGGGAGGAGCTGGGCCACTTTGGGGAGCAAAGACCATCACACCAGTACAGACCACAAGCCTGGAACTGCAACGAATGTTAGAAACGAAGGCAAAAATCATAACAAGACAAGAGGAGGGGCGGCGCTGTGGCTGGTGGGTTAGAGCCCCGGCCAACAGCACCGGCATCCATGTGGGCGATGGTTCGAGTCCTGGCTGCTCCACTTCTGATACAGCTCTCTGTTAATGACCTGGGAGAGCAGAAGATGGCTCAAGTCCTGGGGGCCCTGCATCCATGTGGGAGACCCAGAAGAAGCTCCTGACTCGGGATACAGATCAGCTCAGCTCTGGCCATCTGGGGAGTGAACCAGTGGATGGAAGATCGCTCTCTCTCTCCCTCTCTGTGTAATTGTGTCTTTCAAATAATAAAATAAATCTTAAAAAAAAAAAAAAGAAATGAAGGCACATATTGATTCGACACAGGAGCACACAGGACGGAGAACAGCAGTGGGCACGTCAGGACACAACAGAGGCAAGACAGTAAAGACGATGACGTCATGGGGGGCAAGAGCGCAGCAGTTTATTATAAAGTAGAAAAAAGTGGCAGTATGGCAACACTCCCACTGTAATAAAACTGGATACTAGAAAATCCCATAAAATTATTTTAAAAAATTTATTTATTTGACAGAATTCTCATCTGCTATTCACTCTACAAATTTCCGCCATGGCCAATCCACATGGTGCCAGGGACCCCACTACTTACACGTAGGCCACTTCCCAGGGTCCACATTAGCAGCAAACCGGAGCCAGGTATCAAACCCAGGTACTCAGATGTGGGACGCAAAATTCTTTCTCCCTTTTTAAGATTTATTATTTTTGGGGGGGGGGGGGGATTGACTGATTTCCATCTACTGGTGCACTCCCCAAATGATGGCAACAGCTGGGCCTGGGCCAGGCGGAAGCCAGGAGCCAGGAACCCCATCTGGATCTCCCTCTTGGGTGGAGGGAACTCAAGACTTGGGCCATCCGGATCAGAACTGGAGCTCTGATACAGGATGCTGGTGCCACATGTGGCAGCTTTACCCGCTACACCACAACGCTGGGCCCCAAAGCAAGTGTCTTAACCAGCATCTTGGTTGCTAGGCTACAAACTCGCTCCCAGAGTTACTTGTTCAAGCATTGCTGGGCACACAAGGAAGTGGGAAAACTCGCCCAGGGAGCGGACACAGCCGGCTGCGCAGATGGAGGAGCTGAGCCTCATACCCGGGGCGTGAGGGACTCGCATCACCGAGAGCAGCTGGGACAACTGGCGCGAGCGAAGCCGGCGCACGACCGCCCTGTACACCGCCCCACAGGAAAACGAATCGCTCAACCAGACCACATGCAGGTGGTTCTGAAAGAAAGCATTCGTGACGACGACTCCCAAGACAAGATTCGCAAAAGAATAAACTATTCCACGGCAGGCATGCAGCCCAGCAGCCAGGATGCCTGCATCCCACACGGGGCCTGGGTTCAAGTCCTGGCTCTGGCTCCTGACTCCAGCTTCCTGCCAGTGCAGACCCTGGAGGCAGTGGTGAGAGCACCGTGCTGGGCACTGCCACCCTCGTGGGAGACCTGGACTGAGCTCCTGGCTCCTGGCTCCAGCTGGCACTCCGGCGCCGAGGGTCAAGCCTCTGCCTGCAACGCAAGCGTCCCATCTCAGAGAGCTGGCCTGAGGCCTGCTGCTGCGCTTCTGATCCAGCTTCCAGAAAGGCAGAGCATCATGGGCCAGTGCCTGGGCCCTGCCATCCAGAATGGAGCTCCTGGCTTTGGCCTGGCCCAGCCCTACTGCGGCATTTGGCGAGGGACCCAGCAGATGAAGATCTCTAGGGCGAAGATGCCACATGAGATGCCCACATCCCCTCGGAGTACCTGGGTTCGAGTCCTGGCTCTGCTACTGACTCCAGCGTCCTGCTCAGGTGCTCCCTGGGAGGCAGGAGATGGGTCATGTGTTTGCCTCCACCCCGACCTGGGAGAGGCAGACTGGGTTCCCAGCTCCGGCTTCCCCTTCTCCAGCCCTGGCTACAGAAGGCATTTCAGGAATGAACGAACAAACAGACGGAAGTTCTGTTCGCTTCTTTCTCTGCTTCTCAAGTGAATCAAAACAAAAACAAAAACAGCAGACATCCTTAAAAAAAAAAGCTTGTATTTTTGGTGAAAAAATGATCCATGCAGTTTTTCACGACATGCATTTTCTTTTTTTAAGATTTTATCTATTTGAAAGGCAGATTTACAGAAAAAGGGGGAGGGAGGGTGGCGGAGGGAGGGAGGGAGGGAGAGAAAGATAGATAGATCGGTCTTCCATCCGCTGGTTCACTCCCCAAATGGCTGCAACAGCCAGAGCCGGGCCCATCCAAAGGCCAGGAGCCAGGAGCTTCTTCCAGGTCTCCCCCGTGGGTGTAGGGGCTCAAGCGCTTGGGTCATCCTCTATTGCTTTCCCAGGCCAGAGCAGAGAGCTGGATCGGAAGTGGAGCAGCCGGGACTGCAACTGGCACGCATATGGGGTGCCAGCACTGCAGGCAGTGGCTTTATTGGCTACGGCACAGTGCCAGCCCCATGATATGCGTTTTCAATGAATTTCTTTATAGAGGCTTGCACTGTGGTACAGCAGGGAAAGCCACTGCCTATGATGCTGGCATCCCATATGTGCACCAGTTCCTATCCCAGCTGCTCCATTTTTTTTTTTTTTTTTTAAACAGGCAGAGTGGATAGTGAGAGAGAGAGAGACAGAGAGAAAGGTCTTCCTTTTTGCCGTTGGTTCACCCTCCAATGGCCGCTGTGGCCGGCTCATTGCGCTGATCCAAAGCCCGGAGCCAGGTGCTTCTCCTGGTCTCCCATGGGGTGCAGGGCCCAAGCACTTGGGCCATCCTCCACTGCCTTCCCGGGACATAGGAGAGAGCTGGCCTGGAAGAGGGGCAACCGGGACAGAATCCGGCGCCCCAACCGGGACTAGAACCCGGTGTGCCGGCGCCGCAAGGTGGAGGATTAGCCTGTTAAGCCACGGTGCCGGCCTGCTGCTCCACTTTAAAAAAAAAAAAAAAAAAAAAGGCCGGCGCCGCGGCTCACTAGGCTAATCCTCCGCCTTGCGGTGCCGGCACACCGGGTTCTAGTCCCGGTTGGGGCACCGATCCTGTCCCGGTTGCCCCTCTTCAAGGCCAGCTCTCTGCTGTGGCCAGGGAGTGCAGTGGAGGATGGCCCAAGTGTTTGGGCCCTGCACCCAGTGGGAGACCAGGAGAAGCACCTGGCTCCTGCCATCAGAACAGCGCGGTGCGCCGGCCGCAGCGCGCCTACCGCGGCAGCCGTTGGAGGGTGAACCAACGGCAAAAGGAAGACCTTTCTCTCTGTCTCTCTCTCCCTTGTCCACTCTGCCTGTCAAAAAAAAAAAGATTTCTTTGCGAGGTACAGTTATAGACAGAGAGAGGGAGAGACAGAGAGAGAGGTCTTCCATCCGCTGGTTCACTCCACAAATGGCTGCAACAGCTGGATGCAGGCCAATCCAAAGCCAGGAGCCAGGAGCTTCTTCCGGGTCTCCCGAGTGGGTGCAGGGGCCCAAGGATTTGGGCCATCTTCTACTGCTTTCTCATGCCATAGCAGGGAGCTGGATCGGAAATAGAGCAGCCGGGATTCAACAGTCGCTACATGGGATGCTTGTGCCATAAGCAGAGGTTTAGCCTACCGTGCCACAGAGCCAGCCCCACTGTTCAACTTTTGATTCAGTTCCCTGAAAATGGCCTAGGAAAAGCTGAGAGAGACCTGTATGAAGTTGCTGGCTCTGGCCTGGCCCAGCCTGGGCTGTTGTGGCCATCTGGGGAGTGAACCAGCAGATGGAAGGTCTCTCTCTGTAATTCTTTCAAATAAATAAACAAATCTTAAAATTAAAAAAAAAAAAAAAAAAAAAAAGTCCCCTTACATTGGATGCTGTGTCCCCAGTGTGGTGACAGTAAGAGGCAGTGGCGTCTTAGGCCCCTGGTCACACAGAGTGGCTGAGATGTTATGTGGGAGTTAAGTCATCTCACAAGGAAGTCACTGGTCTTTCCATCTGACCTCCCACTCCGGCCACTGTGCCGTCTGCTATGTAGCCTCCCCAGAGCTCATGCTCTTGAACCACCTCAGCTTTGAGCTGAAGAAACCTCTTGGGGCCGGTGCTGTGGCGTAGTGGGTGAGGCTGCCACCCACAGTGCCAGCATCCCATATGGGCATCGGTTCGAGTCCCAGCTGCTCCACTTCTGATCCAGCTCTCTGCTATGGCCTGGGATGGCAGTAGAAGATGGCCCAAGTTCTTGGGCCTCTGCACCCGCGTGGGAGACCAGGAAGAAGCTCCTGACTTCGGATTGGAACAGCTCTGGCCATTGTGTCCATCTGGGGAGTGAACCAGAGGATGGAAGACCTCTCTCTCTCTCTCTCTAACTCTGCCTTTCAAATAAATAAATCTCTAAGGAAAAAAAAAGAAATTTCTTTCAAATCACCCAGCCTCAGGTATTTCGTTACAGCAGTAGGAAACTGATACATATATATATGAAATGCTTTTTAAAAAAATGAAGAAAACCAGCCGGCGCCGTGGCTCAACAGGCTAATCCTCCACCTTGCGGCGCCAGCACACCGGGTTCTAGTCCCGGTCGGGGTACTGGATTCTGTCCCGGTTGCCCCTCTTCCAGGCCAGCTCTCTGCTGTGGCCCGGGAAGGCAGTGGAGGATGGCCCAAGTGCTTGGGCCCTGCACCCGCATGGGAAACCAGGAGAAGCACCTGGCTCCTGCCATCGGATCAGCGCGGTGCGCCGGCTGCAGCGCACAGGCCATGGCGGCCATTGGAGGGTGAACCAACAGCAAAGGAAGACCTTTCTCTCTGTCTCTCTCTCTCTCACTATCCACTCTGCCTGTCAAAAAAAAAAAAAAAAAAAAAAAAAAAAAAGGAGAAAAACAAGAAAAACAAGCCAAAGTCAGATTATAAAAAATGGGCAGCAAGATTTGGGGGGGGGGGAATCAAATATGGTGACTAGAATTATAAATATATGCAAATCAAATGGCAAATTCACACCCACTAAGATGGCTACGACAAAAGACAATCACAAGTGTTGATGAGGGCTGTGGAAATCAGGTTGAACACAGATAAATGTAAACATATTTTCACACAAAATCTTACACATGAATGTTCGCAGAATTACATGAGCCAAAAATTGAAACAAAAGGCAATTAACTGATGAGTGGATAAAAAATGTGGCACGGGGCAGGTGTGTGGTGCTTCCTGGGACAGACCGGGGTACCTGGTTCACATCTCAGCCACTCCGCTTCCAAGCAGAGTGCACCCTGGGAGACGGCGGTGATGACTGGAGGATCTGGGTCCTGGCCATCGATGAGTGAGACCTAGACGGAGCTCTGGCTCCTGGCTCCGGCCTGGCTCTGCCCTGGCTGTTGGCATTTGCGGAGTGAACCACGGGAGGGAAGCTCTCTCTCCACATGTCTCTCAGACAACGAAAATCAGCAGATGAAAACTTTTCTAAATAATCTAAAAAGGGGCGGGGGAAGATGAGAGATTAGTGAGTTACGTGGGTGACCAAGAACCTGGAGAGTGGAAGCTAAGTGAGGGAAGCCAGACCAGAGGATCAGACATCGTACAACAAATGGACAGGAAGTGTTCGAGACAGGCAATGCAGAGAGGGGAGAAGGTGAGGCTGCCAGGAAACAGGAAGGGCAGAGCACAGAGCTACTCTCTGAAGTGGAAAGTTCTGGAATGAGCAGCAACAACTGTGACCTCGTGGACATACTTTTTTGTGTGTGTTTTTTTAAAGATTTATTTGAAAGGCAGAGTTACGTAAAGAGAGAGGGAGAGACAGAGGGAGGTCTTCCATCTGCTGGTTCATTCCCCAAATGGCTGCCATGGCCAGCGGTGGGCTGATCTGAAACCAGGAGTCAGAAGCTTCTTCTGGGTCTCCCATGTGGGTGCAGGGGCCCAAGCATTTGGGCCATCGTCTGCTGCTTTCCCAGGTGCATTAGCAGGGAGTTGGATCAGAAGCGGGCAGCTGGGACTTGAACTGGTGCCCATATGGGATGCCGGCATCTGCCCAGTCCCAGCCACTGTGGCCATTTGGGGAGTGAACCAGTGATGGAAGACCTTTCTCTCTGTCTCTCCTTCTTTTGTCTGTAGTTCTGCCTCTCAGATTAAAAAAAAAAAAAAAAAAGGACCTTGCTCTGTCTCTCTCGGTAACTGTCTTTCAAATAAATCAGTCCTGACTGAAGGGGCCCGCACTGTGCACTGTGGCACGGTAGGTTAAGCCTCCACATACAATGCTGGCACCCCATATGGGAGCTGATTAGTCTTGGCGGCGCCACTTCCATTCAGCTCCCTGCTAATGTGCCTGGGAAAGCAGAAGACGGCCCGGATGCTTGGGCTCTGGCACGCAGGTGGGAGACCTGGAAGACGCTCCCGGCTCCTGCCTTTGGCCTGGCCCAGCCCTGGCCGTGATAGCCATTTGGAGAGTGAACAGTGGATGTAAGATTTCTCTGTCTCTCTTCCTCTCTCTGTAACTCTTTCAAGTAAATTAAAAATATATATATATATTTTGGGCCGGTGCACAGTAGGTTAACGCCCTGGCCTGAAGTGTCAGCATCCCATGTGGGCACAGGTTCTAGTCCCAGCTGCTCCACTTCCCATCCAGCTCTCTGCTATGGCCTGGGAAAGCAGTGGAAAATGCACCCACGTGGGAGACCTGGAAGAAGCTCCTGGCTCCTGGCTTCAGATCAGTGCAGCTCCTGCCGTTACAGCCAACTGGGGAGTGAACCAGCGGATGGAAGACCTCTCTCTCTCTCTCTCTGTACCTCTCCTCTCTCTGTGTAACTCTGACTTTCAAATAAATAAATAAACCTTTAAAAAAATCTTTAAAGAAAATTAGTGTGCTATAAAATTACTGTGAAAAGGAAAAACCAAGCCGCAGTGACTCCCCTTCTAGCCACCACGGAGGCCCGGGCGCCCGCGCTGCCTTCCCGCCCGGACAGGGAGCAGAGCTGCAAGGTGGAGCAGAGGAACAGGAAGCAGAGTGGTGGCCGCGGAGACCGGGGCAGTGAGTGAGGAGCTCCTCCCGCCGCGTCCGGGTCACTTCCTCAAGCACTGAGGATCTGCAGGGGAGGAGCCACGCAGGGCTCAGCGTGTGCAGAGGGCGCCCTGACTGCTTCCGGCTGAGTACGGAGGTGCACAGAAATCTGGGGAAAACACTCCAAAAGAACCAATGGGAAAAAGCAGAAAGAAGAATCCGAGCGCTCACAACAGGAGCAGACGTCAGCAGAGACCTCGAAACGTGGGGCTTGGCCGTGGCCGCTCAGGAGCTTAAACACGGCCTCCAAAGGGGCAAACTGACCGCAACATAAACGAAACCCCAACAGTAAACTGAAACACAAAATCCTATATCCAACAAAGCAAATACAAAATGGCTGTATCAAAAAACAAGGTACCAGACATGCAAAGAATGAAAACATGACCCTAATCAGGACAAATACCAATCAACAGACACACAGGACAACAGGACAAGGACATCACAAACAGGTACCGCCCCGCGACCGACATGCTGGTCTGGACACTGGCACGCTGGAATGCCTGGACTGGTGCCCAGCTCTGGCTCCTACTCCAGCTCCCTGCGAAGGAGACCCTGGAAGCAGCAGGTGACGGCTGAAGCAGCTGGATGTCTGCCGTCCAGATGGGACACTGGACGGGGTTCCTGCCTAGCCCCAGCTGTTGTGGACATCTGGGGAGTGGGGCAGCAGATGGGAGTTCCTTGTCTCAAACAAACAAGTCCCGTGCATGGAAGTGCACGAAATGATAAAAATGAAAACATGAAGAACGGAAGACATAAAGCGGCCCACACAGGATTTCTAGAGATGAACAACAGAGTATTCAGAATGAAAATGCACTGGGTGAGGGCGAGGTTAACAGCAGATGTTTTTCATTACTGGGGCCGGTGCTGTGGGGTGGGGGGTTAAGCCTCTGCCTGCAACACTGGCATCCCATATGGGCGCCGGTTTGAGTCCCGGCTGCTCCACTTCCAACCCAGCTCCCTTCTGATGGCCTGGGAAAGCAGAAGATGGCCAAAGTGCTTAGGACCCTGAAAAGACGCTCCTGGCTCCTGGCTTCAGATCGACCTAGCTCCGGCCATTGAGTCCATTTGGGGAGTGAACCAGCGGATGGAAAACCTCTCTGTCTCCCCTTCTGTTTGTAACTCTGCCTCTCAAGTCAATAAATAAATCTTAATGAAAGTCAGAGCTAGAGAGAGGAAGAATTGGAGAGAGGGAGAGAGGAAGAGATTCCCAGATGGCCACCAGGGCCAGCGCTGGGCCAGATTGAAGCCAGCAGCCAAAGGCTTCATCCGGGTGTTCTTGTGGGAGGGCCGTCTTCTGCGGCTTTTCCCAGGCACATTATCAAGAAGCTGGAATTGAAGCAGAGCAGCCGGGATAGGAACCGACACCCTTATGGGATGCCAAGGTTGCAGGTGGCAGCTCTACCGACAATGCCTCAATGCTAGTCCCAATAGCAAATCAAATACCGCCAAAGATCCATAAACTTGAAGACACAGCTCCAGCAACAATCAAGATGAAACAGAGGGAGAGAAAATGAATGTAAGCCTTTGTGCGCCCAAGCTCAGCCAGGAGGGTGAAAGGAAGACCTGAGGGTGAAGAAGCGCTGCCACGCACTCCCACGGCGACAGCAGCAGGAGAAACCGCAACTCAACAGAGCCGGACTCACCACGGACAAATGGGCAAGCACCTGGCCGGGAGTAAGGACACCAAACACACAGCGCAGCACCTGCCCTCAGTCTGCTGCTCTGGCACCTAGTCCAGCTTCCTGCCAACGCAGACCCTGGCAGGCAGCAGGGGTGGCTCACGTGACCGGTTCTGCCCCAGATGGGAGACCCGGGTTGAATTCCTGGCTCCTGGCTCATCCCAGCCCAGCTCAGCCCAGCCTGGACCAGCCTGGCCCAGTCCTGGCTGCTGTGTCCACCTGGCAAGTGAGCTGGTGGAAGGAAGCTCTCTCTGCTTCTTGAATAAACTGAAAAAAACTTTTTTAAAATAAAACTTCTTTAAAAAATGAACAAAGACTTTGAACAGACATTTCACCAAAGAAAATATACAGACAATAAGTGCATGAAAAGTATGTAACAAAGATGTTCAACATCCCACACATCAGGGAGTGGGGATCAAACTCAGGGTCACCACCAGCCAGGAACTAGAGGCGCCACGTGTTGCTAATGGTGCTGCTGGTGTGGGAAAAGTGACCCAGCCCCTCCGCTCCCAGGCAGACTCAGAGAGCAGATTCAGGGGCCGGCGCTGTGGCAGAGCCGGTTAGGCTGCCATGTGCAGGACCGGCATCCCATATGGGCACTGGTTTGAGTTCCGGGTGCTCCGCTTCCAGTCCAGCTCCCTGCTATGGCCTGGGAAAGCAGCAGAAGATGGCCCAAGTCCTCAGGCCCCTGCACCCACGTGGCAGACCCGGAGGAAGCGCCGGGCTCCTGTCTGGTCTGACCCAGCCCTGGCCATTAAAGCCATTTGGAGAGTGAACCAGCAGATGGCAGATCTGTCTGTCTCTGTCCCTATCCCGCCCTCCACCTTCCTCTATAACTCCGCCTTTCAAATAAATAAATCTTTAAAAAAAAAACAAGCAGAGATTCAAACTCATACGCCAACATTCACAGCTGCATCCTTCACAAAAGCAAGAGTGGCAAAAACCCAACCGCGCATCCAGAGGTGGGGAGCAGGCGGTTAGGCCGCGCATCCAGAGATGGGGAACAGGTGATTAGGCCGCGCATCCAGAGATGGGGAGCAGGCGGTTAGCCGGCGCATCCAGAGATGGGGAGCAGGCGGTTAGACGGCGCATCCAGAGATGGGGAGCAGGTGATTAGGCCGCGCATCCAGAGATGGGGAGCAGGCGGTTAGACGGCGCATCCAGAGATGGGGAGCAGGCGGTTAGACGGCGCATCCAGAGATGGGGAGCAGGCGGTTAGGCCGCGCATCCAGAGATGGGGAGCAGGCGGTTAGACGGCGCATCCAGAGATGGGGAGCAGGCGGTTAGACGGCGCATCCAGAGATGGGGAGCAGGCGGTTAGGCCGCGCATCCAGGGATGGGGAGCAGGCGGTTAGGCCGCGCATCCAGGGATGGGGAGCAGGCGGTTAGGCCGCGCATCCAGAGATGGGGAGCAGGCGGTTAGGCCGCGCATCCAGAGATGGGGAGCAGGCGGTTAGCCGGCGCTGTGGCATAGCGGGCCAGGCCTCCTCCTGTAGTGCCAGCAGCCCACGTGGGTGTCCACCTGAGTCCCAGCTGCTCCTCTTCTGATCCAGCTCTCTGCTTATGACCTGGAAAGCAGTGGAAGATGGCCCCTGCACCCCCGTGGGAGATCCGGAAGAAGCTTCTGGCTTCAGACCCACCAGCTCTGGCTGTTGCAGCCATTTGGGGAGTGAACCAGCGCATGGAAGGCCTTTCTGTCTCTCCCTCTCCGTATGTGACTCTACCTCTCAAAGAAATAAATAAAATCCTGGCCCCTCCTGGCTGCAGCTTCCTGCTAACGGAGACCCAAGTGCTGTGGCCGCTGCCACCCATGTGGAACATCTGGACTGCGTTCCCGGCTTCTGATTCTATCCCTGGCCATGAGGAATGGGCCAGACGTGGCCACTCTACAACAGCAAAAGGGACGAGTAGACAAGCACACACACGTTCTGTCACTTGGCAGGTGTTGTGGCGCATGACGTCAGGCTGGTGCTTGGCCCCATCCCGTATCAGAGTCCCACCACTGCTTCCAGTACAGCTTTGTGCTAATGTACACCCTGGAAGGCAGCAACCTTGGGTCCTGCAACCCACAGGGAGACCCAGACGGAGCTCCTGGCTCCTGGCTTCAGCTGGCCCAGTCCTGGCTGTTATGTGCATTTGGCAAGTGAACCAGCAGAAGAAAGTCTGTGTCCACGTCTCTTTCTGTAGGCCTTTCAAATAAATAAACTTTTTTTTTTTTAAAAAAAGGAAGATTTATTTATTTGAAAGAGTTACAGAGAGAGAGAGAGAGAGAGAGAGAGAGAGAGAGAGGTCTTCCATCCGATGGTTCACTCCCCAATTGGCCGCAACAGCTGGAGCTGCGCTGCTCCAAAGCCAGGAGCCTCTTCAGGTCTCCCACGTTGTGGGGAACTGCAGGCTGGCCACCTGTGGGAACCTCCTCATCTACATGGTTTGCAGCAATCAGTCGACCACAAGGCCTACGAAAACAGCCAGGTGAAACAGATGAAACAGAATGGACTCTGCATAAACAACTAGGAAGAACCAGGTGCAACAGATGAACTTTCGACCTGAGGCTGTACGCGCCCGTTCATCTGATTGGACGATACCAGCATAAAGGGACATTGGGATCTGTTCCAATCTGAAGCCAGGAGCTTCTTCCTGGTCTCCCACGCGGGTGCAGAGGCCCAAGAACTTGGGCCATCTTCTACTGCTCTCCCAGGCCACAGCAGAGCTGGATGGGAAGTGGAGCAGCTGGGACTCGAACCGGCGCCCATATGGGATGCCGGGACTTCAGGCCAGGGTGTTAACTCATTGTGCCATAGTACCAGACCCAACAAACTTTTTTAAAGTTCTTAAAAAAAAAAAAAAAATAGAGAGAGAGATCTTCCACTCGTTGGTTCACTTCTGCAATGGCCACTACGGTCGGGGCTGAGCCAGGTTGAAACCAGGAGCCTAAAGCTTCTTCCGAATCTCCTACCCGTGCAGGGCCCGGGACCTGGGGCACCTCCCACTGCTCTCCCGGGGCAGCAGCAGGCAGCTGGACTGGAAGTGGAGCAGCCAGGTCCCTAACAGGCATCGCAAACAGCAGCTTCACCTGCTCTGCCACAGCACTAGCCTCTAAATTAAAAAAACAAACAAACAACAACATAGGCCGGCGCCACAGCTCACTAGGCTAATCCTCCACCTGCGGTGCCAGCACCCCGGGTTCTAGTCCCGGTTGCTCCTCTTCCAGTCCAGCTCTCTGCTGTGGCCCGGGAAGGCAGTGGAGGATGGCCCAGGTGCTTAGTCCCTGTACCCGCATGGGAGCCCAGGAGGAAGCACCTGGCTCCTGGCTTCACATCGGCGCAGCGCTGGCCGTAGCAGCCATAAAGGGGGTGAACCAACAGAAGGAAGACCTTTCTCTTTCTCTCCCTTTCACTGTCTAACTCTGCCTGTAAAAACAAAAAAAAAACAAAACAAAAAACACATAAATCCCCTCTCTGCCTCTGCCTCCCTGTAACTCTGCCTTTCAAGTAAATAAATATTTCTTAAAAAAATACATAAATCAAGATAGAAAAATTCTGAAATGAGGCTCCAGATCCCAGAGAAACATTAGAAGTAAAAGTAAAACATGATTGCAAGAAAAAAATATGGGCCGGCGCCGTGGCTTAACAGGCTAATCCTCCACCTTGCGGCGCCAGCACACCGGGTTCTAGTCCCGGTCGGGGCACCGATCCTGTCCCGGTTGCCCCTCTTCCAGGCCAGCTCTCTGCTGTGGCCAGGGAGTGCAGTGGAGGATGGCCCAAGTGCTTGGGCCCTGCACCCCATGGGAGACCAGGAGAAGCACCTGGCTCCTGCCATCGGAACAGCGCGGTGCGCCGGCCGCAGCGCGCTACCGCGGCGGCCATTGGAGGGTGAACCAACGGCAAAAGGAAGACCTTTCTCTCTGTCTCTCTCTCTCACTATCCACTCTGCCTGTCAAAAAAAAAAATAAATAAAAATAAAATAAAAAAAAATACATAAATCAAGATAGAAAAATTCTGAAATGAGGCTCCAGATCCCAGAGAAACATTAGAAGTAAAAGTAAAACATGATTGCAAGAAAAAAATATGGGCCGGCGCCGTGGCTTAACAGGCTAATCCTCCACCTTGCGGCGCCGGCACACCAGGTTCTAGTCCCGGTTGGGGCGCCGGATTCTATCCTGGTTGCCCCTCTTCCAGGCCAGCTCTCTGCTATGGCCCGGAGTGCAGTGGAGGATGGCCCAAGTGCTTGGGCCCTGCACCCCATGGGAGACCAGGAGAAGCACCTGGCTCCTGGCTTCGGATCAGCGTGATGAGCCGGCCGCAGCGGCCATTGGAGGGTGAACCAACGGCAAGAAGGAAGACCTTTCTCTCTGTGTCTCTCTCTCACTATCCACTCTGCCTGTCAAAAAAAAAAAAAAAAAAAAAAAAAAAAAAAAAAAAGAAAAGAAAAGAAAAGAAAAGAAAAGAAAAGAAAAGAAAGAAAGAAAGAAAGAAAGAAAGAAAAGAAAAAAATATGAAGCTGGAAGACGCCGGAGAACAAAACTCCACAGAAGACAGCTTAAGGACAGAGATGGGCCAGTGCTCCACCTGCAGCACCCACATCCCATATGGGTACCGGTTCGTGTCCTGGTTGCTCCTCTTCTGATCCAGCTCCCTGCGAATGGCCTGGAAAAGCAGTGGAAAATAGCCCAAATGCTTGGGCCCCTGCACCTTTGTGGGAGACCAAGAAGCTCCTGGCTCCTGGTTCCAGATAGGCCCAACTCCAGCTGTTGCAGCCATCTGGGGAGTGAACCAGTGGATGAAAAGATATCTCTCTCTCTCTCTTTCTCTTTCCCGCTCTCTGTAACTCTGCCTCTCAAATATATAAATAAATCTTTTAAAAAAAGGAGAAAAATACTTTTAATGAAAAGAAATAAAGGGATAAACAAAGATGCAAGAGAGAGGGACCAATTTAGAAGACAGATAGGGAAGGCCCAACATACGTCCAAGAATCCAGACCCAGAGCAGGGAGGCAGACGGAGCAAGGGAACAGAAACAGAAGCTCAAGGCCTCTGTGGAGCTGCACCCTGAGCGCATCGTTCACGCTCGCAGGACAAAGCGTCACGACGCAAGGACAATGCAGCACCACGTGAGACGCTCGGGAAGCAGCTGTGAACCACGGATTTTACACTTCGCACTCACGTGCCACAGGGACACAGGAAGCGGCTGCCAGCACGCAGGGACTCAGCACGCGGCGCTGTGAATCCTTGCCGCAAACACACTGGAGACCAAACCCATCCAGCTCCACCCGGGTGCAAGGGGTGGGTGTGAGCACAGGGTAAGCCGGGCTGTCTGGGAGAGAACACAGCCAGCGCTGGCCACACCCCCTACAGGGCAGAGGCTGTAACAGCAGAGTCTGGGACGACCCCTCTCAGTCACGCAGCAGGAGTGAACTGTCATCCTGTGTGACGTGTAGAGCAGGAGTAGTCCCGAGGGTTCTAATCCTCTCATCTCCTACATCCTCGCGGACACAGAGCTCAGGTGAACGTCCCGGCTCCTCCAGGGGAGCAGCTTCTCCAGCACCCAGGCTGCTCCCCCGAGGCCTCACCGCAAGGCCACTAAAGCACAGGGGCTGCAGGAGCGGCTCAGCCCGTGCCGGCCGGCAAGGACACCCTGGCTCCCGCACAGCCGGGCCTCTCACCCTGGGATCCTGTCAGGAGCCAGGAGCAAGTGTAAGGGCTCCCACGGCCTAAAGACGAGACAATCTGATACAGTCGGTGATAAAGCAACACTTAACACGTATCAGATATGTTCACATACCAGAATAAAACCCCAATCGGCCGCCCTCAGCAGAGGCCAGGAGAACGGTCCCTTGCCTCCCGTCTCTACAGGGCCTGCTCAGCAGACGCCATAACCCAACGGCAGGGGAGGCGTTCCTTCAGCAGCCACCCAGCTGGTCTCCACTGCTAAGGACCAGCTGTTTTTCCATACTATTTGTTGAACTCTTTTCTTAACATAGAGTGAATCATGTGAGTATAAAGGTAACTGCAGGCCGGTGCTGCGGCTCAATAGGTTAATCCTCCACCTTGCGGCGCCGGCACACCAGGTTCTAGTCCCGGTCGGGGCGCCGGATTCTGTCCTGGTTGCCCCTCTTCCAGGCCAGTTCTCTGCTATGGCCCGGGAAGGCAGTGGAGGATGGCCCAAGTGCTTGGGCCCTGTACCCCATGGGAGACCAGGAGAAGCACCTGGCTCCTGGCTTCGGATCAGCGCAGTGCGCTGGCCACAGCGGCCATTGGAGGGTGAACCAACGGCAAAGGAAGACCTTTCTCTCTGTCTCTCTCACTGTCCACTCTGCCTGTCAAAAAAAAAAAAAAAAAAAGTTAACTGGAAATAGATCTTAGTAAAAAATAAGACTGGGAACAGGACAGGGAGGGGAAGGGGCACAGTGGGACAGCCAGCATGGCCCTGCAGTTGTAATCATGAAATGCAGGAAGCGTGTGCTCCTTAAGCAAAAGGTTTCTGGGGAAGAACAAGCAAGCAGCGGTAACCGAACCAGAGCGCCCATTCTGAAACTGCGTGTGAATTAACACGGGCAGGGATAATGGAGCTGAGGAGGTAGCTAGCCAGAGGAGATGAGGCCACCAGCCCCTCCCTGCTGCACCACCCAGCACCCAAAAACCACAGCTTCTGTGGTTTCCTGGCTTCGAACCCATGCTGGCCAAAAATAGCCAATATGGCAGCCAGCTGCATTCCCATCATGACCTCTAGCTACTTTGCAAGGTCACTTTGATAGAATTACCATCCCATCATGCACTTGTTGCCATGACACTTCCAAGATGCCCAGACTCCACTCCTTATGAATACTCAGTTAACAAGCCCTACCTCCTCACCCCCACCCCCAGTCCCATCAAGGGAGGGTCCTGAACCCTGCTGAGCCATCCCTCTCTCTAAGACCCTGCACTTCTGTATGCAAATAGATCTCGGTCCTGCCGGAGACAAGACCCTGGACCCAGCCGCCCCAGGAAGGTCAGGGCACCCACTGAAAAGGCGTCTTCCCAGAGCTCGAATCTGAATCTGACCAAATCTACAGAGGAACTACGAAGACCCAGGACACGGGACAGAGGACAATCACCAGACCGAGGGCGCGTGGCCCAGCGCACCACTCACTTTCCGCAAGTGTGACTTCCAGCGGCTGGTGGGAGTACAGCCCAGCAGAGACACCTGCATCCCACACAGAGAGCCCGCGTCACACACAGAGAGCCCGTGTGCCACACAGAGAGCCCGTGTCCCACACCAGAGTGCTCGCACCATATACCAGAGGGCCTGTGTCACACACCAGAGGGCCTGCGTCCCACACAGAGAGCCCATGTTGCACACAGAGAGCCCACGTCCCACACCACCAGAGAGCCCGTGTCACACACAGAGAGCCTGTGTCACACACCAGAGGGCCTGCATCCCACACAGAGAGCCCATGTCACACAGAGAGCCCGCGCCACACACGAGAGAGCCTGTGTCATACACCAGAGAGCCAGTGTCACACACAGAGAGCCAGTGTCACACACAGAGAGCCCATGTCACACACAGAGAGCCCACATCACAGACAGCCCGCGCCACACACCAGAGGGACCATGTCACACACCAGAGAGCCCGTGTCACACACCAGAGGGACCGCATCCCACACCAGAGTGCTCGCGCCACACACCAGAGGGACCATGTCACACACCAGAGAGCCCGTGTCACACACCAGAGGGCCTGCATCCCACACAGAGAGCCCATGTCACACAGAGAGCCTGTGTCACACACCAGAGAGCCAGTGTCACACACAGAGAGCCCATGTCACACACAGAGAGCCCATGCCACACACGAGAGAGCCTGCGCCACACACCAGGGTGCTCTGTCACACACCAGAGGGACAGCATCCCACACAGAGAGCCCGTGTCACACACCAGAGAGCCTGTGTCCCACAGAGAGCCCACGCCACACACCAGAGGGACCGTGTCACACACCAGAGGGCCTGCGTCCCACACAGAGAGCCCATGTCACACAGAGAGCCAGTGTCACACACAGAGAGCCCACATCACAGAGAGCCCGCACCACACACCAGAGGGACCATGTCACACACCAGAGAGCCCATGTCACACACCAGAGGGACCGCATCCCACACCAGAGTGCTCGCGCCACATACCAGAGGGCCTGTGTCACACACCAGAGGGCCTGCATCCCACACAGAGAGCCCATGTCACACAGAGAGCCCGTGTCACACACAGAGAGCCCACATCACAGAGAGCCCGCACCATACACCAGAGTGCTCACGTCACACACCACAGTGCCCACGTTGCACACAGAGCCCACGTCACACACCAGAGGGCCTGCATCACACATAGAGAGCCCATGTCGCACAGAGAGTCCGTGTCACACACAGAGAGCCCCCAACACACACAGAGCCCACACTGCACACCACAGTCTGTGTCACACACCAGAGGGCCCCAGACACACACAGAGCCCACACTGCACACCACAGTCCGTGTCACACACCAGAGGGCCCCAGACACACACAGAGCCCACACTGCACACCAGAGTCCGTGTCACACACCAGAGGGCCCCAGACACACACAGAGCCCGCGTCGCACACAGAGAGCCCGACTCCAACTCCTGATTTCAGTTTCCACCAGCGCAGACCGTAGGAGGCACTCGGGTAACTGAGTTCACACCACCTGTGTGTGAAACCCAGCCTGTAATCCTGGCTCCTGGCTTCAGCCCCGTCCAGTCCCAGGCATCTGGGAAGTGAAGTGGTCAGAGGGAGCTGTCTCTCTCTCTCCTCTCTCCCTCTGTGTGCGTGTGTGTGTGTGCGCGTCTCTCCACCTTTCAAATATATAAAACAAGCAAAAAAAATCTAAAAATAAAGATTTCTGTGTGTGTGTGTGGGGGGGTAGATGGCATAACCTGTATTCTAGGAGACCGAAAGGTCACGCACTGGGGCACCGCGGGTCAGCCTACCCCTGGGACGCCACGCCCCACAGAGAGCCTGGGCCACGCTGGCTCCTGCACGTGCTGCCCAGCCTCCTGCCTGTGAGCCTGGGAGGCAGGTGATGCCCCCTGCACTTGGTCTCTGCCACCCCCTGGGGGACCCAAACTGAGTTTCAGACTCCGGCCCAGCCCTGGTGGTTACGGCATTTGGAGAGTGAACTAGTAGATGGAGACCTTTCAAATAAATAAACCTAAAAAAAAGGCAAAGCTTGACTCATGTCTAAGAGACGCTCCGTTCAGTCATAAAACTAGCAGCACAAACAAGGAAATAAACAAGCAGCATAAGAGCGGGGCTGGGCTGTTAGCAGGACGGAGGCCGACAGGCAGGCCAGGAGCGAGCTCTTCCGCCGACACCAACAGTGTCATAGTGGACCCATCGGAAGTAACTCACAGGCTACGCACACCAGTTAGTCCATTTCTGTCTAAGCCATTCTTTAATAAAATTTTTTAAAAATGGTTTAAAACCACATCTAAGGAGCCAGAGGAACCCGGGCGTGGCGGCACTGGCAGTGCGGAAGCAGAGGGTAGAGTCCGGAGTTGGACAGCGCGTGCGGGCCTGGTGATGCTGCAGAGCCAGCACAATGCCGAGGTCTGACCGGCCTTGCGCCCTGACCAGCCTGAAGCCTAATCCCCATTAGGAGACCTTAAGAAGGGCACCTGTGAGAGGCCAGCAGATTAAAGGCCATCGCGGGAGGGGTCGACTGTGGAGGGCGGTCTGGCCAGGTCCCTCATCGTGCGGCACTCTCGGGACTCTGCCAGCCAGAAGGGCCACTGCGAAATGGCCCTCAACCTGGACCACACATCCCTCTGCTCTCTGACCCACCCGGCCTGTGACCGTGTCATCAGCAACCCAGAGGGGGCTAAGATAGTTAGGCCACTCTGTGAGACACCACTCTGCCCCTCAGCTCCCACTCCTGAACACCAACGCTGGGCCAGGGACCGCCATGGGCACGTGCGGAATGAACCAGTGGGGATCCCACAGTGGGCGGGATGACTCTCTATTAAGAATTTAACATAGGTCGGGGCCAGCGCTGTGGCGTAGTGGGTAAAGCCACCGCCTGCAGTGCCAGCCTCCCATATGGGAGCCAGTTCAAGTCCCAGCTGCTCCACTTCCAATCCAGCTCTTTGCTATGGCCTGGGAAAGCGGTGGAAGATGGTCCAAGTCCTTGGTCCCCTGCACCCACGTGGGAGACCTGGAAGAGGCTTCTGGCTTTGGATCGGCACAGCTCTGGCCTGGGGAGTGGATCGGTGGACAGAAGACCTCTCTTCCTCTCTCTCTGTGTAACACTGACTTTCAAATAAATTAATTAATTAAAAAAATTTAACATACGAAAGTACTCTTGTAACCTCGATGCACAGGAAACAAAGCTGACCACACTGGGGAAAAGCACGGATTAGGCCCCACTAAAATTGGAAACTTCAGAGAAAAACACAAACCTCTGTTTTCATCGAGAGAGTAAAAGCGCGCGGTTTGCAGTAAGAGGATGTTTAGAGAAGGGCAAAGTCTTCGTGGCAGGGGCTGGCGCTGTGGCACCGCGGGCTCAGCCATAGCCGGGATGCCGGCACCCCACTCTGGATTCCTGCTGACACACCAGGCAGCAAAGGAGGCCCCGGCGTTTGGGCCCCTGCCACCCACGTGGGAGACCAGGGTGGAGCTCCTGGCTCCTGTTTCAGCCTGGCCCAGCCCTGGCTGTCACTGCCACTGAGGGTGGAATCGACCCATCAATCACACTCTGTCTCTCCCTTCCCCTCTCCCTCTGTAGCTCTGCTTTCCAGATAAGTCCATAAATCAATCGTATGAAAAAGGAGCGTTGTGGGCCACCACTGTGGCACGGCAGGTAAAGCTGCTACCTGCGGCACCAGCATCCCATACGGCCGCTGGTTCAAGTCCCAGCTGCTCCACTTCTGATCCGGCTCCCTAGTAATGCGCCTGGGAGAGGAGCCCAAGCCCCTGAACCCTGCACCCATGAGGGAGACCTGGAAAAAGCTCCTGGCTCCTGATCGGCCCAGCTCTAGCCGTTGCGGCCATTTGGGGAGTGAATCAGTGGACAGATTTCTCTGCCCCCCCCCCCCCATCTCAGCCTTTCAAATAAATAAGTCTTAAAAAAAAAAAGTCCGTGAGCAGAAACGCCGTAAGCAGCTGTACGCGTGCCTGTAGCAGATGGACTGGTGCCCAGCCTCATTCACAGTTCCCCATCGTCTATGAGGCCCCCCCAACACCGTGGAGTACCGCGGCCTTATTCTGTTTGGGCAGCTACACCCAAACGCCATGAACCGGGCTGTGCAGAAACAAACTTACTTCCCACCGTTCCAGAGGCGGGGCGCCCGAGGTCAAAGGGCAGCAGCTGCACTCTGCTGAGGGTCTGCTTCCTGGTCAGAGGGCACCTTCCCCCAGAGCCTCACTCTGCGGTCGGTCTCTCCCCGTCACACTCAGCCCATGGCGTCCTAACAGGCAAGACGCTCGCAAGAGAGACGCTTGCAGACAAGACACAAGTGACAGAGAAAGGTTCAGGCAGCGCTCATACAGGAAAAGGTGCTACCATGGCGACAAATTCAAGCAATGGGATACCCTGCAGGAGTGAGCATGGAAAACTGTCGTTACATGCAACACACAGAACCAGCAACGTGTGATCCCACCTTTGGGAACCAGAGGGAGAAGTTGTTGTGATGGGTAACTGCTTTTATTTCTTTAATATTTATTTGAAAGGCCAAGAAAGAAAGGGCATCCACTGGTTCACTCCCCAGATGGCTACAACAGCCAGGGCTGGGCCAGGCTGAAGCCAGGAGGCAGGAGCGCCATCCAGGTCTCCCAGGTGAGTGCAGGGGCCCAGCGACCTGGGCCGACACCTGCGCGTCACCACCCTTCCTGGCAGAAGCTGGATCATAAACACCAGCTGGCTGTGGGCGCTGCAGGCTGCCTGACCCCGCGCCACAGCACCCCTCCCCCGAGAAGGAAGGAGGGGACGGAAGAGGTGGCTTCCATCTCTGGGTGCTGGTGGGATGGACCTGGCCTGTCTCACGAGCTGACAATTCACCAAGACGGGCATCTGTCTGCACGTGCCTCACTCTTGACCATGGAAAGGGTAAAACTGGAAACCTCCTCTGGCACCACAGCTCACAGCTGGGCACTGCCTGCGACCACAGCCAACTCTGGGCTGCAACGGAGCCCCCACGCCCTGAGGCCCGCTCCCCGGCGCACGGGGCGCGCACGGTACCCCGAGGCCCGCTGCCCCGCGCACGGGGCGCGCACGGTACCCCGAGGCCCGCTGCCCGGCGCACGGGGCGCGCACGGTACCCCGAGGCCAGCTCCCCGGCTCACGGGGCGCGCACGGTACCCCGGGGCCCGCTCCCCGGCTCACGGGGCGCGCATGGTACCCCGGGGCCCGCTCCCCGGCGCACGGGGCGCGCACGGTACCCCGGGGCCCGCTCCCCGGCGCACGGGGCGCGCACGGTACCCCGGGGCCCGCTCCCCGGCGCACGGGGCGCGCACGGTACCCCGGGGCCCGCTGCCCGGCGCACGGGGCGCGCACGGTACCCTGGGGCCCGCTCCCCGGCGCATGGGGCGCGCACGGTACCCACCAGACACATCTGCACGGTTTCTGCAGGGCTGTGTGCCGTTTCCCTGTGGTACTTATGAAGACTTGCACTTTCTGCTTTATGCATTTCTCTTCTACTTGACTATTTTTACGCATAAACAAGCATAAAGAGCAATGACACTTGAACTCCAGGAAAATGCTTCATTTGGTCTTAGATTTCCTACACTAGCACTGACTTCAGAAAAAGAAGGCGTTATCAGTGCTGGTTTTTACCCCACAAGATCATTCTCCTGTGGCCGCTGGTAATGTCACATCTATGTCAACAATTTGGATTTTGTCACTTACCCCTAAACTGGGGGGATGGCACCCCAACCTTGAGAAGCACATCTGGGTGGTACCCGGAGTCAGCCTTTATTTTTGTTAAATGTTTTCTCCTTTATTTGAAAGGCAGAGCTAGAGACAGAGTCTTCCACTTGCTAGTTCACTCCCCATATGGCTGCAACGGCTGGATGGAAGCCAGGAGCCAGGAGCTTCATCTGGGTCTCCCACATGAGCCATCCTCTACTGCTTTCCCAGGCACATCAGCAGGGAGCGAGAGTGGAAGTGAAGCAGCTGGGACTCAAATGGGCAGCCACACGGGATGCTGGCACGCAGGTGCTTCACCACAACACAGGCCCCGGAGCCAGCCTTCATGCCATGGGGTTGATGCTGTTCTCCAGCAAACCAAGATTACTGTAAAAATGCACTCGGCCTGCTTACACACTAAGTAGGGCAATCCATGACAAATAAGCAGAGTCCTGGGGCCAGCGCTGTGGCGAAGCGGGTAAAGCCGCCACCTGCAGTGCCGGCCTCCTATATGGCCGCCAGCTCCAGTCCCAGCTGTTCCACTATCAATCCAGCTCTCTGCTATGGCCTGGGAAAGCAGTAGAAGATGGCCCAAGTCCTTGGGACCCTGCACCCACATGGGAGACCCTGAGGAAGCTCCTGGCTCCTGGCTTCGGATCAGCACAGCTCTGGCCATTGCAGCCAACTGGGGAGTGAACCAGCAGATCGAAGACCTCTCTTTCTCTGTGTAACTCTTTCAAATAAATAAATCTTAAAACAAACAAACAAACAAAAACCCAGAATCCTTTCAGGGCAGATCTCGTCACTCCAGCCCCGGTCTCCCAGGATGGGAGCCAGGGTCACTTGCCCTGCCAATCTCTACAGCTGGCACGCTGTGCTCACACAGGGAGTAACTACACCAGCTAGGAAAATACCACCACACAGACGGAGAGCATCAGCAACCCTAAATTATAACCGTAGATGGAAAGGGGAGGGAGACAGGCAGAAATGAGAGCTTCAAAACCAAAATTTTCTGGAAGTCATTTTACATTCTTCTAGTTTCAAAGACTAACACGGGGCGGGCGTTGTGGTACAGGGAATGAAGCTGCCACTCAGGTGGAAGCGGCATCCCACATCAGAGTGCCCGGCTCAAGTCCTGGCTACTCTGGGCTTCCTTCTTTTGCTTTAAAAGATTTATTTATTTGCTTGAAAGAGTTACAGAGAGAGAGAAAGAGATCTTCTATGCACTTGTCCACTCCCCAGGTGGCCACAACAGCTGGGGTTAGAGGAGGCCAAAGCCAGGAGCCAGGAGTTTCTTCTGGGTCTCCCATGTTGGCGCAGGGGCCCAAGCACTTGGGCCATTTTCTGTTGTTTTTCTGGGGCAGCCAGGTCTCGAACTGGTGCCCACCTGGGATGCCGGCACTGCAGGTGGCAGCTTTACCTGCTACACCACAATGCTGGGCATTACTCTGGGCTTCCTGATCATGTGCCTGGGAAGGCAGCACACACTAACGCAAGTACGGGGACCCCTGCCATCCCCACGGGAGACCTGCATGGGGTTCCAGGCTTTGACCTGGCCCAGCCCTGGCCATTACGGCCATCTGGGGAGTGAACCAGCAGATGGAAGCGCTCTCTCTGCAAAAAAACCCAAAAGTCTCTGAAAGAGAGATGGGAATAAGGAAACTACCTTTTAATAGTAAAATCAACCAACCAGGGGCTGGCGCTGTGGCGCAGTGGGTTAAAGACACGGTCTGCAGCGCTGACATCCCATATGGGCGCTGGTTCGTGTCCCGGCTGTTCTACTTCTGATCCAGCTCTCTGCTACAGTCTGGGAAAGCAGAAGATGGCCCAGGTCCTTGGGCCTCTGCACCTGTGTGGGAGACCTGGAGGAGGCTCCTGCCTCCTGGCTTTGGATTGGTGCAGCTCCAGCCATTGCAGCCATCTGGGGAGTGAACCCGCGGATGGAAGACCTCTCTTCCTCTCTGTAACTCCGCCTTTCAAATAAATAACTAAATCTTAAAAACAAGCAAACCTGATTGTGTATCAAATTGGGCAACACTAACCAGAGACAAGAATATTTGTCAAGGAATTTAAAGCAGTACTTTATTTATTCTAGGCAGAATTCATACTAAGGACAAAGGAATGTAAAAACAACCCCAAACCCCCAACCCCCCCCCCCGCTGAGCAGTTTATCAGCAGTAATAGAGCAGCTTTGCGCCCCTTCTGTGTGAATTTCAGCACAGGGCCGACCACCCAAACATCACCCTCAGCATGGGGCTGCTCCAGGACCCCGAGGATGTGAAGTGCGCAGCTGCTGGAGTCTGTTAGATACCATGTCGCAGTGCCGGTGCCACTTTAAGTCTTTAGATTACTTGTGATACCCACACTGTGCCGACAGTCGCTACACTGTGTTGTTCAAGTTAGGCCTGCTCAGTACAGGCCAAGTCTTTCCCACAGGTTTCCATCTGCAGTTGGTGGACTCCATGGACACAGAAGGCCAAGTGTATTCAGATGGCCAGGGGCAGATGTCCCGTGCAGTGGTCAAGATGCTGCCTAGGATGCTCACTCCCATACGGGGTCACCCAGGTTCAAGTCCCGGCTGTGTCCAATGCCAGCATCCCACTAACATACGCCCTGGGAGAAGGCAGGGGAGACCTGGATTGGGCTCCAGGATCCTGACATCAGCCTGGCCCAGCTCCGGCTGTTGCAGGCATTTAGGGAATGAACCGGCAGGTGGAAGATTTCTCTGCCTTTCAAAGAAAATAAAAATAAATTTGAAAAGGAGGTTGGATATTTTTAAAGTAAAAAAGAAGTTTCAGGATGAGAAAAAGATATAAAATGTTTATCTTAAACCTTTTTCCTACCCCATTTAAAAAAATTTTTTTAATTTGAAAGTGTGTGTGTGTGGCCTTACATGAGTGAGTGAGGGAAAGGCCAAGCGAGCACACAAGGCAGAATCTCTCACTCCGGTTTATCCCCAAGTGCCCACAACAGCTGGCTGGGCCTGGCAGGAGCTCCACCTGGGTCTCCTACACGGGCCGCTGTCTGCTGCCTCCCAGGCATTAGTAAGGAGATGGACTTGAACAGGCGCTGTGACATGACAAAATTCCAATAAAAAACATAAATAAAATGTTAAAAATAGATAAATGTAAGTAAAACCACTTAATTTTATTTTTTGTTAGTTTCATTTTTTTCTTTTAAACTTTAATCCATTTATGAATTTTTTTCCCATATCTTTATACACTTTTCTAATTAACCTTTCCTCAAGTAGGTTTACTATGTCACTGGATACCAAGTATCTATGTTTATTTATTTATTTTTAAAGATTTATTTTTATTTATTTGGAATACAGAGTTAGAGAGAGAGAGAGGTCTTCCATCCGCCCGCTCACCCCTCAAATGACTGCAACAGCCAGAGCTGAGCTGATCCGAAGCCAGGAGCTTCTTCTGAGTCTCCCACACAGGTGCAAGGGCCAAGGACTTGGGCCATCTTCTACTGCTCTCCCAGGCCATAGAAGAGAGCTGGACAGGAAGTGGAGCAGCCGGGACTTGAACCGGTGCTCATATGGGATGCTGGCGCTGCAGGCCAGGGCTTTAACCTGCTGCACCACAGTGCCAGCCCCAAAACCATTTAATTTTTTTTTTTTTTTTTTAAACAGGCAGAGTGGATAGTGAGAGAGAGAGAGAGAGACAGAGAGAAAGGTCTTCCTTTTTGCCATTGGTTCACCTTCCAATGGCCGCCGCGGCCAGCGCATCTCGCTGATCCGAAGCCAGGAGCCAGGTGCTTCTCCTGGTCTCCCATGCGGGTGCAGGGCCCAAGCACTTGGGCCATCCTCCACTGCCTTCCCAGGCCACAGCAGAGAGCTGGCCTGGAAGAGGGGCAACCAGGATAGAATTTGGCACCCCAACTGGGACTAGAACCCGGTGTGCCGGCGCCGCAAGGCGGAGGATTAGCCTGTTAAGCCACAGCGCTGGCCTCAAAACCATTTAATTTTAAACTTGTCTTAAAAATATCAGTATCAGGGCCAGCGTTGCTGCGTAGCAGGTAAAGCCACCGCCTGCAATGCCAGCATCCCATGTGGGTGCCAGTTCAAGTCCTGGCTGCTCCACTTCGATTCCTTCTGATGGCCTGGGAAAGCAGCGGGTGATGGCCCAAGTCTCTGGACCCCTGCATCCACAGAAGAGACCTGAAGAAGCTCCTGGCTTCGGTCTCAGCACAGCCCTGGCTGTTGTGGCCATCTGGGGAATGAACTAGTGAATGGAGGACCTCTCTCTCTCTGCTTCTCCTTCTCTCCCAGCATCCCATATGGGCACCGGTTGGAGTCCAGGCTGCTCCACTTCCGATCCAGCTCTCTGCTGCGGCCTGGGAAAGCAGTGGAGGATGGCCCAAGTCCTTGGGCCCCTGCACCCACATGGGAGACCTGGAGGAAGCTCCTGGCTCCTGGTTTTAAGTGCAGCTCCGGCTGTTGCAGCCATCTGGGGAGTGAACCAGTGGATGGAAGACCTCTCTCTCTCTGTCTGCCTCTGCTCTCTGTAACTCTGCTTTTGAAATGAACAAATAAATCCTTTAAAATAATAAAACAAAAAATAGAGGGGGGGGGGGGACAGTCAGCCTTTCTGGGAAGACACGGATTAGTGAATGCGAACAGCCAGAGCCGCACGGGAAGCACAGCACCCACTGCTTCCCAGGCAGAAACGCCGGCGAGAGGCTCTGTGCTGAGACGGGAAGCCCAGAGCGGGAAAGGGTTAAATTCAGAACCTGGACTCAGGGCTCTCTCCAAGAGATGTGGTCAGAAACCCCGATAAGGCTCCCTTGGAAACAGGGCACATTCCAAAGCAAGCAAACAGACCGCGGTCAGGTCGCTGGGTCCCTACGCTGTCCCTAAAACGTTAGCGCTGTTGGGATTGCTCTGCTCTCTTGTGTGGGTCCCCAGCACCTCCCCTTCGCCTGCAGTCAGGCCGGCCAGGGCCCGGGTCCCCAGCACCTCCCCTTCGCCTGCAGTCAGGCCGGCCAGGGCCCGGGTCCCCAGCACCTCCCCTTCGCCTGCAGTCAGGCCGGCCAGGGCCCGGGTCCCCAGCACCTCCCCTTCGCCTGCAGTCAGGCCGGCCAGGGCCCGGGTCCCCAGCACCTCCCCTTCGCCTGCAGTCAGGCCGGCCAGGGTCCAGAGCTGCTGGAAGGGTCTCTCTCCTGTCCTTCTACTCACAGGTCAGTGTGACAGTCACTGGAGCTCTCCCAGACAGCAGCAGACGGCCTGCTCTTGGCAGCAGGGCAGGTGGAGCACAAACCACAAGGTGAGCTGCGGATGAACACTCAGCGAGGCCGTGAGGCCGGAGGACACAGCAGTACAGGGCAGCCGGCCCGCAGGGCCAGGGCGCGGGTGCCAACGACTGACATGGAGGGCAGGCAGCGGCAGCCGTCGGCACGGGAGCCTCAGCCGTTCCTGCCGCACACACGCTCGGCTGGAAAGGCCATCACCCTGACCTGAGCGGAGCTCCCAGCTTCCCAGGTGCCAGGCCAGCACTTTCCACGCAGGTCACTTATGCACACTGAAGTCTACCGAGTCCCCAGGGGGCAGGGGCACAGGTGGAGAGAGGGGCTCAGGGCTGAGCTCACAGGGCCCCTTCCCACGAGGGATTCTCAGGCAGGGTCTCCCACAGAAGCAGGCACCCCTCCGCCCTCACTTTTCCTTTTCTGTCCACCTCTGTGTTCTCCCAGTGTAGGCCCCGCAGGTGGGACAGCGCCAGGCAGGGCAGAGGGGCGAGACTGCGCAGCGGCCAGGCCCCCGCCTCACCCACAGGGAGCAATGTCTCCCAG
Organism: Lepus europaeus; assembly: GCF_033115175.1. NCBI lineage: Eukaryota > Metazoa > Chordata > Mammalia > Lagomorpha > Leporidae > Lepus > Lepus europaeus. Next base: position 772,781 of record NC_084836.1, read on the forward strand.
AACCCGAGTGACCAAAAGCGCAGATCAAACAAGCAGTGAGGACGTGATGTGAGATGTCCCAGGATGAAGAAGGCCAAGGTGCGGAACAGCAGGATGGGAGGGAAGGGCATGGACGCTGGGCCCAGGAGGTGCCAGCAGAGGCCAAGGCTGAAAGGCCGGGACAAAGCCTGATCAAGTCGCTGACCCTTGGTGAAACACAACATGTAAATAACAATGGATCCCTGCAGCCTGCGATAAGGCCCTGGGAAAAGGGGCGATCCCAAGACAGACCCCGGCCCTCTGAGCTGCTCAGGGCTCCAGTCACCCACCACACAGAGAAGGAAATCAGACCAGAAGCCAGGTCAGGCCAAAGGGAAACAACAACGCAGATGCAAAACGGAGAGCAGCGAGGCAGGGGCCGTGGTCACCACTGTCTTCAGCTCCGCAGCTCCCGGGCCCCAGGCCCACCGGGATCTGGACACACAGGCGTTCCCGCACCTCGCCGGAAACACAGAAGCCACCAGCTCCCTTGAGGATTCATTTGGGGCTCTCTCCACGGAGTCTGGGAGTTTGGGTAACACTGCAGAGCAGTCTTCACACCCAAACCACCATCCAGGGTAAGCCGGAATTCGCTGTAAAGTGGACTAAAAATCTTAGATGCGGGGCCGGCGCTGTGGCGCACGGGTAAGGCCGCCTCCGTGATGCGGGCGTCCCACGTGGGTGCTGGACCCAGACCGGGCTGCTCCACTTCCGACCCAGCTCCCTGCTGTGGCCCAAGTGCTTGGTCCCTGCACCCACGTGGAGACCTGGATGCAGCTGCAGGCTCCGGCGAAGCCCGGCCCGGGGCCACCTGGGGAGTGGACCAAAGGATGGAAAACCTGTCTCTCCCTCTCTCTGTAAACTCTGCTTTTCAAATATAAATAAATGTGTGTTTTTTAATCACAAACCTAAATAAGGTCCTGGCTGCCTTCCGCGCAGGAGGGGGTGTTCTCTGAAACTTTGTGAAGACCCGGGGTCTCCCTGACCCTGTGCAAACCCTGTCCTGGGAGCGCAGGGCACAGGCACCACCGGCGTGGGAACCCGGGCGCGCGCGGGCAGGGGCGGCCCGGCCCTGGGACCCTCGCTGCGCACCCCCGCAGCCCTCGGAGCCCCGAGCGAACCCTCGAGGCGCTGCGGAGCTCAGCGCGGCCCCCGCCCTCGCCGGGGCGCCACTTCCCCTTCCCGGGACGCGGGCCCGGGGCGCACGCAGCCCGGCCCGCACCGGCGGCGCGCCCGGAAGCACACAATGAGCCGCCGCTCACCTGCGCCGGGTCGCCGCCCGCGCCAACTCGTGCGTGCGCGGTTTGTCAGCAGCCCCGCGGCCCGGAAGCGCCGCGCGCCGCGGGCAGCTGTCAGCCCGGCGGCCGCGCGCCCCGACCCCGGCGCGGCCCCCGCCCGGCGCAGACAATGGCGCGGCGGCCCGGCCCCCGCCCGGCCCCGCGCGCTCCGGCCGGCGTGCGGACGCTCGGGGAGGTGGCCCCGCGCCCGCCGCGCACTCACCTCAGCCGGGCGCCCGCGGCGGGCGGCGCGGCTCCGGCGCAGGACGACGGCGGCGCGGGCGGACGCGCTCCCATTCATTAGCCGCGGCTTTGTCTGCCCCCGCGGCCCCTCCCCGCGCCCCGGCCCCGCCGCCGCCGCCCGCGACGCCGCCGGACGCTGCGCCCCTCCCAGGGCCCCGCGCGCGCGCTCGGGGGCGGGGCGGCGGGGCGGGGCGGCCGCGCGCAGGCGCAGTTCCCGCGCGCCGGGCCCGCCCCGAGGCGCGCCCGGGCGGGCGGCTCGGGGAGGGGCCGGAGGGACGCCGAGGGGGCGGGGCCCGGAGGACCACGCAGACGCAGTTGCACGCGCCCGCCCGCCCCCGGCCTCGGTGGGTCGCGCAGGCGCAGTGCTACGCGCCGGCCCCCCCACTCCTCCCCCCCCCCCCGGGACGCAGCGGTCTACGCAGGCGCAGTCCTGGGCGCTCGCCCTGCCTACGGGCTCGGAAGGCCGCGCAGGCGCACTCCGGGCCGGGCTGCGGGGTCCGGGCGCGTGGGAGGCGGGGCTTCCGGCTGCTCCTGCTGGACTGCCGGCTTCCGGAGCTGAGCGCAGCCTTCCTCTGCCTAGGTGTTTGGCGCGGAGCTCGAGAATACTCCCTGTTGGCGCGGGACGGCTGGCGGAGACGCCCCGGCCCCGGGCTCGCCCCGCCGGTCGCACACCCTCCGCTCCGTGTGGGAGCTCTGCGTGTCCGCGCGTGTCCGGGTCGGCCCGCGGTCCCCAGGCGGCGTGCGGGAGGGGACCGTGACGGATCGCGCTGTGGGTGGCGTGGGTGCTGGGGAAGCCGGGGCCGCGGCCAGCTCGCTGCCGGCCGCCCACCCTCGTGCGGGACGGGGCTGCCCTGGCCCTGTGGGGCGAGGCCGGGCTAGGCCTGCGGCGGGCCCCGGAGACACCTGGATGTCGCCGCCCCCAGCCGTGTGGCCTTGGGTATGAGCCCAGCTGGTGCTGGCAGCCGAAGCCCTCTGACGCCGGTGGAGCCTGAGGCCGCCGTGGTCTCGGTGGGCCGGGCGCAGTCTCCTCCCAGAGGGGGGGTCGCTGTGGGTGGCCGGGTGACCGGGACCTCTCCACTGCACCCCTCTCACCCGCAGACACCACCCTTCGGAGGAGGGACTCGGCCCCCGAGGGCCGAGCTGGGTCCACGGAGCCCCAGGAGAAAGTCCCCCCGAGCTCCTGGAGGTGTGGACCGGTGCAGCGAGGAGGACACGGCCGGGAGGCAGCGTGTGCAGGGGCCGCATCCCTGGCCGCGCCCGGGGCTCAGCTTTTCTCGGGCCAGGTTTGGTGGGGGCGGGCCGGGGGCACCGCGGGGCTCGTCTTCCCTCCGCGGCCCTGGGCAGGGACCCCCTGGCCCACCCTGGGCCCCTTGTGAGCAGGGGCGTTGGAGTGATGAGGGCATGGAGGAAGGATCACAGGGAGCCTGGGGTCCCCTTGTCTTGTGGGGACACAGACGTGGCGGCACAAGGGGTGTGACGGTCCTGGCTTCAGCCGGCTGGACCTAGGGGAGGGAGGATCCCGAGGCTGGCGCAGTGGCCGGGATGTCCCTAGTCCCACTCGAGACCCCCCACTGCTTCCTTTCACTGCCTGGCTGCCACCCCTCCTACCACGCACCCCCTGGTAGCAGAGGACAAGGCAGGCACAGGTCCCCCACCCGAGCCCAGCTCCGTGCTGTGCCATCTCCTCAGGGCAGGCACAGGTCCGCGCCGTCTCCTCAGGCCCGTGGAGACACCTGTTCCCGGCTCCCCCAGCAGCCAGGTTTTGCTGAGACCCAGGCAGCCTAGATGGCCCTGTTCCGAGCTTAGTGCGGGCTGGCTGGGAGGAGCCTGGCTGACCCTAACCCTAACGCTGCCCCTCCCCGGTGTTGTCTGAAGACAGGGTTACAATACTTTTTCAATTTTTTTTTTTTTTTTTTGACAGGCAGAGTGGACAGTGAGAGAGAGACAGAGAGAAAGGTCTTCCTTTTGCCGTTGGTTCACCCTCCAATGGCCGCCGCTGTAGACGCGCTGCTGCTGGTGCACCGCGCTGATCCGATGGCAGGAGCCAGGTGCTTCTCCTGGTCTCCCATGGGGTGCAGGGCCCAAGCACTTGGGCCATCCTCCACTGCAGTCCCTGGCCACAGCAGAGAGCTGGCCTGGAAGAGGGGCAACCAGGACAGGATCGGTGCCCAACCGGGACTAGAACCCGGTGTGCTGGCACCGCAAGGCGGAGGATTAGCCTGTTGAGCCACGGTGCCGGCCTCAAATTTTTTTTTTTTTTTTTTAAGATTTACTTATTTGAGATGGAGTGTTACAGAGAGGTAGAGAGAGGTCTTCCATTCAGCCCCCAAATGGCCACAATGGCTGGAGCTGTGCTGATCAGGAGCTTCCTCCGGGTCTCCCACGTGGGTGCAGGGGCCCAAGGACTTGGGCCATCTTCCACTGCTTTCCCAGGCCAGAGCAGAGAGCTGGATCAGAAGTGGAGCAGCTGGGCCTCAAACCGGCGCCCATTTGGAATGGCAACACTGCAGGTGGCAGCTCTCTCCGCTATGCCACAGCGCGGGCTCTGGTTGCAACAATTTAAAGACCTGAAGTGGCTGTTATGTGTGACTCCAGATGAGACGCTGGCAGGGGAGCCTGGCTTCCCAGACAAGGCCGCAGACGGCAACGGCAGGGCCGAGCAGGCTGGGGATGGCGCTGTGCTGTCCTGACCAGGGGCCGCCCACAGCCCCCGTCAGCTCCCAGGGAGGTGTCTCCGCCTCCTCAGCACCTCCCCAGCCCCTGGGGAGAAGGCTGCTGCTTCCCAGACGTCAGCAGAGAGGAAGTGCCCAGTGTTTGCACGGTTGCTTCGTGCCCTCACAGGCTGGAGAGCCCTGGCACCCTGTTTCGCTCGTGTGCTTCTTGCCAGGGCCTGTGCACTGGAGTGCCTCCCTCCTTCCTGGCAGCTGGGATGGCCGACAGACGGTCAGGGAAGACTGCCCCTGCGCTTCCGGGACCTCCGGAGCACCCGATGGTCACCGTGTCGGGAGGGGAGTGGGATTGATGTCACCACACCACCAGCCTGGGGGGCTGACCAAGCCTGAAACTGGCCAGGTACCGGGACCCTGGCCCTAACTGCCAGCCCCTGGTGGAGGGGTCCTAGTTCACAAGCTGGGCCCACGCACTGCCTCTATTTCCCCGTCTGAGACATGGACTGAGGGTAGCGCGGCTGCTCTGCGTGAGGGAGGAGCCACCGCTGCCAGAACCCAGCATGGCCCTGGTGCAGGCATGGGGAGACGAGACCCAGTCTGCAACTGCTCAGCCCCCAGCTTTCCTAAGCCAGAAGGGGGGAGGTAAGAGGAAGAGGCCTGGGCCCAGCGGCAGTGGGGCCCCTCCCCGGGGGCGGGGGTGTGGAGGCGGTGAGGCAGCCAGCTGCAGCCGCAGCGATGACCCAGGGGCCCCAGGAGGTCTCGTGGGCGCTGGCTGGCAGTGGTGGGCACCTCAGCAGAGGTGGAGGTGGTGGGAAGAGAACTTCCAGTGGCGGGTGTACTGTGGCCAGGTTTTAAATACAAACTCTTACATTTAAGAAAATGAAAAAAGATTTTGTACTCTTTCCTAATCTGATTTTGTTTTTTAATTTTTTATTTAAGAGAGAGACAGAAAACGCCCACCTGCTGGCCCACTCCCCAGATGCCCTCAGTGGCCAAGGCTGGGCAGGGCTGAAGCCAGGAGCCTGAACCTCAGTGCAGCTCTCCCACGTGAGTGACAGGAGCCATCTCCCTCCCAGGGTTCCCCGCAGCAGAAGCTGGAGTCAGGAGCCCAAGCCGAGCACCAGAGCCAGGTGTTCCAGTGTGGGCTGCGGTTGTCTTCACCACGCGGCCAGCGCCTGCCTCCCGCCCGGAGCGCTCACTGGCAGTGTTTCCCTGGACCTCCCCTGGCCGACGGTGGCTGCCGACGCCAACAGGGCCCAGCACACATCCCTACGGCGCGTGGCATAACAGGAAACGTATTTCTTCCCTGTCTCTGGCTCCTGACGCAGAACTCTGAATCCCTTGGAATCTCCTGGGTGATAGAAGCATCTTCTGGGCCGGCGCCGCGGCTCACTAGGCTAATCCTCCGCCTGCGGCGCCGGCACACCGGGTTCTAGTCCCGGTCGGGGCACCAGATTCTGTCCCGGTAGCCCCTCTTCCAGGCCAGCTCTCTGCTGTGGCCCGGGAAGGCAGTGGAGGATGGCCCAAGTGCTTGGGCCCTGCACCCCATGGGAGACCAGGAGAGGCACCTGGCTCCTGGCTTCGGATCAGCGCGGTGCGCTGGCTGCAACACACCAGCTGCAGCGGCCATTGGAGGGTGAACCAACGGCAAAGGAAGACCTTTCTCTCTGTCTCTCTCTCTCTCTCATTGTCCACTCTGCCTGTAAAAAAAAAAGAAGAAGAAGAAGCATCTTCTGTGCAAGGTGTCGAGCGTGTAACAAATCTTCCCAGGCAGAATCGATTAATTCCCAGGCTTTTATTGGGGTTCCGCTCCCGGGCGAGGTTCCCCGGCCCCCCTCTGTGGCTTTGTTGGGGCCGGGGAAGTCCCGCATCAGAGACTGGGAGGCTCCTTTTATAGATTCAGGGCTTGGGGGTTAAAGGTTGAGGCAGGTCTGATCCTCACTGGTTGACCTTTAGGCACCTGCAGGGACCTTGACAAGGACTTTCTTCCTGAGAAGTAGGCCTCTCCATTCCCGGAAGTGTAGGCCTTCCCTCCTTGCAGATCCCAAAGCTACCATTCCATGCCAATGCGGGCCTCCCGGTGGGCTCCTGATGGCCCCAGGCTGAGGGTGCTGGTCACAAGTGGTGACTGGGGCGTGGAGCTTTTAGCCCCACCTCCTGGGAGTGGGGGGCGGCTGGAGGCAGAGTTGATGATCAGTGCCGCCCGTGTCCTGAAACCTCCGTGAGAGCCCCTGCGAGTCGAGGTCGTGGTGAGGGCGTCCGTGGGCACCCGACCCCACAGAGGCAGAGCTGCGGTCAGCAGCTCCCCGGCCAGCTGTTGGGTGAACCCTTTCCGTGCTTAATAACGATCTGGTAAACGAGTCAGTGTTTCCTCCAGTCCTCTGAGCGGTTCCAGCAGATTAGCCTTTGACATGTGGGGCTTCGGGGGACACCCAGACCATCATGCACGCAGCACGGCGAGGGTCTGAGACGTGTCCGTCTCCCTGCCAGAGGCCGTTCTTAGAAAAGCACAACCATTGTTTCTTCATAGACCTTCTGGAACGTCTGTCATTGAAAATGAGGTTGAGATCATCACAGACAGGTACAGTTCTAGGAAAGAACGGAGACATGCAGTACACTCTGTTCAGTTTTCCCAGTCGGTGGCATTTTGCAGAACGGGTAGAATATCACGTCCAGGACCGGCGCTGTGGCGTAGCAGATTAAACTGCTGTCTGCAGTGCAGTGCCGGCATCCCTTATGGGCGCAGGTTCGAGTCCCGGCTGCTCCACTTCCGATCCAGCACTCTGCTCCGGCCTGGGAAAGCCGTGGAAGATGGCCCGAGTGCTTGGGCCCCTGCACCCACATGGGAGACCCGGATGAATCTCCCGGCTCCTGGTTTTGGCCTGACCCAGCTGGGCTGTTATAACTATTTGGTGAACTAGCAGATGCAAGGCCTCTCTCTGTCTCTCCTTCTCTATCTGTAATTCTGACTTTCAAAAAAGTGAATAAGTCTTACAAAAATAAAATCACATCCAGTGTGCAAGTGTTGATACAACCCATCGACCTCATTCGATTTCCCGTTTTACTTGCACGCATCTGTCTGTATATTCAATTCCATTCAGTTTTGTCCCGCCAGGAGCCTCCTGCACCCACAGGACACTGAAGTGTACCAGGAAGGAGCTCATCTTGTCCTGTTACAGTCACGCCCACCCCCTCCTGCCCCGCCCATATCTCTGCATCAGATTGCACAAGTTACATGAACGGGGTGACGCGGTAACCTTTGATTATTTCTGCTCGCTGTGGAGCTCCGAGCCTGGCCCACTGCTGGGTCTCCCTCAGTGGTGTTTCCATGTGCCCTGCAGTGGACGGTGGTTTGACCATTGAAGGACATCTGGGATGAGTCCAGTTTTGGTCTTTGCTGTCAACATTTGTGTGCACGTGTTGTTGGGAACAAAAGTTCCCTCCGGGGTGAGTGTTCAGGAGCTCAGCGGCTCTGCCGGTCACATGATAGCTGCGAGTTTAGTTTTTGAAGAAACCGCCAAATTGGTTTCCAAAGTGGCCGTACCATTTTACATTCCTGCCAGCAATGTGTGAGTAATCCGGTCTCTCCACATCTTTGCCAGGGTTTTGCCACGACTTTTTACCTGTGTTTTTTTTTTTTTTTTTTTTTTTTTGCCCCTTAATCATTTATTTCACAGAGAGACAGAGCTCCTCTCTGTTGGCTCACTCCCCAGATGCCTGCAACAGCCGGGCTGGGCTGGGTCAAAGCCACATGGCAGGATCCCAGTTCCTTTCTTTTTAAAAAAGATTTATTTATTTTATTTGAAAGGCAGAGTTACAGAGAGAGGAAGAGACAAAGAGAGAGAATCTTTGATCCCTTGGATCACTCCCCAAATGGCCTCATCCACTGGGGCTTGGCCAGGCCAAAGCCGGGAGCTTCATCTGGGTCTCCCAGGCGGGTGCAGGGGCCCAAGCACTCAGGCCATCTTCTGCTGCTTTCCCAGATGCATCAGCAGGGAGCTGGATCGGAAGTGGAGCAGCCGGGACTCGAACCAGTGCCCATGCAAGATGCTGGCGCTGCCGGCGGTGGTTAACTCACCATGCCAGAACCCGGTTTCTGAAACCATCAGAGCCTGCCAGGGTCAGCATTAGCAGGGAGCTGAAGTCAGGAGCTGGGCCCAGAGCTGACCCCGGGAGCTCTGACCTGGGACAGGAGCTTCTCAGCAGACGTCTCAGCTGCGGGGCTACACACCCGCCCACAGCTTTGACATCTTCGAGGGCGTGATAGTTTGCATTTCCTTGGTGGCTCACAACACCCAGCATCTCTGCGGGGGCTTAACCTGCTCGTGCTCTGCTCTGAGGCATTTCTCACTTCTGCTGGTTCTCGGGTTGGACCCCCACTCTTTCCTGTCGAGTTTCCGCAGTTTTATGTGTTCTGTCCTCCTCCGCCCGGCGGCTCCTGTGCGCGTTTTCTCCCACCTGCAGCTCCTTCGTCCTCTGAACCGAGTGAGCGAGAGGTCCCGTTTACCAGTTTTCCCGATGGCGCACGCTTTTGGTGTCAGGTCCAAGAACTTTTTGCCTAGTTCTAGGTCCCAGAGATTTTCTTTTTTTTTCCATAAGGGTTTTATGGTTGTACATTTCAATCAGTGATCTGGGACACAGTGCACTAAACCACTGTTGGTGGTGCTGGTGTCCCATGTTGGAGTGTTGCTGCGAGTCCCGGCTGCTCTGCTTCCCACCCAGGCTCCTGCTGATGTACTTGAGAAGGCAACACAAGCAGGCCCAGTGCTGGAGACCCTGCCACTCAGAGCTCCTGGTTCCTGGCTTCGGTGTGGGTCAGTCCTGGACATTCGGGGAGTGAGCCGCAGGACGGACGATCTCTTTCTCTGCCATTCCCTCTCTGTCACTGTGTCTTGCAGATGAAAAAGTCTTGCAAGAATAAAGAGAAAGAAAAAGGCTGACCTTTGTCCAGAGAAATGCTTTTGCTTGTCAGCAGTGGGACGTGTTTGCGCAGGTCTCTTCCTGGGGTCTGCGCTCTGTCTCCTTGGCCTGTGTCTGTCCCTCTGACAGCACACGGTGTTGGTGATCGTAACAAACCAGGCACACTGACTCTCCCTGCTTTGTGTCCTCCTTTTTACAAGTGTGTTAGCCATCGTAGTTCCTTTGCTATTTCATATGAATTTCAGAATTATCTTTGTTTATATCTACATTAAAAAAATCTTGCTGGCGTTTCCCCCAGGAATTATGTTAAACTCATGTATCAGGAGTGGCTGGTAATGCAGGCGCTAGCAGGCAGCAGTGATGGGTTCCCGCCACTCACATGGGAGGCCTGGATGGAGCCCTGGAGCCTGGTTTTGGTTTGGCCCAGACCCGGCATTGTAGGCCTTTGGAGAGTAAACCAGCAGGTGGGCTTTCTCTCTCTCTCTCTCTCTCTCTCTCTTTCTCCTTCTCAAAAGCAAAAACCTCTTACATCAACTTGTAGAAGAGAGGGGTGTTTACTATTGGGTAATTTGCATTTTGATTTCTTTCATACGCATTTTATAGCTCCCAGCATACTCGTTGTCTGTGTGTTCTGTTAGATTTACATCTGTAGTTTCGTTTTATTTTAAACCCGTGTAAATGATGTTGTGTTTTAAATCTCAGTGTTTGGGTTCATTCCTAGTGATAGGAATAACAGTTCACCTATGTCCTGAGACCTAGGAGAGCTCGTTAGCTTGGGACTCTTATAGGTGGCGTCCTTGGGCGAGTCTATGCAGGTAATCACATCATTCGCAAGCAGAGATAATTTTTTTTTGTTTTTTAATTTTTAAATTTGTAAAGAAGATTTATTTATTTATTTGAAAGGCAGAGTTACAGAGAGAGAGATAGAGACAGAGAGAGAGCGAGCGAGCACGATCCACTGGTTCACTCCCCAATGGCTGCCATGGCCAGGGCTGGGCCAGGTCAGAGCCAGGAGCTTCATCCGGGTCTCCCGGGGGGTGCAGGGGCCTAGGCACTTGGGCCATCTTCTGCTGCCTTCCCAGGCCATTAGCAAGGAGCTGGATTGGAAGTGGAGCAGCAGGACTCTGACTGGTGGCCATATGGGATTCTGGAGCCACAGGTAGTGGCTTAGCCTGCTAAGCCACAACGCGGGCACCTAGCATGTTCTACACATGGTTATATCCCGGGGGTGATGGTGTTGAGTTCTGTGTCTGTGTTGACATTCTGTCTATCAGGTGTCAGCTGTGGGGCCTGTAAGTCCTCAACCATAATTCTAGATTTCTCTATTGCTCCTTTTAGCTCTATCATTTTTTATTTATATACTTTTATTTTGGCATATGCACATTTAGAATTGTTGTGTCCTCCAAGTAAATTGATTTTGTCCTCATATGTAATGTTCCTCTCTATCTAGTCCATTTCTTTTCTCTGAAGTGTTTTTTATTTTAATATATAATAAATAATTGCATTATATGTAGTAACTATTATAGTCACTGCTAATTTTTTTAAAGATTATTTGTTTGAAAGGCAGAGTTACAGAGAGAGAGGGGGAGAGAAAGAGAGAGAGAGAGAGGGAGAGATCTTTCATCCACTGGTTCACTCCCCAATTGGCCTCAACAGCCAGGGCTGGGCCAGGCCCAAGCCAGGAGCCTGGAACTCCATCTGTGTCTCCCATGTGGGTGCAGGGGCCCCAGGACTTGGGCCATCTTCTGCTGTTTTCCCAGGTGTGTTGGCACAGAGCTGGATCAGAAGTGGAGCAGCTAGGAATTGAACTGGTGATGTCCATGTTGCAAGCAACAGCTTAACCCACTGGGCCACCACGCTGGCCCCACCGTATTCTTTTTAATAACCTACTTACCTCATCATGTTTGGAGTAATTTTGCTATCAAGATCATACAATTGGGTCATGGTTTTTACAAAAAGATCCTGACAATCTGTGTGTTTTAATCAGTACCTTAGAGCATTTATGTTTAATGTGTGCCACTGCTACGGCTGCCATTTTATGGTTCATTTTCTGTCTGCTCCCTCCTTCTCATTCCTCTTTTCTGCTGTCCTGCCTTCCGGTGGGCTACCCGGGTCCTGATACCCAGCGGATGTGTCAGCATCACAGCACACACACGCAGGTCTTCACAGTCTGTCCACGGCCACGACTTCGCACTGGGAGGGGGGTGAGAGCCTCCCTCTGGTTGGCACCCACTTAAGAGCATGGCTGTCTAAAGCGGTTCCACATCTGTATGTATGTCAGCGCCACAGCGCGCAGCGTTATGGCTGCTGCTCCAACCTCCTCACGCTGTCTCCGGAAGCCACGAAGACAGTGGCCGCCTGTGCCCTCGCCTGGACTCTCCCTGCCCCTTGTCCTTGGCCTCCTGCTGTGCCGAGCCTTCTGGGAGCAGCGCCCTCTTGCCTCTTTAAGGCTTTGTCAGGGACACACTTTCCCAGTCCGTCTTGCCCGGAGAACCCCTTTACTTCCCCTTCATTCTTGAAGGGCGTTTGCACTGGATACCAAGTTCACGGTCGGCAGGTCTTTCCTTTCAGCCCTGGGAAATCCGGCACCACTTCTTTGTCTTTCCTTGAACTTTATTTATTTATTTCCACTTTATTTGAAAGATGAAAAGAGAGAGAGGCAGACAGAGAGATCTTCCATCTGCTGGTTCACACCCCAAATTCTCCCCAACAGCCAGTGCTGGGCCAAGCCACAGCCAGGAGCCCGGAACTCAGTCTGGGCCTCCACACGGGCGGCAGGGGCCCAGGTACCTGAGCCATGGCTGCTGCCTCCCAGGGTCTGCATGAGCCGGAAGCTGGAATCGAGAGCGATCTGGGACTTGAACCCAGGTGCTCCAGCACGGGGTGCCGGTGTCCCAAGCAGCGGCTTAACTGCTGTGCCAAATGCCCACCGTCAATCACATTTTTTAAAAAAAAGATTTCTTTATTTGGAAGGCAGAATTACAGAGAGGGTGAGGGGTTGGAGGAGAGAGAGAGATCGAGATCTTCCGTCTACTGATTCACTTCCCAAAGGGCCGCAACGGCCAGGGCGGGGCCAGGCCCGAGCCAGGAGCGTGCAACTCCCTCTGGGTCTCCCATGTGGGTGCAGGGGCCCAAGGCCCCCAGCCGTCTTGCACTGCTTTCTCAGGTGCGTTAGCAGGGAGCTGGATTGGAAATGGAGCAGTGGGGATTTGAACCAGGGCACATATGGGATGCCTGAGTCCTAGGTGCTTAACTCACTGCACTACAATGCTGGTCTCTGAATTATACTTTTTTTAAAAAAATATTTTTTTAAATTTATTTGAAAGGCAGAGTTACAGAGAGAGAGAGAGAGAGAGAGAGTTCTTCCATCTAATGGTTCACTCTCCAATTGGCCACAACAGATGGAGCTGTGCTGATCCAAAGCCAGGAGCCAGGAGCTCCTTCCAGGTCTCCCACAAGGTGCAGGGACCCAAGCACTTGGGCCATCTTCCACTGCTTTCCCAGGCCAGAGCAGACAGCTGGATTGGAAGAGGAGCAGCCGGGTCTCGAACTGGTGCGCATATGGGATGCCGGCACTGCAGGTGGTGGCTTTACCGGCTGAGCCACAGCGCCAGCCCCTGAATTAAACATTTTAAGTGCATGAATTGTATGGTATGTGAATTACGTCTCAATGAAGCCATTTTTATAAATACATGGAGGCCCTGGTTCTTCACTGGGACGCCTGCTCTCTGCCGCGTTATGTCAGCTGTGTTCTCTGTTCAACGTTGCTCACATGCTGACTATCAAAATATCGAAAAAATAATTTCATAAATAATAATAAAAAGTAAAACTAGAGACTTCCAGTTAGGGCGTATATGATATGGACTAACCTCTCCCTGCCCCTCTAGCTAAATATAAACTGTTATCTACATTGTTTTTTTTTATTTTTGTTATCTACATTATTAAGACCAGCAAATGATACAGCAAGCAACTGCAGGGCTGTGCGTGGTGGGAAGAGGAAAGCAGGGGTCCTGACTCGGACACGAGAGCAGCCTGAGTCTCCCCCCTCCCGCGTGCAGCAGAAGGCAGCCAGGGACGGCATTCCCCGACCTCCAACTGATGACCGGGGCCAGGCCTGCTTCCCCACACTCTCCCGCCTAACAGCAGGAGGAAACATAGCCTCCCGTGGGGAAGTCCCCTGGCACCACGTCTGCCGGCCCCTCCCCACCTAGCATCTCTGGGCAGCCTGAGAAACACCTCTGCCCCCACAGTGGACAAGTGAAACACAGGACAGAACCAAGGACTCTGGAAACGAAATCGAGCAGGCCTGGCACGGTGGGCTGTATCGGAGCATATGCTTGGGTCCCACCCCACACGGAGCACCGGTTTAAGTACCAACTACTCCACTTCCCGTCCAGCTTCCTCCAAATACATCCTGGGAGGTAGCAGGAGCCCTGGGTGGAGTTCTGGATGCTGCTGCACTTCAACAGGATGGTGGCATGCTAAAATAGAGAGAGGATCCAGCGTCTCCCAGCACAACACGCAGGCTGTCCGTATGATGATTAAAAATCGCCTGCCATGCCAAGAACCAGAAATGCGTAACTTGCGTGAGAAGAGGTGGTCCCCAGGTGGCCACTCTGGGAAACTTCTGAGGGTGGAAAAGCAGCCGTCACAAAAACGCTTCAAGACCAATCGCAAGTTATCTTGAAACAAGTGACAAAACAGAAAATGTTAGCGAAGAGACAATTTTTTTTTTTTTTTACAAAGAGCCAAATAAAAATTGTAGACTGGAGAGAATAAAATAAACCAAAATAAAATGTGTCTGACACAAGAATGAATCTACAAACCAGAAAGTAGAGCAATAGAGAGAAAATGGAGTGAGGAAGCTGAACATGGCCTCGGGGACCTGAGGAGCTATTTCAAAAATCCAACTTTTGTGTCAGTGGAGACTAAGGAGAGAAAAGTGCGGGGCTGAGAAGATATTTCAGGAACAGATGGCAGAAGCTTCCAAATCTGGCAAATGACAAACCAGCTAAGAAGTTTGGCAAACCCCAACTAAGATCAACTCAAGGAAATCTGTGCCACACACCTCATCATTAGGCTTCTGGAACAAAAAGCGAACAAAGAAAATCTTTGAAATTAGACACACGAGTAGGGAAAGACACCGGCTGCGTGGAGTAACAGCTGGAATGATGGGATTCTGTCAGAAGTACTGCAGGCCAGAAAGAAGCAGAGGAGGGGGCACTTGGCACAGCAGTGCAGTCGTGCCTGGGACACCAGCGCCCCGTCTGACAGTTCTGGGCGCCGTCCAGCTCTGACCCAGCTCCCTGGCGATGCGGACCCCGGGAGGCAGCGGTGGTAGCTCGAGTGCTTCAGTTGCCGCCGCCTGTGTGGGAGAGCAGGCTGAGTTCCTGGTTCCTGGCTTTGGTCTGGCCCAGTCCTGACTGTGTGGGCATTCAGGGGAGTGAACCAGCAAATGGAAGGTCCCTCCCCCATCTTTGTCCATCTTGGTCTGTCTTTCTCTCACATCTTTTCAAATAAATAAATCCCTATAAAGTGTGATTCAATGGCTTTAGAATATTCAAAGGGTTGTGCAATCCTTTTTAAAAATATTTATTTGAAAGTCAGAGTTACACAGAGGAGAGAGGGACAGAGAGAGAGGGAGGGAGGGAGAGGTCTTCCACCCACTGGTTCACTCCCCAACTGGCCGCAATGGGCGGAGCTGTGCCGATCTGAAGCCAGGAGCCAGGAGCTTCCTCCAGGTCGCCCATGTGGATGCAGGGGCCCAAGCACTTGGGCCATCTTCTACTGCTTTCCCAGGCCACAGCAGAGAGCTGGATCGGAAGTGGAGCAGCTGGGACTTGAACCGGTGCCCATGTGGGATGCTGGCCCTGCAGGTGGCAGCTTTACCCGTTATGCCACAGCGCTGGCCCCGATTGTGCACTTCTTACCACAATCAATTTTAGGACATTGTCATTATCCCTAAGGGACTCCCCATATCCATCAATAGTCCCTGCCATCTTGTCCCCGAGCCCAGGCACCAAGTCTGACTTCTGTCTCTGGATTCGCCTACTGGACATGTCACATCAGTGGAATCCTGTTTGTGGCCTGTTGTGTTTGGCTTCTTTCACTCTGCAGAACGTTGTTAGGTTCATCAGCACTGTGGTGTCTATCAGCATTCACTCATTTTTATGGCCAAGTAATACTCCACTTACAGATGTTGATATTTTCACTTGCTTATTGGCTGTTCCCATGTCTTTAGAGAACTGTTCATTCAAGTCCAGTGCCCATTTTTTTTAAGATTTTTTATTTATTTATTTGAGAGGTAATTACAGACAGTGAAAGTGAGAGACAAAGAGAAAAGTCTGCCTTCCATTGGTTCACTCCCCAAATGGCTGCTACTGTTGGAGCTGTGCTGATCTGAAGCCAGGAGCCAGGAGATTCTTCTGGGTCTCCCACACAGGTGCAGGGGCCCAAGGATGTGGGCCATCTTCTACTGCTTTCCCAGGTCATAGCAGAGAGCTGGATTGGAAGAGGAGCAGCCAGGACTTGAACCGGCGCCCATATGGGATGCCGGCACTGCAGGTGGAGGATTAACCTACTGCGCCACGGCGCCGCCCCTAGTGCCCATTTTTAGTTGTATTGTTTTCGTTGTTGAGTTGAGGCTTTAATTCTGGGGGCGAGGGGAGTCGGCAGACAGTTTTCCAAGTGCAGGAGTGAGTGGCAGGGTCATTTGGGCTGCCACAGGAGGGAGAGTGTAGGGACGCCGTGGTGAAGGCCAGCAGTATCGGATCCTGGGATAATCCTGGAGCCAATTGGTGTGACTTGGAGGCGGCTGGGGTAACAGAAACTGGTGGGACAGGGCAGGTTCTGGATTCACTCTGAAGGGGGCGCCTACACATGTGGGAAGCATGGAGGTACATCAGCTGGGAAGGTGGATTTGTGTCCTGTCACTGACAAAGCAGCACAGGCCGTGTGGCTTGAAGCAACAGGCATTTCTCCTCTCAGCTCTGAGGCACGGGCAGGAACCAAGTGACGGGGGGTGGGGGTGGGCCAAAAGCTGCAGGAGTGTCCTCTTGCCCTCATGCGGTCTCTGGAGGCCACCGATGCTCGGGTTCCTTGGTTTGCAGTGACATCCCTCCAGTCGTCTCCGCAGGCACGTGGCCACCGAACCTCTGCCCGTCTCTGTCCAAAGTCCCCTCCTCTTAACAGGACATCGTCATTAGATTAGGGTCCACCCCAAGTTCCCATGGTAACCTGGTCATGTTCGCAAAGATCCTATTTCCAGGGGGCAGGGGAAGCCCAGGGGTGAGGCCAGGAGCTGTGTGTCAGACGTGCGAGGTCTGAGAGGTCTGGTTGCATGTCCCCGGGAGACGCTGAGCAGGCAGCTGGATATAGGAACTGTCAGAGCAAACTTTTCAAAAAGTTAAAAACATGAGTCACACAACTCTAAAGAGAGGATGTGTCAGAGATTTATTTAAACCATTAATGAGGAAACTGGTCTGGTGGTGAAACCTGCTCAAAAGAGAGAGAGAAGCGTTTGTAGTGACTGGAACGAAGCTTGCTTGTATGAACTTGCTGATGTAGATTTAAAAAATTGGTTAATGTTCCACAGGAGCCACACAATTGCCACCTTTTTCTAGCTGTGATCTTTCTAGCAGAGAGAAATAATTTCTATCACTCACTACTGGACAAAAATTCATTTGCATTGCTATCAGGCAAGGATCATTTTATTTAGCCATCTAAGTACTAAGTACTAACCAGGCCCAACCCTGCTTAGCTTCCAAGATCAGACGAGATTGGGCTTGTTCAGGGTGGTATGGCCACAGACTAGCATGTTTTCTGTGGACACAGTCTACCTTTGGTGAGTTGTAAAATGTCCTAATCAATAATGAACGGCCAGCTAGCAGGTGCACAGTGCCTCCGGCGGGCCGGCTAAACAGCACTCGGCTGCGCCCCAGAAAGGACACGGTGTCGTCTTTTTACCCAGTCCTGAGTTTGGAAACTGTCCCCTAAGATTTCCTCCTTGTGATGACAGACAGGGTATGGGGTTGTCTGCTTGTGCTCTGACCTGATTCATCTTGCCAGACGCTGTGAGCAAGAGTAATTACCGTGCAAGCCTCCTTGTTTGGCCGCTTATCTAAGCCATGTGGCCTTTCACAACGACCCAGGCCAGAAAATCAACTCTGCTTGGAGATGTCATCAGAAGGAATGCAGGTGGGAGCCTCCATGGTGCCTCAAGTGCTTTCTGATTTCTCTTCCCAGGCTGGGACACCACATCAGTCCCGCTCGGGTTTGCCTGCGGTCACTGTGCATGTGGGAGAATCTCTAGTCCCTGGGGAATGCCAGCATCCGAGACAGTTCTCGGCTTGTCAGGAAGCGTCTTCCTTCGGACCTGTGAGCCTGAGATTTGGGTGCCAGGGCACAGGTGTCTGGGCAGGGTGCTTCCCAGGGTTGTGTGGGCACCGGCTCCGAGCATGCGCTACAACCCTGCTCCTTCACGGTGGGCACGCCGCGCTGAACCACATGAGATTGTTTTCTGAGAAACGACACCCATGAAAGGCCTTGGTTGCACAATTTGTGTAACAGTATCCTGGTGACAAGCAGCACTGCTTTCTACCGAAACCGAGCTTACTGATAGATTTCCAGAAAACATCAGGGTCAGTAAAAAACGATTTCCCCTCAATTCTGAAGTGAGGAAAATACTACTGAATGAGTATTTTGGGGCCAGCATTGTAGCACAGCAGCTTAACCGCTGCTGGTGATGCTGGCTTCTCATTAGCAGGGCGGCTGCTTGAGTCCTGAATAGTCGGCTTCCAATCCAGCTTCCTGCTGACGCACCTGGGAAGCAGCAGGAAATGTCCTAAGGACTTGCACCCCTGCCACTCACATGGGAGACCTGGACGAAGCCCCTGGCTCCTGGCTTCAATCTGGCCCACCCCTGGCTATTGAGGCCATTTTGAGAGTGACACTCTGCTTTTCAATTAAATCTTTAAAAAAATTATTTAATTTGTTTGTGAAAGCATATTCTACTAAATTAAAGAATAGAGGTAGATCAAGAAGAATGACGAATGGCTTTATCTTATTTCTTCCAGAAAACAGAACATTAAGACACCCTCCTCCTTGCCTTGTTGGGTCTGTGCTTGCAGTCAGCAGATCCGAGGTCAGTGATGTCCTCGGAGTCAAGTTTTTCACTGGGGCATAAATGGGGGCCGGGGATGATGTGTCGGGGGCCAAGCTCCTGTTTTGCATAGCCCAGAGATGATAACATGCAAGGGGATTACGCCAAGTGAATTCCTTGATGAGTCTCACTGTTTATAGTTACAAGTATAGAAAGAGGGAAGGAGGGGCCACGTTATGTGTCACAGCAGGTTAAGCCACTGCCCGCAACACCGGCATCCCACATGAGCGCTGGTTCGAATCCTGGCTGCTCCCCTTTGGATCCAGCTCCCTAATGTGTTGGAAGATGGCCCAAGTGCTAGGGCCCCTGCACCCTCGTGGGAGAACCGGATGGAGTTCCAGGCTCCTGGCTCCAATTGATCTCTCTCTAACTTGTCTTTCAAATAGATAAATAAATTTTAAAATGAAAAGGGGGAAGAGTAGACTGTCCCATGTTTGATTGGACTGGAGGTATCGGTATGAATTAAGAGATTTGGAAAAAGATACAGGGGTATGTGCACTTATATTCTACATCTCCTAGATCTCTCCTGAGTGTAAATGCAGTCACACTTTGTAGTCTTCCATTCGGCATTTTGTGTTTGAGATTCAGCCAGATGACTGACGCAGGGCCTGGCTTTGTGGCACAGAGGGTTAAGCTGCTGCTTGGGACTCCTTCATCCCATAGCGGGGTGCCTGGGATCAAGTCCCACCTCCACTTCCAACCCAGCTCCTGGCTAATGTGCCTGGGAAAGCAGAGGAAGATGCCCCAATTGCTTGAGTCTCTACACCCGGAAGAGGCTCCTGGCTCCTGACTTTGGACTGCCTTAGCTTTGGCCATTGCAGCTATCTGGGGAGTGAACCAGCAGATGGAAGATCTCTGTCTCTTCCTCTCTATATATAACTCTTTCAAATAAAATAAATAAATCTTAAAAACGTATAAATATTTTTTTAAAAGATGGCTGATGCAATTCAGCTGATACAACTACTTTTTTTTATTTTTAATTTTTTTTTTTTAACAGGCAGAGTGGACAGTGAGAGAGAGACAGAGAGAAAGGTCTTCCTTTTGCCGTTGGTTCACCCTCCAATGGCCGCCGCGGTTGGCATGCTGCGGCCAGCGCACCGCGCTGATCCGATGGCAGGAGCCAGGTGCTTCTCCTGGTCTCCCATGGGGTGCAGGGCCCAAGCACTTGGGCCATCCTCCACTGCACTCCCTGGCCACAGCAGAGAGCTGGCCTTGAAGAGGGGCAACCGGGACAGAATCCGGTGCCCCGACCGGGACTAGAACCTGGTGTGCCGGCGCCGCAAGGCGGAGGATTAGCCTAGTGAGCCGCGGCGCCGGCCTGATACAACTACTTTTTATTGCTGTGTGCTTTCCATTGTATGGAAATAACTCTATGCATTTTATTGTCCATGGATATTTGAGGCTTTTCCCCAGTATTTCTGATGTTTAAAACTGCCTATTTGAACGCACAGGTCTTCAAATGAGTAAGTGCAAGTTTCTCCAGCATGCGGCCTGGCACAGAATGCACTTAGGAATATATATGGACTCAGCCCTGCAACTGGAAGTATGCACACTGTGCTGGCTTGCATCTCCCTGAAGTGGCCACAACTTCTCCCGCACAACGTGCTCCTCCTAAAGTGCAACTTTTACACTCCTTACTCCAAAAGGTAGGCTCTGCATCCACATTTCGTAATCTGGACACGCCAGTCACTATGTCAGAAGTGACACGAATGTGACTGCTGGGGCTAAGATATGAGTGGTGATACAGGTCACACCTGGTTCTCTTGGGATTCTTGCTTTTAAAACTTGGCCACCACTTCACGAGAAAGACCCCAAGGCTCTCAGCCTACAGTCTGAACCAAGTTACCAGTCGAGTGGGTGCGCCATCTTGAGAAGTGGATCACTCAGTCCCCGAGGAGGTATCTTGTTGGCACTGCTTGGAGCAGACGAGCCATGCCCCTGAATCCTGTCCAGATAGCAGGTCCGAGGGCCAAAGGGACAACTGCTGTTTGAAGCCACAGAGTTTGGGGGTGGTGTGCTATGCAGGTATGGGTAGCCGGTGCACAAAGCTAACCTCACTGAGCACTGCCACGCCATTCACTGAGACAATGGTGCCCCTGACGTTCTCATCAGCAGGAGGTGTTGCAACTGCTCCTTCATCTGGACATCACGGGGTGTTGTCAGACTTCACCGCCTGTGCCTACTTGGGTGGTTTAACTACTCAGATTATTGGTCTTTTCCACATTCTTCTCTGCAAGGGGCCTGGTGATGATACTGGTTTCTCTGCTGATGTTGGGTTCTGCCCATCATGCGGTTGTCTTGGCTTTTCCTAATGGTTTTGAAAGGGTTCGTTATGCATCCTGGGTGTTGATGCTTTGCGAGGTACAGTCTGAGAATGCAAGCCGTCATAGATTGCACTTTCACACACCTAGATGTAGGTCAGTCGCTAAACAAGGCATCTTGATGCAATCATGAAATATATGATGCTGTTTTACAGGGTTCCCCCCACCCCCACCCACAGCAAGGCAGCCAGAAAGAGACAGCTCACCTGCTGGCCCACTTCCCAAATGCATACACTATGTGGGACTGGTTCAGAGCTGAAGCCAGGAGCTGGGAGCTCAACCCAGGTCTCCCACGAGGGGCAGGAACTCAGCTACCTGAGACATCCTTGCATCCTCCAGGGGCTGCACTGGCAGGAAGTGGGTCATGAGCCGGAGCTGGGTATTGAACCTGGGTACTCTAATGTGGTACGTGGGCATCTCAAACACAGTGAGCTTGTTTTCATACAAGTAGGTATACGCTTTAAAATGATGATAGAGAGTGTGGTAAGTGTATAAAGCCGTAACACAGTCACTGATTATGAAGTGGGGTACGTAATTATATGTGTTATATTTTTGTATGACTGGCAGTGCAGGTTTGCTTGCACCAACATCACCACAAACACGTGAGGAATGTGTTGTGCTGCAATGGCGATGATGTCACTACGGAGTTAGTTTTTCTGCTCCCTTCTAGTCTTATGGGATCGCATGATATGTTCAGTCTGTGGTTGACAGAAATAGCATTATGCAGTACATGATAGCATTTGTATTCCAGTCTGAGAACCACAGCTTTTCAGATGAATTTAATTTAATCACATTTATCTGATGAGCTGTTTCCTGCCTTCTCATATCTTTTTTAAATTAAGATTTATTTATTTGAAAGTCAATTGCAGAGGGAGAGAGGGAGAGATAGAGATCTTCCATTCACTGGTTCACTCCCCAGATGATTGCAACGGCAGTGCTGGGCCAGGCGGAAGCTTTTTCCAGGTCTCCCACATGGGTGGCAGGGGCCCCAACACTTGGGCCATCTTCTGCTGCTTTTCCCAGGCCATTAGCAGGGAGCTGGATCAGAAGTGGATCAGCTGGGACATGAACTGGTGCCCATAAGGGATGCTGCAGTTGTGGGTGGCAGCTTTACCCTCTGAGCTACAACTCTGGCCTCATATCTCATGCTCTTTATTATGCCTTTGTCTTTTTCTTTTGTTTGTGCTGTCACTGTCTCTTCAGCTGTGTTGAAAGTTATAAATCCTGGGGCCGGCACTGTGGCACACCAAGTAAAGCTGCCACCTGCACTGCCAGCATCCCATACGGGTGCTGGTTCAAGTCCCGGTTGCTCCCCTTCTGATCCAGCTCCCTGCTAATGTACCTGGGAAGGCAGCAGATGATGGCACAAGTACTTGGGTCCCTGCACCCACTCTGGGAGACCTGGATGAAGATCCTGGCTCCCGGTTTTGGTCTGGCTCAGCCCTGGCTGTTGTGGCCATTTGGGGAGTGAAGCAGTGGATGGAAGATCTCTCTGTCTCTCTCTGCCTCTGCCTCTCTAAAACTCTGCTTTTCAAATAAATAAATAAATCTTTTTTAAACTTGGAAATCCTACTTTGATTATTCTTCTAGTGGAAACCAGATAGTTTAACATTTTAAACTTCTAAAAAGATTTATTGCGGCTAGTATGGTGGTACAGTGGGTTAGGCCAGCACCTGGGATGCTGGCTTCCCATAGGAACACCAGTTTGAGTCTTGGCGTTCAGCTTCTGATCCAGTTCCCTGCTAAAGTGCCTAGCAAAGCAGCAGAGGATGGCTCAAGTACTTGGGCCCTGCACCCATGTGGGAGACCTGGATGGAGCTCGGGGCTACTGGTTTTGGCCTGGACCAGCCCCAGTCATTGCAGCTATTTAGGGAGTGAACCAGCGGATGGAAGATACCTCCCTCTCTCTACAATTGAAATAAATCTTTTAAAAGGAAGGTTTATGGAACTGGGGCTGTGGCATAGTGGGTTTGGCCGTGGCCTGCAGTGCTGCCCATATGGCTGCCAGTTGGAGTCCCAGCTGCTCCACTTCCAATCCAGCTCCCTGCTGATGTGCCTGGGAAAGCAGTGGAGGATGGGCCAAGTGCTTGGGACCCTGCACCCACATGGGTGACTTGGAAGAAGCTCCTGGCTACTGGCTTTGGCCTGGCGCAACCCTGGCCTTTGCAGCCATCTGGGGAGTGAAACAGCAGATGGAAGACCAATCTCTCTCTCTCTCCTCCCCCTTTCCTGTAAATCTGCCTTTCAAATAAATAAATCTAAAAAAATTTAAAAATATTTATTTGAGAGGCAGAGAGAGAGAGAGATTGATGTTCCACCTGCTCACTCCCCAAATGCCCACAATAGCTGGAGCTAGGACAGGCAGAGGCAGGAGCCAGGGAGTCCCTGTGAGTCTCCCACAGATAGTGTGGAAAAGACCCGAGCACTTGGGCCATCATGCACTGCCTTCCAGAGCGCACATTAGTAAGCTGGATTGGAAGTATGGAGTAGCTGGGAGTCAAACCAGGCACTGCGATACAAAATGTGGTGTTCCAAACAGCAGCTTAACCCGCGGTGCTGCAATGCTTACCCCAGCATTTTAAAGTTGTTTAGGAAGCGGATTCTAAAGTCCTCTAGTGAAACAACACAAGACTCCTACCTGGCTCATGTCAAGTTTACCTGGGATTTTCTCAAGCTGGTTTCTTCGCTGGGGTCCGCGTCTCACTCTTGCAGGCACGTTTCATTTTGCTAGTACCTTTCAGCACTTTTTAAAGACTTTGTGCATGTTGACAAGCTGTGAAGACACTTTTTTTCTGCTGCCTCCCTTGAACGATACTTTCACTGTGTAGGACTTCTGGGTTCAATTTGCTGACGATGTTGACAATCTTCTGCAGGTTCAGGCTGACGAAGTCTGAAGAAGGGCCTTGGAGCCGGTCTCTTCGCTCTCAGGATCCCAGAGTGTCACTGACATGCCTCCACGGGTGACTTTCTGCATCTGAGTGTCATTGCCACGTTCGTGAAGCCGTGGTCCGTCTCCTGTTCTGGGAAGAGTTTCAAGTCTTCTCATCTCTTTCATGAGACTGTGTCTTGCCTCTGCTCTGCCATGGGCGTTCCTCCAGCTTCTTGGTTTGTGTCCAGTCCCCGTGCGGAGGAGGGAAGGACGCGGCCTCAGCCTCCTTGCCTCCACTGCTGGCTGCCCCGGCGCATTTGGACTCAGAGAAGGAGACATCCATTCATAGAACGGAGGTTATATGTCTTTTTAAAAAATATTTTATTTATTTATTTGAGAGGTAGAGTTATGGACAGTGAGAGAGAGAGAGACAGAGAGAGAGAGGTCTTCCTTCCATTGGTTCACTCCCCCAGTGGCCACAACGGCTAGAGCTGTGCCGATCCGAAGCCAGGAGCCAGGAGCTTCTTCTGGGTCTCTCAGAGCTCCTGGCTCTGGTGCAGCAGGTGTGGTTGGGACCCCAAGGTTGGGCCTGATCCTACCGTAGCCCCAGGTATGGCCAGAGGAAGCAGCAGCTTCAAGGTGGGCCCTTGCTCAGGACCGACTACTGGGTGATCTTGGATTTGGTCCTGTCCCGTCTCCAAGTCTTTACTACTCAACCCACACATGGAGTGAGTGCAAGCAGGTCACAAGTTGTGGCCAGAAAAGGCTTTCTGGGGGGCTCTGGCCCCACTGGGACCTTGGGGGAACAAGGCTGTGACACATCCAGGAGTTGTGGGCCTGCTCCTTAGTCTAAGCAAGGGGGAAGGGCTGGCGTCTTACTGTGGAGGCTCTTCAGCCTACAGGGGCTCCTTCATTGCCATGCACATGTCACAGACCCTCAGGGGAAACTGAGGCACCACTAGGCCTCTCCCTCATCTCAAACCATGGTGGACTCACTCTCAAAATGCAAACTGTCAGGAAACCACTGAATCTTAAAGATAAAAACAAAATAAAGGCTGAAGTGGAAGCAAGCAGCTGGGGAATTGAGTGCAGACCCCTGAGCTGCTCTGTCCTGGCCTTCCCTGGGACTCTTCAGTGGTGTCTCTGGGTTACCTGAATCTCAGGGGGTGTTCCGATCCAGGTATCCCAGGAGGCCTTGCAAAATCATTTGGTCTGGCCTTGCCAAGGCAACTGTGGCCAGGACTCGAAATTCAGTAAATCTGTAACAGGCTAATTCTTAAAAAAAGATTTATTTATTTGGAAGGTTACAGAGAGAGGTAGAGCCAGACAGAGAGGTCTTCCATCCGCTGGGTCACTCCTCAAATAACCACGAACTGGTGCCCATATGGCACGCTGGCGCTGCTGGCTGGGGCTTTAACCCACTGTGCCGCAGCGCCGGCCCCTAACCAGCTGATTTTAAAGTTGCTTTTTTATGTCCCCTAAATATCTAAATAGCCCTTATGGAAAAAAAGGCTTCCCCTGGCTGCCAGAACACAGCAGTGCGGGCACCCCACCAAGGTGCCTGCACTGTCCGGGTCCTGCCTGCCCCTCAGCGCCCTGCACTTTGGGAAGCCGTGTGCTGGGCCCTCAGGACCCTGACCCCAGGTCTGCAGACCCCTCACAACGCCAACCTCAAACCCCTGGTCCCGGAGCCCTCAGTACCCGGAAGCCATGGGGCCCTAGCCAGGATTTGTAAAGCTCTTATGACCCCGACCCCCCAACAGCTTCACAACTTCAGCCTGGATTCCCAAACCTCAGCTTCCGTCAGGACCCCAACCCCGGGTGCAGGAGCCTGTCAGGACTTCAACGCTGCTCACCATGGGACCCCAACTCCAGCCAGGAAACCTTTTAGGATCCTGACCCTGGGCCCCGGAACTCCTTCAGGACCCCGGCCTCCCATCCTCAAACCCCGCAGGACCCCGACTTCCGGTTCCCGGATCTCCCTCAGGACCCCCACCCTGGTCCCTGAACCACTTCAGGACCGCGAACACTGGCTGGATTTGACCCCGACCCCGGGTCCCCGGATCCCCCTCAGGACCCCGACCCCGGGTCCCAGGATCCCCCTCAGGACCCCGACCCCGGGTCCCGGGATCCCCCTCAGGACCCTCCCTCCCGGCTTCTGAGCCCCCTCAGGACCCCGACCCCCAGTCCAAGAACCCCTCAGGACGCCGACCCCGGGTCCCAGGATCTCCACCCTCAGTTCGCGAACACTGGATTTCCTCAGGACCCCGACCCTGGTCCCAGGACCTCCACCCCCACTCCATTTCAGGACCGCGAACACTGACTGGATTTGACCCCGACCCCGGGATCCCCCTCAGGACCCTCCCTCCCGGCTTCTGAGCCCCCTCAGGACCCCGACCCCCGGTCCAAGAACCCCTCAGGACGCCGACCCCGGGTCCCAGGATCCCCCTCAGGACCCCGACCCCGGGTCCCAGGACCTCCACCCTCAGTCCGCGAACACTGGATTTCCTCAGGACCCGACCCCCGGTCCAAGAACCCCTCAGGACCCCGACCCCGGGTCCCAGGACCTCCACCCTCAGTCCGCGAACACTGGATTTCCTCAGGACCCGACCCCCGGTCCAAGAACCCCTCAGGACCCGACCCCCGGTCCAAGAACCCCTCAGGACCCCGACCCCGGGTCCCAGGACCTCCACCCTCAGTCCGCGAACACTGGATTTCCTCAGGACCCGACCCCCGGTCCAAGAACCCCTCAGGACCCGACCCCCGGTCCAAGAACCCCTCAGGACCCCGACCCCCGGTCCAAGAACCCCTCAGGACCTGACCCCCGGTCCAAGAACCCCTCAGGACCCGACCCCCGGTCCAAGAACCCCTCAGGACCCCGACCCCGGGTCCCAGGACCTCCACCCTCAGTCTGCGAACACTGGATTTCCTCAGGACCCGACCCCCGGTCCAAGAACCCCTCAGGACCCCGACCCCGGGTCCCAGGACCTCCACCCTCAGTGCCCGAACACTGGATTTCCTCAGGACCCCGACCCCGGGTGCCCGGTCCCCCTCAGCACCCCGGCCCCCGCCCGAGCCGACCCCGGCCCGCGCGGCCCCCGCGCTCCGCAGCCGCGGCCCCGCCCCGGCCCCGCCCCGGCCCCGCCCCGGCCCCGCCCCCGGCGCCGCGCGGCCGCGTCATGGCGGCGGCGGGCGGGGCGCGCCTCGCACGCAGGCGCCGGGCGGAGCGGAGCCGCATTGTTTGCTTCGCTGGGGAGCGAGCGGCCGGCCCGGGCGTCTGAGCAGCCCCGCGCCCGACCCGCGCTCGTCCCCGCCCCGTCCCCGCGCCCGCCGGCCGGGCCCCGAGCCGGGCCTGCAGCCGGGCCCAGCCGGCGCCGCGCGAGCCGCGCCCGCGCCCGCGGCCGCCCCGCCGGGCCCGCAGCCGCCGCGGCCATTCGCCCGCGCCCTGAGCGGCGGCGGGGCCCGGCCTGCGCGGCCGTTGGCGGAGGAGCCGCGGGCGCCATTAGCGCCGCCTCGGCCGCGCCGCCCCCGTGCCCGCCGCCCGCCCGCCGGGCTCCCGCGGCCGCGGCGCCCCGGAGGTGAGTGGGCGCGGGCGGCCGGGAGGGCTCCGGAGTCGCGGCCCGCCGCCGCCTCGGCCGGCCTCCGGGGTGGGGGTGCGGGCGCCATGTTTGCGACGGCGGCGGCTCCGCATTGTCCGCGGGCGGGCGGCCGGGCGGCCGGGGCGGCGGCGGCGGGGCGCGGGCGGCCGGGCGGAGCCGCCGGGCCGGGGCGGCCGCGGGGCCGCGGGGGCCGCGGGGCGGGGCGCGGGGCGGGCGGGCGGGCGGCCGCTGCGCGCGGGCGAGGGTCCCGCCCGGAGTCCGGGCCGGGCCGGGGCCGCCGGCGGGGCGCGTTACGTAACCGGGCGGCCCGGCTCGCCCGCGGGACCGGAGCTCCCCGGCGGCCTCGCCCCGCAGCCTGCCAGGCGTGGCGGGGCCCGGCGCGCGCGGCCTGGGCGGGAGGAGAAACTTTCCGTGGGGTCCGCGCGGTCCGGTGCGGACACGGGGTCCCGGCTCGCGCCCGGGCCGGGTGCGTGGGTCCCGGCGCCGCCGCGGCCGCCCGTTGCCCGCAGCTCGGCTGTGTTTCCCGCACTGGTTCCCGCAGCCGCGGGTGTGCGCAGAGCCCGGGGCCCACGTGCGGGGAAGCGCGCCTCGCGGACGGGGCCGGACGCGCGGGCCGCGTGGGTGTGGGAGGCCGGGTCGCAGCCGGAGCGCTGGGCGCCGCTGTCGAGAAAATTGCCGGTTTGGTTGGAACCAACTGTTGCTCGGGCCGCAGCTCGGTAATGACAGGAGGAGCTGGCCCTGCCCGTCGGGGCCGGGGTCCGAGGGGCGGCGCCGGGAGGCCCCGCGGCGGGTGAGTTGGGGCGTGGCCGACCCCCGGCTGCTGGAAGACCCCACCGCGCGAGGGCTCTGCGTTTGGGGCTTGCTGGGATGCCTTTCAGGATTGATGGCGAAGCCTGCTGTTGGCCGGCCCTTCCAGAGGTCCAGCTCGCTCACTGCCAGGCCGTGAGTGCCGGCGGTCGGTGGAAGTGTGGGCTGGGAGCTCACTGGTCCCCTCCGCCGAAGAGAGCAGCTTCTCTTAAGTCCTGGTGGGCAGGTTTCGAGGCACCTGGACCCGTGCAGGGGACCCTCTGGGCGGAGCCTCTGCCGGCGGTGCAGAGCGTCTCCTCCCCTGGTGTTGTCCCCTGGAGGCCAGCACAGTGGTCAGGCTGGGCTGAGAAATGCCCCGAGGCTGGGGCAGGTTAACTTGCCCCACTGGTTTCCTCAGTGTCACTGCTGAGGTTCTGCACTGTTGGATTGGGCCCTCCGGGCTTGGAGACACCCCCCAGAGCAGTGCACAGCTCCCCGCAAGTCCTGGAGTGGCTGGTGTGTCTGTGCCTCAGCGCACGTGGGGACAGTTTGCGGAGAGGGTGGACAGGCCCTAGTCTCCTGCCTCGGTATGTTGTTGGACTCCGGAAGTTCCCAGCCCCCAGCAGGGGTGCCACACTGGGAGGAGGTGCACTTGGGCTGGTGGAGGCGCTCTGGGGGCAGCAGTGGGGAGTAGAGAGCAGTGTAGGCAGAGCGTTGGGACCCAGTGCCCACCTGAACTGTGGGTTAGCCCTGTGCGTGGACTAATGGGGGACCAGCTGCACACCAGCCAGTCAGCCCGACACTACACCTGTGGGCAGAGGTGAGGGTCGGGGTTACACCTGCTGGCTTTAGCCAGCAAAAGCTGGGAATCCCAGCGCTCTGGAGGGGGCTTGGGGCAGTTGGCAGGAGCCCTCGGGGGCTGCTCCTCCATGCTGCCTCCCTTCCTGGTTCCACGGCTCGCTCTTCTGTCCTGGCAGTTACCCTGTGGTCTGGGGAGGAGGCACTGTTGCAGGGGTATTGACCGTGGCCGTGAGTTTTGGGATGAGCGGTTTTGGAAGTCTCAGCAATACGTGAGCTGTGTGTTTCATTTTGATTGAGGGTTGAGTTGATTGGCTAGCTCTGCCCGAGGTGCTTTCGTGGTTTTCTCACGTAGTTTTGTTGCTCTGCCTGGGACTAACCCCGGTGTGATTTTATTTTAGGTAATCATTACCAAATGAGGAGGAAAGGACGATGCCATCGAGGCTCTGCAGCGAGACACCCCTCCTCCCCGTGCAGTGTTAAACACTCCCCCACGCGAGAGACGCTCACGTACGCGCAGGCTCAGAGGATGGTCGAGATAGAGATTGAAGGGCGTTTGCACAGGATCAGTATTTTTGATCCCCTGGAGATCATATTAGAAGATGACCTCACCGCGCAGGAGATGAGTGAGTGCAACAGCAACAAGGAGAACCGGGAGAGGCCGCCTGTTTGCTTAAGAACTAAGCGTCACAAAAACAACAGAGTCAAGAAGAAAAGCGACGCCCTCCCCAGCGCCCACGGCACGCCGAGCTCCGCCAGCGCGCTGCCCGAGCCCAAGGTGCGGATCGTGGAGTACAGCCCGCCGTCCGCGCCCCGCAGGCCGCCTGTGTACTACAAGTTCGTCGAGAAGTCGGCGGAGGAGCTGGACAACGAGGTGGAGTATGACATGGACGAGGAGGACTATGCCTGGCTGGAGATCGTCAACGAGAAGCGGAAGGGCGACTGCGTCTCGGCCGTGTCGCAGAGCATGTTCGAGTTCCTGATGGACCGCTTCGAGAAGGAGTCCTACTGCGAGAACCAGAAGCAGGGCGAGCAGCAGTGCCTGATCGACGAGGACGCCGTGTGCTGCATCTGCATGGACGGCGAGTGCCAGAACAGCAACGTGATCCTCTTCTGTGACATGTGCAACCTGGCCGTGCACCAGGAGTGCTACGGGGTGCCCTACATCCCTGAGGGCCAGTGGCTCTGCCGCCACTGCCTGCAGTCCCGGGCCCGGCCCGCCGACTGCGTGCTGTGCCCCAACAAGGGCGGTGCCTTCAAAAAGACCGATGACGACCGCTGGGGCCACGTGGTGTGTGCCCTGTGGATCCCGGAGGTCGGTTTTGCCAACACGGTGTTCATTGAGCCCATTGATGGGGTGAGGAACATCCCGCCCGCCCGCTGGAAACTGACCTGCTACCTCTGTAAGCAGAAGGGCGTGGGCGCCTGCATTCAGTGCCACAAAGCGAACTGCTACACAGCGTTCCACGTGACGTGTGCCCAGAAGGCTGGCTTGTACATGAAGATGGAGCCTGTGAAGGAGCTCTCGGGGGGCGGGACCACCTTCTCGGTCAGAAAGACCGCCTACTGTGACGTCCACACGCCTCCAGGTTGCACCCGGAGGCCTCTGAACATTTACGGCGACGGCGAGGTGAAGAACGGGATCTGTCGAAAAGAGACCTCTGTCCGGGCAGCCCGGCCCTCGTCGAAGGTGAGGAAGAAAGCGAAAAAGGCGAAGAAAGCCCTGGCCGAGCCCTGCGCGGGCCTCCCGACGGTGTGTGCTCCGTACATCCCCCCGCAGAGGTACGCACATGGAGCGTCGGGCGCGGGAGGACCTGGGTCGGGTCTAGGGGGCACGAGAGACCCTCACTGCGCTTCCTGTGGATGCAGCTTCCCGAGACTCCTCACAGGCGGGTCTGATCGCTGAGTTTTTTGGGACCCAGATATTATAAAAGGTTGTACTCTGTCTGAGGTGATTTGTGTGGCTTCCGTCACACAGGCCAGAGGCTGGCGTGGTGAGCATAACGTTCCCTTAACCAGGGTCTCCAGGTCTCATGGCACCCAGATTCTGTCAGCATTTCGGACACCATGAAATGCTGTGCTCCGCCGGGTTCCTGTCCACCAACGCTTGGGCTTGTAGGATGTAAAACAACACCAAGTTGTTGAGAAATGAAGCAAAGTGGTCGCGCAGGCGGTGGTGGTCTTCCAGCTCTGCTCTGGCTCTCCTCGCGCAGGCGGTGGTGGTCTTCCAGCTCTGCTCTGGCTCTCCTCCCTCCCAGGCCATGGCAGGGAGGGAGCTGGATCAGAAGTGGAGCAGACACCAACTGGCAGGCTTTGAGCTGCTCGTGTTGCAGGCTGTGGCGTTGCCCACTGCACCACAGTGCTGGCCCCTTGTTGTTTTCCACGCGCTCTTCCTCTGAAGAGTGAGAGGTGAATGACTCGAGGAGTTCACGCTGGAGCCGTGACCGCCAGGTGAGCACTGGTTTCCAGGTGAGCCACTCCTCCTCCGCCCACTGGAGAGCTTCCTGCTCGGAGGAGGTGATGACTTAGAGCTGTGGCTTCGAGATGCTGTGGTGCCGAGGGAACATACCCGCTCCTGAGAGCAGTTGGCCTCGCGTCTTGTCACAGGGGCTGTTTGGTGATCAGAGTGACTCACCTGTCAGTCAGATTCTTAGTCCTGCAGATTGAGTGGAGGAGAGACTTTGAGGAGGTTTTTATTGTTGAGAGTGAAAATCCCCTTCAGCACGTTGCGTCCTAGCTCTGGTATTACTTCTGGGCACTGATTTCCTGCCTCCAGTCCGTGCACGGTACAGCCAGCTGACTGGCTGGGTGCTGAGGTGTGGGTCTGCCACTTAGAACGCAGGTACCACCCCCAGGGGAGCAGGCCCTGCCTTTGTGCTGAGGTTTGGAGCTCAGGGGCAGGTGTTCAGCACGCAGTGGGGTCCCCGCTCGGGATGTCTGGTTGGTGTCTGGCTCCCTGCCAGTGTGCACCCCGGGAGGCAGCACAGCTTAGTAGTTGAATCCCTGCCACCCACCTGGAAAAACTGAGCTCCTGGCTGCTGGCTTTGGCCTGGTAGCTCTGACTGTTGTGGGCGCTTGAGGGAATTGAACCAGCAGTTGGAAGATCTCTGTCTCTTTATCCTTCAGATTAATTAACTAATCAAATAAAAGAATTAGAATGGTTTTGTAAATATTTATTTTGCTGACTTTTCTCAAAGTGGAACTTTGTTACTTTTGTAGAGCAGTACACACTGAGTAGGATGGCTTCAGACACAGCGAACAGAAAGCGCTCACCCCTCAGCCAGAGAGTCCTGACAGAACCGGGGATCTGCAGATGGTCAGCTGGCTTTGGCTTCACTTCTGTTTCTACTAATGAGCCAGATAGTGTAGGATTTGTATCAAAGACTCAAGAAGACTGAACATTTCAGTCTAAGGAAATTGAGGTGAAAGACAAAAAATGTGAGCTGACAGTTGAAAAGACACAAGTGTGAAGTGCTCCCTCCTCTGGCCAGCACTGTGGGGTCGCCTGCTCCAGGTGAGGGTGGGGTCTGTGGGGATCCCTCCCCGTGCCCTCTGGTGTTCAGCTATTGGAAATGACAGCTCTGGTGGGCGGGCAGACGGGCCTGGGGTGGCCCTGGGTCCCCGGGAAGAACACTTAATCCATTTTTTCCCTCCCTCTCCCGTCCTTTCTTTGCTCTTTCCTTCCTTTATTTAAAAGGCACAGCTAAAGGGAGGGACAGAGATCTTGCATCTGCTGGTTCACTCCCCAGGTGGCTACAGCAGCTGATGCTGGACCAGGCTGAAACCAGGAGCCTGACATTCCATTAGGGTCTCCTGTGTGGGTGCAGGGCCCACGCACTTGGGCCTCTCCCACTGGTTTCCCAGGTGCATTAATTAGCAGGGGCTGCATTGGAGCCACAGCTCTGAACTGGAGCCTCCGGGGGATGCCGGCGTCACTCGATGCTGGCCTCCAGACCTAAACATTTCGTATCCTAAGGTGCAGTCGGGCCCATGCTTTTTTTTTTCCCCCTTGTCCTAATGTAGGGTGTGACTGCTCTGTTAGCATTGAGAAGAGCTAAAGAGGATGCCTGGACAGGTGCTGTAGACCTTGTGGACTGGGTTGCCTGAGCCTCCAGTTTCGAGTTTTCTGTGGCATTTCCAGCCACCTGGCTACCCCAAGAGCAGCTCCTGGCACCCGTGGTCTGCTGGCCACGCAGTGCTCACACAGTGCTGGGCCTGCCTCATGAGGTTGTGAGGGGCAGGAGTACTTAGGTGGTTGGAGGCCAGCACAGCCTGAAGCCAGGGTTTGCAGCCCTGCTGTGCTCTGAGATGTGGCTGATGGATCAGGTGCCTCACCGAATCGAGCGTAGCTGGCCACGAAGCCTCCTGACTGCTGCTGGTTGTTCTGTATCCCATGTGTAGGTGTTCAGGCAGTGTACTTCCCACGGCCTTTGGTGCAGGACGGTCTAGAGCTTCTGTCAGGACGTGGTGCTCCAGGCCACCTCTGGAGCGGGTCAGTCCCACTGCAAGAGGGACATAGACACGTGAGCTGTTGTGGGTCTCCCTTATTCTTTGCATAGAGAGCAGAGCCTGTTTGTGGGGATCATGATTGCTTTTATAATTCCAGCAGGTTAAAAAATTCTCAAGGGGCCGGCACTGTGGTGTAGCGAGTAAAGCTGCCACCTGCAGTGCTGTCATCCCATATGGGTGCTGGTTCGAGTCCTGGCTGCTCCACTTCTGATCCAGCTCTCTGCTATGTCCTGGGAAAGCAGTGGAAGATGGCCGAAATGCTTGGGCCCCTGCGCCCATGTGGGAGACCTGGAAGAAGCTCCTGGCTCCTGGCTTCAGATCTGCCCAGCTCTGGCTATTGTGGCCATTTGGGGAGTGAGCCAGTGGATGGAAGATCGATTGATTTTCTCTCTCTCTCTCTCTCTCTCTCTCTCTGCCCCTCTGCCTCTCAAATAAATAAATACATCTTAAAAACAGAAACCAGACACAGCCTGGAGTGCCTGCTGTGGGCACCAGGTTGAGCCACTGCCTAGGTTGCCTGCGTCTCATGAGAGTGCCCAGTCAAGCCCAGAGCTGCAGTTTCTGGTCCAGCTCCTGCCAGTGGGCACCCTGGGAGGCAGCAGGGACGGCTCAGGTGCTCTGCCCTGCAGCCCACATGGGAGACCCAGAGAAGAGTGAACTGGCACTGGTTACGGGGTGCTCTTCCAGATGGCTGTTGTGGCCCTCTGGGGAGTGAACCAGTGGACGAGAGACCTCTGTCTCTCTGCCTGCCTCTCTAACTCTGCCTTTCAAATAAATAAATAAGTCTTAAAAAATATATTTATTTATTTGAAAGGCAGAGTTACAGAGAAACGGAGTCAAGAGATCTTCCATCCGTTGGTTCACTTCCCAAATGGCCATAAGTGCCAGGCCTGGGCCAGGCTGAAGTTAGGAGCCAGGAACCCTGTCAGTGTCTCCCGAGTGATTGGCAGGAGTCCAAGCACTTGGACCATCCTTTGCTGCTTTCCCAGGTGTATTAGGGAGATGGATTAGAAATGGAGCAGCTGGGACACGAACCAGCACTCACATGGGATGATGGGGTCACAAGTGGCAGCTTAACCCTCTACCTAACACGAGCCCCCTCCCTGCCCCTCTGGCTCCCCCTCTGGTCACTACTCGAGCCCCCTCCCCTGCCCCTCTGACTGGCTCCCCCTCTGGTCACTAGACTATTGGATTCTGCTTTGTGAGGAGGGGACGGGGCATGTGGGGGAGAGGAAGTTTCTGGAAGGGGAGGGACAGGTAAGGTTGGGACTTCCTGGGTCCTTGGAGAGGTGCCTGCAGGTCCCTGCCTCCAGCCTGGTGACTCCCATTGTGGGTGCTCTTGGGGCCGCTCCCGGCCTCGGCGTGACTCTGGTCCAGACTCCTTCAGGTCCCGTGAGCCACTTGGACAATTTACCCGGAAATCGCTGTCTGCAGAGGTGCAGGTTACAGGAGGGCAGTCTCCAAGAAAGTTATGCAGAATGAGTGTTAAGAGGAAGCCACGCGTGGGTTTCAAATTTCCTTGGTGTATGCCAGAATAAATCTAACTTTAATTCCCTTTTCCCACAAACTCTGAAGGACGCTTGGTTAAGGATCAGGGTGGGTTTCCTGGAGCGTGGTGTCACTCACAGCGTGGTCCCCAGGCTCTGCCCTGCCCAGCCACCTGATAGGGACGCACGGGCCCTTCGTTACAGAGTGGGTCTGTCCCGTGTGTAACTGGGGTTCTGGCCGTCTTCGTCGTCTCCTGCTCTGTGCTCTCTGTTTCTGGCTGTTGGTTTTATTGTCTGGATGGTCCGTGACCTAGAGTGCTCAGCGGAGGCGTGTTTGGCCTCGCAGTGTTCAGCAGGAGCCCCACTCTGAGTACTGAGTTCGGATCTCCTCCCAGGCTAGCACTGGTCACGGCGGTCCTCGTGTGAGGCTGGGCTGTGCCGCGGACACAGCTTCCAGTGCCGCACCAGGAAGGAAAACAGCTGCCATTCCGCGGTGGGCGGGGGCCCGCGTTTTTGGATATTATGTGTTGTGTTTTCAAGTCCACAGAAACGGCCGTCTGTGTTTGTACATGAGACTCTCAGTGTTGTTTTATAACACAGGCTTTGTGCTGGGCGATCCTGCCCCACTGTGGGCTGACGTGTGAGTGTTGTGAGCACATTAAAGGTGGGTTGGGCTAAGTGACGCCGTCTGGTAGGTTGGGGTATTCAGCGCATTGTCAGATGAAGATCCAACTGCTTTGTAAGTCCAGGTGCCTCTACAGTGTGGAAGTTTGATCTGCCATGGACTTGGGAGACAGGAGGTGCTGCCTGGGCGCCTCCCAGACGCTGTGGGTGTGGGCTGGGAGGCGTCAGGGCGCTCTCCCGGTGTGGGCAATGGGAAGCAGACTGTGTTACATCTGCAATAGTGGCCGCTCTGGAAATACACACGAGGACGGCTCAGGAGCCGAAAGTCCAGGTTGTGAAAGCCGCTGTGGAGCAAGCAGGGCAGGACGGGTCCCGCCTCTGCCAGGTTCCTCCCCGTGTTGGGGCTGAGGCGTCCTGCAGGAACTTGGCCGTCCCCTCGCTGTCCATGTCACACCCCTGCAGGGGCCCTCGCTGTCTGTGTCACACCCCTGAGGTGCTCTCGCCGTCACACCCCTGCAGGAGCTCTCACTGTCCACGTCACACCCCTGCAGGAGCTCTCACTGTCCACGTCACACCCCTGCAGGAGCCCTCGCTGTGCGTGTCACACCCCTGCAGGGGCTCTTGCTGTCCGTGTCACACCCCTGCAGGAACTTTTGCTGTCTGTGTCACACCCCTGCAGGAGCCCTCGCTGTGCGTGTCACACCCCTGCAGGAGCTCTCATTGTCCGTGTCACGCCCCTGCAGGAACTTTTGCTGTCTGTGTCACACCCCTGAGGAGCTCTCGCTGTCCACGTCACACCCCTGCAGGAGCCCTCGCTGTGCGTGTCACACCCCTGCAGGAACTTTTGCTGTCTGTGTCACACCCCTGTAGGAACCCTCACTGTGCGTGTCACATTCCTGCAGGCGCTCTCTGTCCGTGTCACACCCCTGCAGGAGCTCTCACTGTCCACGTCACACCCCTGCAGGAGCTCTCGCTGTCCGTGTCACACCCCTGCAGGGGCCCTTGCTGTCTGTGTCACACCCCTGCAGGAGCTCTCACTGTCTGTGTCACACCCCTGCAGGAGCTCTCTGTCTGTGTCACACCCCTGCAGGAGCTCTCACTGTCCATGTCACACCCCTGCAGGAGCCCTCGCTGTCTGTGTCACACCCCTGCAGGAGCTCCCTCTGTCCACGTCACACCCCTGCAGGAGCCCTCGCTGTATGTGTCACACCCCTGCAGGAGCTCTCACTGTCCATGTCACACCCCTGCAGGGGCCCTTGCTGTCTGTGTCACACCCCTGCAGGAGCTCTCGCTGTCCGTGTCACACCCCTGCAGGAGCTCTCTCTCCGTGTCACACCCCTGCAGGAACGCTCGCTGTCCGTGTCACACCCCTGCAGGGGCCCTTGCTGTCTGTGTCACACCCCTGCAGGAGCTCTTGCTGTCTGTGTCACACCCCTGCAGGAGCTCTCTCTCCGTGTCACACCCCTGCAGGAACGCTCGCTGTCCGTGTCACACCCCTG
This sequence comes from Lepus europaeus, assembly GCF_033115175.1. NCBI lineage: Eukaryota > Metazoa > Chordata > Mammalia > Lagomorpha > Leporidae > Lepus > Lepus europaeus. Next base: position 809,560 of record NC_084836.1, read on the forward strand.
CAGGAGTTGATGCTGTTCTCATCTGCATGGCTTTGCCCTGCTGTGCCCCGCTGTTTCAGTGTAGTCAGTGTGTGGTGTTGGGAAGAGAGCAGAGACCGCGGACGACTGACGTGCTGGGGCCTCGGTCTGCAGCCTGCAGGGATGTCCTCTGGTGAGGTGGAGGACGCCTCTGGTGGGTGGGTTTGTGTTAAGAGTTGAAGCAGATAGTACAGTGCTGGGGAGGAGTCTGGGTGCTCAGGCTGTGTCTCCCTGCTTGTCAGTGTGCTCTGCTGTTGGCTCTGTGACTCTGCGTCCCACCGTCGCGCTGTCACTGGAACTCCTTGGCCCGCCCTGCTGTGCTTCTGCCCCCTTGAGTTCTTCCCCGCGGGGGGGCCCCCCCCCCATCTCCTCTCTGGGGTCACGCTTGCTGAGTGTCTGCAGGCCGCAGGCGCTCTGTGCCTGGGCAGGCAGAGAGGTTCTCCTCCAGTGTAACTGACCACAGCTCTTCACGTGATCATACTTACTTTTTGGCATGGATAAGGTTGACAATTTATTTGGAGTTTTCTTTGCTGCTACTGGGAAGAGGTGATTGCCACACAGGCCCGCTCTGCTCCCAGCTGGGTGTTGCCTGGGCTAACAGTGGGTGGGCAGGCGGGGCCTCCCTGCAGGAACAGGTGAAGGCAGCAGGGCACCCTCGCAGCTGCTGTTTGTCTGCCGGAAACAGCTTCAGTTTGTGAAGTGGTGGGCAACTCAGGCACTTGGCTCAGAGACCTGCCCATCTCTGGCTTTGTGTCCAGCTTGTGCGCCCTGCGTGCCTGACCTGCTCAGGGACCTTGTCCCTCTGCAGGGTGAAAGCCCAGTCCAAGGTCAGCTGCTGCCGTGGCCATGGTGTCCGGGCACCTCCTTGAGTCTGGACTGACACTGACTTTTGAAGGAGGCAGCCCTCCTCCCTCCCCCATTTTGCTAGAATGTTCTTCATTGTGGGCTTGTCTGGGGTTCCCAGTGGCTCACTGAAGGTGTGCTGTGTGTGTCTCCTGGAGGCGTGCTGACATCCGCCGCCCTCGATGGTGACACTGCTGTGTGATTCCTGCCATCTAACGGGTGGTCTTTGGGGCCCTGGGTCCCTGTCACCGGACATGGGAAGTTGAGTGTCTGCCTCCTGCCTTCCCAGCTTGGTGCTGGCCTGTCTGTCGTCAGGTGGACTGGGAAATCCTGGTTGAAAGTCACCCACCACAGCAGGACACAGGAGGCCAGGGGTACTTGGGGCAGCGGTTTGTCCCCCTCAGGTCAGAGTCCTCTACAGTGGAATTGGACTGGCACCACCGAGGAGCCCTCAGCTCCTCCTCAGTTGCCTTCGGCGACCCCCTGCTGGTTCCCTCACAGCTGCAGGTGTCGCCGTCCTGTGCCGACACGGCTGTGTTGACCAGTCGTGAGTGTGGCCCAGTGCACACCAGCAGTCCACTTGGACAGGCAAATTCGGGCTTCTCATGGTAGAAGGATTCGCCTTGCTGAGCTGCTGAAGGGGAGATTTGTGCCAGACTGGGCTCTGGCAGAGTGGTTCGGGTACAGTGTAAAACAGAGGGGTTGTTTCCTGGGGTTGTGCTGTCCGGAGTGACGCTAGGGACACTAGGTGAGCGAGTGTCCAGTGTCTGTGCACGTGGAGGCACAAATGTCTTCCAATGGCGTTTATTTTCTATTTTTTATGGTATGATTTTTTTTTTTTTTTTTGACAGGCAGAGTGGATAGTGAGAGAGAGAGACAGAGAGAAAGGTCTTCCTTTTTGCCGTTGGTTCACCCTCCAATGGCCGCTGCGGCCGGTGCATCTCGCTGATCAGGAGCCAGGTGCTTCTCCTGGTCTCCCACGCGGGTGCAGGGCCCAAGCACTTGGGCCATCCTCCACTGCCTTCCCGGGCCATAGCAGAGAGCTGGCCTGGAAGAGGGGCAACCGGGACAGAACCCGGCGCCCCAATGATATGATTTTTATATAGGAAGTTTTTGGTAAGCTGCTCTCCTGTGATACTGGGATTCCATCAGAGTGCCGGCTGCTCTGCTGCGGCTGTTTTTTTTTTTTTTTTTTTGAGATATATTTATTTATTTATTTATTTTTGACAGGCAGAGTGGATAGTGAGAGAGAGAGACAGAGAGAAAGGTCTTCCTTTGCCGTTGGTTCACCCTCCAATGGCCGCCGCGGCCGGTGCGCTGTGGCCAGTGCACCGCGCTGATCCGAAGGCAGGAGCCAGGTGTTTATCCTGGTCTCCCATGGGGTGCAGGGCCCAAGCACTTGGGCCATCCTCCACTGCACTCCGGGCCATAGCAGAGAGCTGGCCTGGAAGAGGGGCAACCGGGATAGAATCCGGCGCCCCAACCGGGACTAGAACCCGGTGTGCCGGCGCCGCAAGGCGGAGGATTAGCCTGTTAAGCCATGGCGCCGGCCGAGATATATTTATTTTAAAGATTATTTGGAAGGGAGAGACAGAGATCTTCCAACCCCAAATGGCTGCAGTGGCTGGGGCTGGGCCAGGTGGAAGCCAGGAGTGGAACTTCTTTTAGGTCTCCTACATGGATGCAGGGGCCCAAGGACTTGGGCCATCTTCTGTTGCTTTCCCAGGAGCATTAACAGGGAGCTGGATTAGAAGTGGAGCAGCCGGGATTTGAACCTGCACCCACATGGGATGTTGGTGTTGCGGGTGATGACTTTACCTGCTGCACCGTAGCACTGGTCCTCTCCTTTTTTTTTTTTTTTTTAAATTTATTTGAAGGAGTTATAGAGAGAAGTAGAAACACAGAGAGGTCTTCCATCCTCTGGTTCACTCTCCAGGTGACCGCAGTGGCTGGAGCTGTGCCAATCTGAAGCCAGGAGCTTCCTCCGGGTCTCCCATGTGGGTGCAGGGGCCCAAGGACTTGGGTCATCCTCCACTGCTTTCCCAGGCCACAGCAGAGAGCTGGATCGGAAGAAGAGCAGCCGGGACTAGAACCCGTACCCATATGGGATGCTGGCGCCTCAACCTGCTGCGCCACAGCACTGGCCCTATTCTTCCCCCTTAAAGTTTTTTTATTGGGGCTGGTGCTGTGGTGTAGTAGGTTAAGCATCTGCCTGTGGCGCCAGCATCCCCTATGGGCACCGGTTTGAGTCCTGGCTTCTCCTCTTTTTCTTTCTTTTTTAAGATTTATTTATTTATTTATTTGAAAGAGTTAGGCTGGCGCCGTGGCTTAACAGGCTAATCCTCGGCCTTGCGGCGCCAGCACACCAGGTTCTTGTCCCGGTTGGGGCGCCGGATTCTATCCCGGTTGCCCCTCTTCCAGTCCAGCTCTCTGCTATGGCCCGGAGTGCAGTGGAGGATGGCCCAAGTGCTTGGGCCCTGCACCCGCATGGGAGACCAGGAGAAGCACTTGGCTCCTGGCTTCGGATCAGCGAGATGCGCTGGCCACAGCGGCCATTGGAGGGTGAACTAACGGCAAAGGAAGACCTTTCTCTCTGTCTCTGTCTCTCTCACTATCCACTCTGCCTGTCCAAAATATATATATATATATATATATATATATATAGAGAGAGAGAGAGAGAGAGAGAGAGGTCTTCCATCCGCCGGTTCACTCCCCAGTTGGCTGTAATGGCTGGAGCTGCGCTGATCCGAAGCCTGGAGCTTCTTCCCGGTCTCCCATGTGGGTGCAGGGGTCCAAGGACTTGGGCCATCTTCCTCTGCTTTCCCAGGCCGTAGCAGAGAGCTGGATCAGAAGAACGGCCAGGACTAGAACCGGCCCCATATGGGATGCTGGTGCTTCAGGCTAGGATGTTAACCAGCTGTACCACAGCGCTGGCCCCAGCTGCTCCTCTTTTGATCCAGCTCCCTGCTGATGCCCGGGGAAAGCAGAGGAAGATGGCCCAAGTGGTTGGGCCCCTGTGCCCATGTGGGAGACCTGGAGGAAGCTCCTGGCTTCTGGTTTTGAATTAGCTCAGCTCCAGCCATTGTGGTCATTTGGGGAATAAACCAGCAGATGGAACACCTCTCTCTATCTCTTCCTCTTTCTGTCTGTAACTCTGTCTCTCAAGTAAATAAATAAAAATTTAAAAAAAAAATTTATTTGAAAAGCAGAGTTGGTGGGGAGGTGGCGAGAAAATCGTCCGTCTGCTGGTTCACTTCCCGAATGGCTGCAGCAGCCAGGGCTGGCCCAGATGGAAGCCGGGAGCCGGGAGCTTCTGGCACGTGGAGCATCTTGCGCTGCTTTCCCAGGGAGGAGGCTGGGTTGGAACTGGAACAGCCAGGACTCAGACCTGTGCCCATACAGGATGCCAGCATTGCAGGCAGTGGCTCTGCTCACTACTGCACAGCTTTGGCCTCTGCTTTGCTTCTGAGTCAGCTTCCTGCTGATGGCCTGGGGAAGCAGTGGCTTAGGGCCCAGACGTAGACCCTGGCCGCTGTGGTATGCCTGGGCTTTTGTTTTCTCCCTCTAAGTGGCCATTTGTGTTGGTGTTGCTTCTTGGATGGTTCTCCATTCTCATGGCACCTGTGGCACTCCCTGCAGCTGTGGGCTCCCCAGTGGGTGGCTGGTTTTGGGGAGGCTGTTCAGCCAGCTCAGCCAGGTCCCTGTCCGCTTGGACCAGTTCTGCCACCCTGTGCCTCGGATGGGTGGGTGTTACTGACTGGGTTCTCTGCTTGAATTTTGTAGTCATCGTGTCTGGTTTCTTTTTAAGATGTATTTATTTGAAAGGCAGAGTTAGAGGGAGAGTCAGACCGATCTATCCACCAGTTTACTCTCCAGATGACTCCAGTGGCTAGGCTGAAGACAGAAGCCTGGAATTGTATTTGGTTCTCTCCCTTGGTTGGCAGGAACCCAAGGACTTGGGCCCTTTCCATTGCCTTCCCAGGCACATTAGCAGAGAGCTGGATTGGAAATGGAACAGCCGGGACTCAAACCAGCACTTACATGGGATGCCAGGGTCACAGGTGGCGGCGTCACCTGCTGTGCCGCAGTGCCAGCTCCTCTTTCTTGACCTGGTGTGCAAAATTTGTTACTATTTCAAAGAAGTTTAGTCTCCCTGGAGTTCCTCATGTCTCCTTATTTCCTGTTTCAGTTGCGTTTTACTTTTCCTGACTTCTCTCCAGGGTCTTAGCGCGTCTCGGGCAACCTTTGTCCTTCTCTTCAGTTGTCCTTCGGTCAGGGTCTGACCGGTTTCAACATTCTCCTGTATATGTTGCAATTTGTGCTTTTATATCTTAGTCATCTCAGACTACGTTTTTACTTTACAGTTTTGCTTTTTGGAACTGTGGAGTGCTGTTTCCTTGGTCCTGTGGGGCTGTCCTCGCACTGGTTTGATGACTGTACGAGCCTTGTGGTAGTTGCTGAAAGTGGCAGGTGTGAGACCTGCAGCTTTGTGCTTTTTCTTCTTTTTTTTGACAGGCAGAGTGGACAGTGAGAGAGAGACAGACAGAAAGGTCTTCCTTTTTGCTGTTGGTTCACCCTCCAATGGCCGCTGCGGCCGGCGCATCTCGCTGATCTGAAGCCAGGAGCCAGGTGCTTCTCCTGGTCTCCCATGGGGTGCAGGGCCCAAGGACCTGGGCCATCCTCCACTGCCTTCCCGGGCCATAGCAGAGAGCTGGCCTGGAAGAGGGGCAACTGGGATAGAATCCGGCACCCCAACCGGGACTAGAACCTGGTGTGCTGGCGCCGCAGGCGGAGGATTAGCCTGTTAAGCCACGGCACCGGCCCTAGCTTTGTGCTTTTTCAACACTGTTTTGGCTGCTTGGGTCCCTTGAGATTCCATCTGAATTTCTGGATGGCTTTTTTGTTTTTGCAAAAAAATTAATTGAGATTTTGATTGGGATTGTGTGGAATGCTGATCGCTTTGGTTTGTGTTCTCTCCCTGACAATTCTAAGACACATTCCTGCCCGCGCTCCTGTGTTCACACTGTGGAGTTCTCATGTTCACGTAGTGATGGGCAGCCTGGGCACTGGACCTGCGTGAGGACCCCGAGGGCGGTCTGGTGCTGGAGTCCAGTGACTGCCCCTTGTCTCAGAAGTTTTCCCCCGCCTCCCCTGAGTGGGCACAGCGGCCGCTCGGCTCTGGGCTCCTCCCACCGCAGCCTCCAGGGACGCTCTGGGTTCTCTGATCTGGGGCTTGTTTGCTGAACTCTTGTATCGGGTAGGGGTAGGGGCTCAGGTCTTCACAGTCAGGAGCTGCTCTGCTTTCTCTATGCCACTTTCCTAATTCTCAGTTCTTCAAAGTCCCCAAGGTAATCTTGAAAAGCAGCTGGGCTGGCACTGTGGCGTAGTAGGCTAAGCCTCTGCCTGGGGCGCCGGCATCCCATATGGGTGCCAGTTCATGTCCTGGCTGCTCCACTTAGGATCCAGCTTCCTGCTAATGCACCTGGGAAAGCAGTGGAGGACGGCCAAGTTCTGGGGCCCGGCATTCACATGGGAAACCGGGGAGAGGCTCCTGGCTTTGGATTGCCCAGTTCTGGCCATTGCGGCCACTTGGGGAGTGAACCAGTGGATAGAGGACCTTTTTCTCTGTCTCTCCCTCTCTCTGTCTGAAACGCACTTTCTCTCAGATAATCACATAAAATCTTTCAAAACAAAACAACAAGAAGACCTCCTGCCTTGTGGCGTGTCCCCGACTTTCCTAGGAGCTCACAGGGCAGCCCGTGCCTGTGGAAGGTCGATGGCCTGGTTCTGTCAGCCACTCCCTGGCTGTGTTGCTGATGCATTGCCAGAACCTGTGCTCTGAGCTCGCCATGTCTGTGTCAGTTGTGTCTGATGGTCTTCCGGGGAAATACCTTGTGCAGTAGGTGTGCGGGGGAGGCCTTGAGGGCCCTGTCAGTGATGGTGTGTGTAGTCGGTGATGGCGTGTGCATAGTTGGTACCCTGTGCATAGTTGGTGACGGCGTGTGCATAGTCTGTACCGTGTGCATAGTCTGTGACGGTGTGTGCATAGTCCGTACCGTGTGCATAGTCTGTGACAGCGTGTACATGGTCGGTACCGTGTGCATAGTCTGTGACAGCGTGTGCGTAGTTGGTGATACTGTGTGCATAGTCTGACAGCATGTGCATAGTCCATGATACCATGTGCGTAGTCTGACAGTGTGCCTGGTCTGTGACAGCATGTGCAGTCGGTGACAGCGTGTGCCTAGTCGGTGACAGCGTGTGCATAGTCAGTGATAGCGTGTGCATAGTTGGTGATAGCATGTGCCTAGTTGGTGGTACCGTGTGCATAGTCTGTGGCAGCGTGTGCATAGTCAGTGACAGCGTGTGCTTAGTTGGTGACAGCATGTGCCTAGTCGGTGGTACCGTGTGCATAGTCTGTGACGGCGTGTGCCTAGTCTGTGACGGCATGTGCCTAGTCTGTGACAGCGTGGGCATAGTCTGATAGCGTGTGCATAGTCATAATGACATGTACATAGTGATGGCGTGTGCACAGTGATAGCATGTGCCTGTCAGTGCAGCATGTGCCTGTCAGTGTAGCATGTGCACAGTCGGTACACTGTCTACGTCTCTGCCTCTCAACTAGATGAAAACAAACAGACATTCAGAAGTGTTATTGTGGGTGTGCTTGTAGTCACCACGGTCACCATCCGAGTCAAAGGACGGGCCTCTGCCAGCACCCAGCCCCTCTGACGCCTCCCGCATGCTGGAGCAGGCGCTGTCCTGACCTGTGGGGCCTGGCTCGCCTCTGCCTTTGTCCACAAGCACGTCAGGTGCCTTGTCCTCGACACCTCCTCTCGGGGCTCCTCTCTTTCCCTTCCAGATCTTGTATGTGGCTGGGCCTGTGTGGATTGTGTGCCTGTGGCGTGGGGCTAGCTTGTTCTGCCCTGCACTTGGGGTGAATGGCCGGAGGCTGCAGGTCTGAGGCAGCGGCCTTGGTGACTTGGGAGCCTGCTCCTCGGGGCTGTGTCCTCTAGGCAGTGGCGCCTGCTGTCCTGCCCGTCCTGGGGCAGCTGGAGGGCTCGCTCTAAGTGTGTCTTATCAAAACCTTGCTGCTCACGGCGTCCAAAATCCGTCGCTTATTTATGAGCTATGAATCTCTATAAGTAAATTGCCTGCCAGCGTTTCTTTGGACATTCACATTGTTAACAGAAAATATGCTCGTGTGTGTTGCCTCGTCCGGTCATCACAGTGCCCCGAGTGTGTGTCTGGAAACCTCTGCGGCCTGTTGAAATGCACTGCGCTGTGCAGCGTGCTGCAGCCACGAGGTGACCATGGCCAGTGCGGCCCAGCTGCGCATGTGGAGCCTCCTGTGGGCTGTGGTCAGGTCCTGCGTGTCACCCAGGGATTGCCACCCTTCCGCTGCACCTGGGTGGGCAGTGTGTGGGTGCCCTGGAGCGCCTGGTGCCTGCTCGTTGGTCCGGAGCCAGTGTGCAGCCCCACAGCCCCTGGGTGCAGCGTGTGGGTGCCCTGGAGCGCCTGGTGCCTGCTCGTTGGTCCGGAGCCAGTGTCCTGCCCTGGCAGAGCCCCAGCAGGGCTTGGTGTGGAGCTGCCCTCTGGAGTGGCCGTGTTGAGGCAGGGCCCCTGTGCCTCCTGCAGACCTCAGCCAGGGCACATTGGGATTTGCAGCTGAGCACGGCAGTTCTCGGGCTTCCGCCTGAAGCTTTTCTTCCTTGATTATTCTGTGAAACCTTGACTTAGATTCTTTTAAAAACGTGATCTTCAGATTCCTCAATTTCTGAGCAGAAACGCTGTGTTTGCTGCACCCGAGGCGCTCGTTGTGTTTTGTGTACAACTGGGTTTGTGACTGCAGTGGCCTTGCGAGGCAGCTGATGAGCCGGGTTTTTGTGTTTGGATTTTCCCCCGTGGGCAGGGCCCTGACGAGATGGGGGAGCTCGGGCTGCTTGCTGCCTCGTAGTTTTGCCGCTTGGCTTCTGTGGTGGCTGGAGGGCGAGGTTTCCGGGGGAGACGGCTGTTCCAGTGCAGACCGGCCGCTGCATCTTCGTCCCGCCCGGCACCAGCAGCCACGGGGGCTGAGCCACAGCACCTTGCCAGCATGTGTGTACCGAGAGGGACACAGAGGCGTCAGGACGCTTCATCTGGTAACCGTTGTGGTGAGTCGGAAGCGGAGGAAGTCTTCAGTAGTTGGAGCCGTGAGCTTTGCTCCCGTGGCACCGGGAGCAGGAGGAGTCGCGAGCAGTAGCGTGTGCACCGTCCGTCTCGTGTCCATGCTGTGTCCCACGTGCTGCTTCCAAGCCACACTCTGAGTTTTCTGTGTTGTAGACTGAACAGGATTGCAAACCAGGTGGCCATTCAGCGGAAGAAGCAGTTTGTGGAGCGAGCCCACAGCTACTGGCTGCTCAAAAGGCTGTCTAGGAACGGCGCCCCCTTGCTGCGGAGGCTCCAGTCCAGCCTGCAGTCCCAGAGAAGCACGCAGCAGGTACGTGTGTCTCCTGCCCCCCCAGCCCCTGAAGACCCCTGCTGCAGCTGGGCTGAGCTCACCCCGTCCCCGACTTCTCCATGTGCCCTGGGCTGCCGTGTTGGTGCGGGCCACAGCCACATCTGTGTCCAGGGCTCCTGTCGCCCTGTGTGGCTGATGCAGTGTTGCTTGTGTGGGTGCTCTGCCAGCTGGGGCGGGGGGGGGGCGCTCGGGAAGCTGCGCCTGTCTCGGCTTTCTGACACTGAAGTGGGGCAGCGGGAGGGGGGGCTGATGAGAGCCGGCCCAGGGGCAAGGAATGCTGTCTCTGCAGGGCCCTGCTCCGAGGCTGGATTAGCGTTGGCCACAGGGGCTGGGGAAGCAGTCGAGAGAGGCCAGGCAGGCAAAGAGAATTTTAGTTTTTTAAAAGAACAAATCTCAAAAATCCTCTTATCGGCCGGTGCTGCGGCTCATTTGGCTAATCCTCCGCCTGTGGTGCCGGCACCCCGGGTTCTAGTCCCGGTTGGGGCACTGGATTCTGTCCTGGTTGCTCCTCTTCCAGGCCAGCTCTCTGCTGTGGCCCGGGAGTGCAGTGGAGGATGGCCCAAGTGCTTGGGCCCTGCACCCGCATGGGAGACCAGGAGAAGCACCTGGCTCCTGGCTTCGGATCGGCGCAGCGCCGGTGTGGTGGCCATTTGGGAAGTGAACCAACGGAAGGAAGACCTTTCTGTCTCTCTCTCTTACTGTCTAACTCTGCCTGTCTAAAAAAAATCCTCTTATCATTTAGTGGTTAATTTGGGTTTATGGAGCCATCTGATACTATAAAACGGTTCTGAAAGAATGAATTTAAAAAGTAGAAGTTGGCTTCTGTATTAAGTCACAGAAGAAAGTGAAAAGAAAGATGGTTCTCGTGCCCATTACCCAGCGTGCACGCTGGCATCCTGTGCCAGCTGTGTTTTGTGAGGAATGCCATCCGTGGCCTGGAGGAGACTGGGAGGGTGTGGCAGAACCCTCTGCTGCCTCCTGAGTGTGAGGTGGAACCAGGAACTCTGGGCCCAGTGGACGCCAGTGTGTGGAGGTGTGGTCCAGGGGCTGCGCTGAGCAGGTGCAGCTCAGCCCGGTCAGGCGCCCGATGCCGCTGTGCTTGCACCTGGGGGCCGTGGGCCTGCTGGGTCGGGCAGGATCAAGGCCTTGTCTTTGCTCTGGTGGTGGAGGAGAAACAGGGTTGCAGTGGGAGGAAGCTGAGAGTCCAGACCTCTGATCTCGTGCTGGGCTGCAGGGGGCTCTCCTGAGGCCACGGCGTGAACCATGGAGGAGCAGATACCGGCAGATTCTCTGAAAACAGACTGCTGGGGTCGGCGTTAGGCTCGGTGGTTAAGACAGAGTCCTGACCCAGCCTCTCCCCCACCTGCTGCTGTGCTCTGGGTCCCTGCCACCCACGGGGGAGACCTGGAGGTGCTCCCAGTCTGGAGCCCTGCAGACCCCTGCTGAGCTCCCAGAGCAGATGGGTGGTCTCTGTCTCTCACTTGAAACATAAAAACTAAATGTTGATGTGGCCACTAGGGCCACCTCGGGAGCTTCCCACACCCTGGAGCTCCGCAGTGAAGGGAGAGGCCTGTGGCAGAGGGGCCGTAAGGAGCGACAGACCCAGCCCAGCTGCTCCAGCCGTTGTCTGGATGGGCACCCTGTCAGCAGGGTGAGGCTGGGTGGTCACCCACAAGACAGCCACAGGCAGATGATGGTCGGGGCCAGTGGGCCCTGCATGGGTTTGTGTCTGTTACACTGGCGACACAGCGTTGGAAACTGGAACGACATCTGGGCTGATGGGGGCCTCCGGGTGGAGTGACTGGGGTCTGCTGCAGTGGCTGCCGAAGCAATGGCTGTGCCTGGAGCAGGCGAGGGGTGGGGGTGGGGACTGCCCTGCCCTGGGGAGTGGGTGTTTAAGGCTTGGTGTGTTTTGGAAGTAAATAGCACCTGATGTTCGAACGTAATTCTCCTATGCGTTTGGGAGTCTGATCTCAGCCACGCTGGGGAGCAGGCAGGCAGGGTCCTCCTGTGCTGACCTTCTGGGGACACAGGGAGGTGAGGATGACCACCTGGCCACAGCGGCGCGCAGGGCTCCGCGGGCCCTGGGTGACTGGGCTGACAGTGGCGTCCGTCGTCTGGCCTGCACTCCCTGCTCCCAGCACGCGGCTCTCCTTAGCAGCAGGCAGTCACCTCGTGGGAGCCGCTGCACTTCTGTCCTACTCCGGATCTTCCAGAAGGGATCTTTTTTATTTAAAGATTTATTTATTTATTTAAGAGGCAGAGTTAACAGAGAGAGGGAGAGACAGAGAGGTCTTCTATCTGCTGGTTCACTCCCATTTCCCAAATGGCTGCAATGGCCGGAGCTGGGCTGATCAGGAGCCAGGAGCTTCTTCCAGATTTCCTGCGCGGGTGCAGGGGCCCCAGGACCTGATCATCTTCTGCTGTTTCCCAGGCCATCAGCAGGGAGCTGGATCGGAACTGGAACAGCTGGGACTCGAACCAGTGCCAGTGTGGGTTGCTGGTGCTGCAGGCGGAGGCTTAACCCACTGTGCCACAGCGCCAGCCCTCAGAATGGATTTTTATGTAGGAAACAGACGGATTCCAAGCAGAGCAAGGAGACTTGGGTGTTTCTGAGGAGGTGGGTGCCTGTGGCACAGGGTCCTTTCTTCTTGAAGCTGCTGGTGGGCGCTGTGCCGCCCTTCTCTGCCATGACTGAGTCAGGGATGGAGAGCAGGCCCGGGATGCTGTGCAGGTGCCTGTCCAGGCCGCCGGGCCCCACGTCCTCTGCTGTTTGCAGGAGCCTCCCGCAAGCCGACGGGCAGGGAGTTCTCAGGTGCTCCCGGGAAGTAGCTTTCTGAGGCCGCCTTTGTGGTCCCCGGGGCTTCGTTCACGCGGTGGTGCCGGTGCCGGTGCCGCCCGAGCTCTCGGCAGCTCCAGGACGCAGGCTGACCCTGCGCCTGCTCCTCTGTGCCTGCTCATGCTCGGCTCCCTCGGGAGCTGCTTCTGTGCAGCTCCTGGCCCGGGGTACTCCCCTTCAGAGCCTTGGTCCTCTGGGAGCCTGTCTCTGGGCGGCTGTGGCATCCTCTGAGGGGCGGAGCAGTCCAGAGAGGAGGGGGTCTCGGGTGCCAGGAACTGAGGGCACGGGGCGGGGCCAGGCTCCCGACCAGGCTGCTTGCTCACCTTACGTGTGCCTCCCTGTCCCGTTGCATCAGGGCGTCATCAGGCACCCCTGAGTCAGGTGTGGCTCTGCTCTGGAGGGGGCCCTGCCCTGTGCCTTGTCCCCCACGCAGAGGGCTGGGTGTTGGCTTTGGGCACTGGCTGCGTGGAGGTGCACGAGGACTGGGCAGTGAGAGAGGAAGTGTGAGCGGGGAAGTGCTGAGGGTGTGGTCGTGGAGCCGGGACTTCCGCACAGCTCGTGGGCTCCTGTCTGTGGGCGCCGCAGCCCCACCCTGCCCCGGGAGGACCCTCACGTGACCAGGCAGACTCTGGCCTGCTGGCTGCCACTGTCCGCGTCGTGGTTTTGAAAAGCGACTCTGCTTTTCTTCTGATGATGCCGGCATGGGGACAGGCAGGGCACGTGCTGTCCTGGGCGCTGTCCTGTCCTTCAGGGCTTCAGACGCGCCTGGGCTCACGTGGGGCTGCTCGCCCAGCAGGCAGTGCCCTCCACCAGGGTGAGAGCCCGTCAGGCCCTGTGGTCGGCCAGAATGTGCTCCACCCTGACGCCTCTGCACGCTTGGGTTCTTCCCGGCCGCTGCCCCGTCTCCGGCTTTCCTGGAGGTCAGTCTCTGAGGGGCCCGCCAGCTCCTCCTCTGGTTTCCGCCCTGCTGCTCGCCAGGGTGGGACTGCGTGCCGCAGATGGCCCGGCGTGCACCAGCCCGCCGGCTTTTGCCTGTGTGGTGCGGAGGCCTTTGGTGGGAAGAGCCTGACAGGAGCTTTGATCCCTTTCCTCAGAGAGAAAACGATGAAGAGATGAAAGCTGCCAAAGAGAAGCTCAAGTACTGGCAGCGGCTGCGGCACGACCTGGAGCGCGCGCGCCTGCTGATCGAGCTGCTGCGCAAGCGGGAGAAGCTCAAGCGCGAGCAGGTGGGACTTGGGGGCGGGCCCCGGCCCCGCACACCTGGCCCTCGCCCGTGCGGGCCCGCGGGGTGACGGTGCTGTCCCCGCAGGTGAAGGTGGAGCAGCTGGCCATGGAGCTGCGGCTGACGCCGCTGACCGTGCTGCTGCGCTCCGTGCTGGACCAGCTGCAGGACAAGGACCCTGCGAGGATCTTCGCCCAGCCCGTGAGTCTGAAGGAGGTGAGTGCCACGTGCGCCTCATGTCTCCCGTGTGACTGTGGCCCTGTTTGGTTAGTAGGGGTTAACTAGGTGGAGATGGTCACCTCTGTTCTTAATTTCCATTTTTATTTCACATCTGTTTTTAATCATGGAAGCAGAGGTATTTCGTTGTAAGAAATTGAAAGTGTGGTGGGTGCACTTGGGGCCCTCTGCCAGCCATCACCTGCTCGGGGCAGGTGGGTCAGGAGGGTCCCCAGGGGCCTGTGGCTGGAGTCTGGTTGGCTCAGTGCTGCGGCTCGTTAGCTGTGTGAGGGGCGTTGTGCTGTGTGTGGAGGGGGAGGGGCTTGTTGGGTATATAGAGTGATGAAAAACAAAGAAGGAATCCTCTGTTAGTTTGTAAGTGATTATTTTTCCTCCCTAAACTTAGGTGCCAGATTATTTGGATCACATTAAGCATCCCATGGACTTTGCCACAATGAGGAAACGGTTAGAAGCCCAAGGGTATCGGAGCCTCCCTGAGTTTGAGGAGGATTTCAATCTCATTGTGGACAACTGCCTGAAGTACAACGCCAAGGACACCGTGTTCTACAGAGCCGCGGTGCGGCTGCGCGATCAGGGAGGTGCTGTGCTCAGGCAGGCCCGGCGTGAGGTGGACAGCATCGGCTTGGAGGAGGCCTCAGGGATGCACCTGCCTGAGCGGCCCGTGGCGGCCCCTCGGCGGCCTTTCTCCTGGGAAGACGGTAAGAACCGGGCCCCACGCAGGAGGAGCCGGGAGGATGCCCTCCGCACACGGTGCCGACGTCACGTGGGAAGCGCGCCGCAGTGCCGGAGGAAGTGTGTCTGCCCGTGCTTTCCTTCTGTCTGCCGTGCTCTGTGCCCTCCGTGTGGAGCCACTTGGGAGGCTGGGCAGCCCCCGTGTCCGTGGTGCAGGCTCCGTGCCTGGGACAGGCCTTGCTTGACTTCTGAGGTGTCTCGCAGGCTCTTGGCAGCTGTGTTTTAATTTTTATTTTATTTTATTTTTTGACAGGCAGAGTGGATAGTGAGAGAGAGAGAGACAGAGAGAAAGGTCTTCTTTTTGCCGTTGGTTCACCCTCCAATGGCTGCTGCGGCCAGCGCACCGCGCTGATCCGAAGCCAGGAGCCAGGTGCTTCTCCTGGTCTCCCATGGGGTGCAGGGCCCAAGCACCTGGGCCATCCTCCACTGCCTTCCCGGGCCACAGCAGAGAGCTGGCCTGGAAGAGGGGCAACCGGGACAGAATCCGGCGCCCCGACCGGGACTAGAACCCGGTGTGCCGGCGCCGCAAGGCGGAGGATTAGCCTGTTGAGCCGCGGTGCCGGCCAGCAGCTGTGTTTTAAAATTAAAAAACAGAAACAGGGACTCTGGCTCCTGTGTCTCCACCCTCTCGGTGGCTTGTTCCGTCCTGGACTCAGGCAGTGCACCTGAGACTGCCGTGTTCTCGCTCACATCGTCCTTGGGAACCAGGGCTGCCCTCCTGCTGAGCCCACGCGTGTGCTGACTTAGCACCCGGGAGAGCCCACGGAGCGCCTCCAAGCACGGTTTCCCAGCGACAGTGGCTGGCGTGTGTGGCCCACTTACTCAGGGCCCTGTGCCTGCTCTCTTGCCCTGTCCTTTGTCCTGATGCGTCACTGGCCAGCTGTGTGGCCTGGCTCCTCTGTCTTCGGGTGTGTCCTGGCTGTTCCCCGCCCGTGGCTCTGTGGGCTGTCGCTGGCCTGCAGGTGGCAGGGGTGTGCAGGATGTGTTGTGCATCTCTTTAAAGATGACAGCACATTGGTTGTGTGTCAGAGTAATGTGTCTTGGAGAAAACCAGAGAGAAACACAGGCTCACACCCAGAACTTGGGCTCTTAGCAAGCACCGGCAGAGCAGTCGCTGTGCGGCTGTGGCGCCCACCTCTGTGGTGGGCATGGGTGGGCCCCCTGAGCCATCCCCCTGTGGCTTGGCCCTACATCTGTGCCAAGGGGGTTGTTGGCTGCCTGCCCTTCAAGCAGGGAGCCCTGAGTAGCCCTGGGGCTTTGGGGTTCCATTGCTCTCGCACAGCCTGGAGAGTCCTCAGCCCTGGGCAGCGCCCCCTGGGGGCCTCTCATACTCACCACTTGACCGTCCTTGAACAGAGTGCTGGTGCCTGTGGAGAAGGGGCTGCACAGGTGCGGAATGAATTTCTGCACCAGGCGTCGTGCTGATGAGAAAGCTAGAGTGTTTGGGTCGGGGGCGGCGAGCCAGTGCCACACTGTGGGTGCTGCTGCAAAGCCGCGTCGGCGCTGAGCCTGCCCAGCGGCCCCTGCCCCTGCCCTGAGCCCCTGACCCTGCTGTGACCCCGCGTGTCCTGTGGGTCCTCGGCAGACACGGCTTGGTGCGGAAACACTGGGTGTCGTTTGTGAAGCTGCGTTTGAAACGATGGCCTGGGCGTGAGTCTGGGGTCTCTGTGCTCCAGGACGTTTGGTTGTCTGCTGCTCCTGAGCCTCGCTCGCTCCGTGGTGGAGACTGGCGCCAGGGCAGCGCTGGACCCTGGCCAGGCGGCTCCTGCGTCTCTAGCCCGTCTTGCTCTGCTCTCGTCCCGAGCCCGGTTTCCTTTCTCTTGTTCCTGCTTTTATTTTTGGATAGCTTGAAGGAGTAGTTTCTTTTCTTGGTCACTGCTCACTGAAGTAATTTGTGTTTTATAAGTGGTGATGTTTCATTGAAAATGAGATGGTAGAGACTTCGGTCATAAATATGCCTGGAATTCAGTGGTTTTCCCAGTCACCAGGGACCCAGCAGCTGAAGGCTTGAGCCTGGGTGCCATTCGTGCTGTGCACGGAGCCAGCACGCCGGCCGAGGTTTCTGTTGGTCTGTGGTGTGGCACGCACCTCTGCCGGCTCTCTCTGTCGGGCTGCCTGCATGGGGCACCTCGCTGGCTTGTTCCCACGTGTCACCTGGTGCTGCCTCTGCTGCCGCCGCTCCGCAGTGTGCGGGCTTGGCTGCGGGAGTAGGGAGTCTCCGGGGGGCAGTTTGATGTCCTGCGGCAGTGGCCCTGAACCTCCTGGATTCAGGTGTCCTTGAAGGCCTCCGCTGGGCAGGGCCTGTGCCTTGGCTCCTTGACCAGGGGAGATTCAGAAGGTGGTCGAGTGGTTAGGTGTGTGGTGCAGCGTGCTAGGCCGCCGCTTGGGATGCCAGCATCCCACATCGGAGTGCCTGGTGTGAGTCCTGGGCCTCTGCTTCCAGCCCAGCTTCCTGCAGGTGACACCCTGGGGGCACAGGTGACTGCTCGGTGCGTGGGCTCCTGCAGCCCACGTGGGAGAGCAGCACGGACGGTTGTGGGAGTGGGCCAGCAGCTGAAGGAAAACAAATGAAAACGAGAGTTTGGCTCTCCGGTGCGGTGTCTGCTGACTGACAGTGTGTCTTTGACTCAGTGGACAGGTTGTTGGACCCGGCTAGCAGGGCGCACATGGGCCTGGAGGAGCAGCTGAGGGAGCTGCTGGACAAGCTTGACCTCACCTGCGCCATGAAGTCCAGCGGCTCACGGAGCAAACGGGCAAAGCTACTGAAAAAAGAGATCGCTGCTCTTCGGAACAAGCTGAGCCAGCAGCAGGGTCAGTCCCCACCGGCGGGGCCCGGTGCTGGGAGCTTTGAAGAGGACGGCGCTGCCCCAGGGCTGGAGCCTGGGGAGGAAGGTAAGCCCGAGGTGGTGGGGCCGTGCGTGTGGTCAGGGCCCGGGCGGTGCTCTCTGGGGGCCTCCGGTGTGTGTGCCCTGAGGTTCGCACAGCCCTCGGTTGGTTGACATTCTGACCGGTGTTTGGTTTCTCTGTAACAAGACTTCGCAGTCAGGCGGTAAGCCGCGCAGTCAGGGTCTCCCCCGATTCCAGCTGTGTGCACACCGCTGTGCGCGTGGCTCTGAGCTCGTGTTGCGCTGTTACTGAGACGAGTTAGGACACGGTGTCGTGTTTTGTGTACCGAACGAGAGCCGTTTCGTGACGCAGGCTTTGGGAGACGCTGTTGTCACCGAGCCACTGCTTCCTCGTGCTCGGTGGGCCCGGCCTGATGCCTCATCGTTGCCGTCGCGGCGGCTGGTGGAGGTGGCATCTTGGTAGGTGAAGAACGCCCAGGAAGGAGCCGGGTAGCGGGGATGTTTTCACGGATAGACACAGAAGCCGTCCATCGGTAGGAGAGCAGCGGAGTCCAGGCAGAGGCTGGCCCTGGCGGGGGCCGTCTGGTTGGTGGGCCGCAGCGAGTGTGGGCAAGTGGGAGGAAGCCGCTCCCGTTCTGCACCGGCCTCTCGTCGAGGTTACGTGGGACGGCACGTGGACAGCGCTGCCCCTGCCCCTGCCCCTGCCGGCAGCCTGTGCTGCAGGCCCGAGTTGTTTTCCTGGCATCCTCACGGTGAGAACAGCAGAACGTTAAAACGAGACAGATAATCGTTCTGCAGGTTGCTGCTTTGTAAGAATGGTGCCAGCAGGGCACAGCGTGCTGGGCGTCCCTGTTGGTGCTGCCTCCTGCCCGCGTGGACACGCTCACCTGCGTGCCCCGCCCTCAGCCGGTCCCTGTGGGCAGGTGTGGAGCTGCCCTGTCTCTGGATGTAGCACACCATAGCGCTGTGGGTGCTCCTCCTCAGGCCCCTCATGCTGCTCTCACCAGGGGAGACTACACATGTTTTCTTTTAGAAAATTACCTCCTGCCGGTGCTGTGGCTCACTTGGGTAATCCTCCGCCTGCGGCGCCGGCACCCCGGGTTCTAGTCCTGGTTGGGGCACTGGATTCCGTCCCGGTTGCTCCTCTTCCAGTCCAGCTCTCTGCTGTGGCCTGGGAGGGCAGTGGAGGATGGCCCAAGTGCTTGGGCCCTGCACCCGCGTGGGAGACCAGGAGGAAGCACCTGGCCCCTGGCTTTGGATCTGCACAGCTCCGGCTGTAGCGCCATTGGGGGGTGAACCAACAAAAGGAAGACCTTTCTCTCTGTCTCTCTCACTGTCTAACTCTGCCTGCCAAAAAATAAATAAATAAATAAAATTACCTCTTATACATTTAGCAAGGAATGCCTTTGTTTTTTTAAAAAAATGTTTTTTAAAGGATGTTTATTGAAAGACAGATAGAGAGAGGGAGGGAGGGAGGGAGGGATTGATTGATTTTCCAGCCACTGTTTCACTCCCCAAGTGGCTGCAACGGCTGGGACTGGGCCAGGTCAAAGTCAGGAATCAGGAGCTCCATCCAGGTCTCCCGCGTGGGTCAGGGGCTGCTTTCCCCGGGGCATTAACAGGGAACGCGATCACAAGTGGAGCAGCCGGGACTCCAGCTGGAGCCCATACGGGAGGTTGGCACTGTAGGTGGAGGCTTAACCTGTGCCACTGCACCACCCTCAATTTCTTCTTTTTAAATTATAATTATTATTTTTTAAAGATTTTTTTACTTTGAAAGAGTTACACAGAGAGAGGAGAGACAGAGAGAGAGAGAGAGAGAGAGAGAGAGAGAAAGAGGTGGGAGGTCTTCCGTCCGCTGGTTCACTCCCCGGATGACCACAATGGCTGGAGCTATGCCAATCCAAAGCCAGGAGTCAGGAGCTTCCTCCGGGTCTCCCACACAGGTGCGGGGGCCCAAGGACTTGGGCCATCTTCTGCTGCTTTCCCAGGCCACAGCAGAGAGCTGGATAGGAAGTGGAGGAGCCGGGACAGGACAGGCGACCATATGGGATGCTGGCACTGCAGGCGGTGGCTTTACCTGCTATTCCAAAGCGCTGGTCCCTTTAAATTATTATTTTTTTAAAATGTATTCTTTAAAAAGAATACAAGAGAGAGGGAGAGGGAGAGGGAGGGAGTTGGGGGGGGGGGAGGGTATCTTTTCTCTGATAGTTCACTCCTCAAAAGGCCGGAAGCTTCTTCCAGGTCTCCCACGTAGGTACAGGGGCCTAAGCACTTGGGCTGTCCTCCGCTCCTCTCCCAGGCCAACAGCAGGGAGCTGGATGAGAAGTGGAGCAGCTGGGACTTGAACCATTGCCCATATAGGATGCCGGTGCTGCAGGCTGTGGCTTAACTCGTACCACAGCGCCGGCGCCGTGGCTCAGAATTCCTGTTTATTGCTTTCTCGTTGTGTGCCTGTTTTTGTTCCAGGTTTATGATCGCTTTGCGTTTCCGTAGCGTAAGAGCCAGGCTTTAGAGCTTCCCTGGGTGCTGGAGGCCGTACCACGGAGGCTTCGCCCGAGTGCAAAACTCTGCCTGTTTTTGCCCTGCAAGCCTTGTCTCCAGCCCACGATGCTCTCCTCTGCATGTCTCTGAAGGGTTCATTGGGCCTCTGGTGGGCCGAGCTGTCCACTCTGTGGCCTGCTGAGTCCAGGGTGGTGCCACTGCCTGTTCCGTGGGCTTAGCTTTTGTGTGACCCGGTATGGAGTCCTGTTCCCTGCTCATGCCACCTCGCATGGTTGGTTCTTGGTCCCTGGCCCCCTTCTTCTTCTTCTTCTTCTTCTTTTTTTTTTTTTGACGGGCAGAGTGGACAGTGAGAGAGAGAGACAGAGAGAAAGGTCTTCCTTTGCCATTGGTTCACCCTCCAATGGCCGCCGCTGCCGGCGCACTGCGCTAATCCGATGGCAGGAGTCAGGTGCTTCTCCCGGTCTCCCATGGGGTGCAGGGCCCAAGCACTTGGGCCATCCTCCACTGCACTCCCTGGCCACAGCAGAGAGCTGGCCTGGAAGAGGGGCAACCGGGACAGAATCCGGCGCTCCAACCGGGACTAGAACCCGGTGTGCCGGCGCCGTAGGCGGAGGATTAGCCTGTTGAGCCGCGGTGCCGGCCTCTGTCCCTGGCCCCCTTCTGGCACACCGTCTGTGCTTTGTGGCTTACTCGTCCTCAGCACAGTGAGCAGGTCCGGCCCTCGCCCTCAGACCTCTGGGCTGCAGGGGCTGCTCGTCCATGCAGAGCTGCAGTTGCCTTTTCCGTTCTGTCTGAGCGCCCTCCCCACCCCTATGGAGTGTCGCGGTGCGTGCCCTGCCCCTGCCGGAGCCAGCTGGTCCTTCAGAGGCCAGGTTCGTTGCTTTGTAGCTTGGGGTTGAAGGAAAGCACAGGAAGTGGGCTCAGGGAAGGTGGCCTGGAGTGGCGTGCCGTGGCACACCTGTGTGTTGAAGCGCTGGGGTCAGGAAAAGGCCTTGTGCTTTTTAGCCAGCGGGGGAGGGGATGGAGAAGATGCCTGCAAGGCGAGGTGAGGCGAGGCGAGGCGCGGGAGGCAGGGGCCTCCAGAGCGGGGCGCCGTGTGCTGGTGAGGACACGAGCCCCTGAGCGGTGCCCTGGCATGCTCAGCTGTACCCGTGCTGTGCACCCCTGAAGGCAGGGATTGTTCCGTACCAGGTGCACAGCGCACAGGGCCACGTGCATGGCGCGTGTGCTGCACTTGGGACAGGCCGAGTCCCCGGCACCTCAAGGAAGGGATGGCTTGTGGCCGGGGTGTGCTGCATCCCGAGGGGAGCTTGCTAAGCCCGTGAGTGCACTTGGAGCTCTGGGGGTCTCCGTCTTCATTTTGACTGTGGCTTCAGGTGGCACCGTGTGAGGCTTGAGCAGTGAGGGTTCAGGTCGTGTGGGGATGCCAGGCTCCAGGGTCCCCTCCGTCAGTGCAGCCTCCAGCGCCGCTGTGCCTCGGCCTCTGAGGCCTTCCTGCATTGTACCCTGCACGCCTGGCAGGCAGGAGCGCTGCTGGACCCAGGAGCGTTTGTTCAAACCCCATGCCGGATGTGCGGTCAGCATTGCGGAGCGGGGAGTGTCGTCCTCACGGGGTACAGGTGTCCCCACACGCCACCTTGTGATTTCCCAGGAACTCGGTGACCTGGCACGGTGGCCAGTGCCTCGTGGTGCTGATCCGACATCCTGTGCGGAACACTGTGGGTGGCTGTTTTGCTGTTTTGTGTTTGTGATAAGTTCCAGTGAGTGGAATTTTAGGATCCTCACTCACCTACTGACCTATCTTCCTTCCTTTCTTTTTAACGATTTTTTTGAAAGGCAGAGTTAGAAAAAGAGAGGTCTTTCCTTCCCTGATTCACTCCCCAAATGACTGCCATGGCTGGGCGTGGGCCAGGCTAAAGCCAGGAGCCCGGAGCTCCATCCAAGTCTCCACGTGGGAGCAGGGGCCCCAGGACTTGGGCCATTTCCGCTGCTTCCCCAGGCCACAGCAGGGAGCTGGAAGGAAAGTGGAGCAACTGAGCCTGCTGTACCCCAGCACTGGCCCCAGGGTCCTGGCTGCTCCCGTTACAGAGTCTGAGTCTTCACCTCGAGTCACCTTGGTCCCCACGGTGCTTGGTAGCTTGTAACTTTTCAAAAGCGTTTCCGTGGTGTATATTAACTCCAGTCAGGCTCCTCTCGGGGACCGAGGGGCCTGCCGCTGTGTGGGTGGTAGTGGCTGTTCTGGTAGGGGAGGGGTCTGCACTCCTCACAGCCCCCAGCAAGGGATGGGGAGGCCGAGGTTCAGGATGATGGCCTGTGGGTCCCACGGCTGTGGGGGGTTTGCACTGGGGTGTCCGGACATCCCCTGTCAGTGTGTGGAGAGCCTGTCTCAGGAGTTCTGTGGCAGCAGCTGGGAACTTGGACCACACACAGTGACCAGAAGAGCCTGCCCTGGTGTGGTGGTGCTGTGGGGAAGAGGTCCCCCAGCGCAGTGGTGCCTTGCCAGCCTGGCAGGAGCACCTTAGCTGGGCAGAGAGCCTCAGGACCTAGGGGCCTGCCCTGTCCACCCTGGGGTCTGCTGCCCAGGCAGGGTGGGTAGTCCAAAGACCGAGCTGGAGGCAGGAAATGAGGTTTGAAGTGCTCCTTGGCCTCCAAGGGGAGGGTGGATGGGAGACTGTGAGGGCATCCTTGGCGGTGCCTGGACCGTGGGCTGGGGGATTGGGCCCTGGCCACACTGTCTCTGCTGGCCAGTGTAGCTGCATCTGCTGGGGCTGGCCTTGGTCTAGCAGAGGCCTTGGGGATCACAGCCAGTACTTCTAGGTATGGGCGGGGTGAGAGTCCCCGTGCAGGGGCCCAAGGGAAACCCCCAGGGTGGGGCGGGGGGAGGAAGCCGGAGGTAGATGGAGCACTGCTGTAGGGGTGAGGGCGGCCCCCTTGGTTCCAGAGATGGCTGGGCAGGAGCGGGGTGGGCATTGGCAAGCTTTGAACAGAACACCACCCGTCAGGACCTCTGGCTGCTCGCGGCACCGCCCAGGGCTCGGTGCTGCTGTCGGTAGCTGGCAGGCTCCGGACGCACGTCCCTCTGAAGCCCGGGGTCTTCAGTGTTGTTTGTGTCTCCCATTTACAACGTTTATGAAAGGCCTTACTTAACAAAAGGCTGTTGGTGACGGTCACACCTGTCCCCGGGAGTGTGAACTGGCCGCGCCTGCTCTGGTACGCGCTGAGCAGTGGTTGGAAACGGGTGCCTTTTAGCCCAGAGCCGGCAGTGCGGCTGCTCGGGGAGAGCGAGCCCCTTTGCTGCCCTGAACCGGGCTGTGCCGCTCCTGGAAGTCCGCTGGAGTGAAGTTTTCCGCACCGTTCTGGGAACGTTGGCTCCGAGTGAACTGGGTGCTCAGAGCCTGCGAAGCCGGGCGTGCAGCTTTCCGTTTTCACGGGGACTTCTGTGTTTAAAGCATGAGCCCTGCAGACGTCCTGTGGGTGTCAGGAAGTTTGCAGGTTTAATAAAATAAAAAATGTGCCCAGTGGTAACAGGCACTGCCTAGGGTCATTGAAGTGTTATTCTTGGTTTCATGTCATGCTTCCTGTAGCCCAAACCAGTCCTGTTGGGAAGGGAGCTCAGCGGTAGCCCAGCGTAGCGTGGCCTTGTGCCGGGCTGTCGGCCGCCCCAGGCTGCACCGAGGACGCCTGTGCCGTGTCGTTTCCAGACCCCCCGATTTTCTGCTGGTACATTTTCACCTCGTCCGTGCCGAGGTGACTGAGCCTGTCTTCCTGGGGGACGCTCCGGTCAGAAGCTGGCCTGGGGCCCGGGGCAGAGTCCGGGGGGCCCGTCTGAGGTCCCCTTAGTTGGGTGAGGCATCTTTTCCTCTTCAAGGTAAGTGAGTGAGTGGTTGTAGGAACTGCCGTGGCCTAGGGGGCTGTGCTGACTGCTGTGTGCACGAGATGGCCTCGCAGCTCGGTGCCACACCACGCCGTGGCGCCAGGGAGGCGCTCACAGCGTGACCCGGGGCCCCCAGGGCAGCCTACCGCTTCTCAGTCGGTTATGTGGGATGCTTTGTTTCCTTAACTGAAGTAGTGTTTTGGTGGACTTCACATTTATAGTAAGTTTTATGATAGATTTTCTAATCTTCAGTTTTCAAAAATCACTTTATTTATAATTTTTTCAGGAGATAAATCTCCCCCTAAACTTGAACCATCAGATGCATTACCTCTTCCTTCAAACTCGGAGACTAATTCAGAACCACCAACCCTCAAACCAGTAGAACTCAACCCCGAGCAGAGTAAACTATTCAAAAGAGTCACATTTGATAATGCCTCACATAGCACTTGCACTCAGAGCGCACTGGTGAGCGGACACCCTCCAGAGCCCACCCTCGCCAGTAGTGGCGATGTGCCGGCGGCGGCGGCCTCCGCGGTGGCGGAGCCATCAAGCGATGTAAACAGACGCACCTCTGTTCTCTTCTGCAAATCGAAAAGTGTAAGCCCCCCAAAGTCTGCCAAGAACACTGAAACCCAGCCAACTTCTCCTCAGCTAGGGACCAAAACCTTTTTGTCTGTAGTCCTTCCGAGGTTGGAGACTCTACTGCAGCCAAGGAAAAGGTCGCGGAGCACATGTGGAGACTCCGAGGTGGAGCAGGAGTCCCCGGGAAAGCGCCTGGACACAGGTAAGCGCACGGGTGCTGGCACCGCGCCCGCAGGGCCTGTGCTTCGTGCAGCATCGTCGTCCTTTGCAGAACAAACGATGCCGTTTTCTTCCTGAAGGTCCTAAACCCTGGGTCCAAGGTGGGCGCCCCGCGGTGCGGCCTTGTGTCGCTGGCCCTGCGCTCTGTGCCCTGAACAGTGTAGCGACAGGAGTGACGTCTGGTGGAGGTTGAGACTGCTTGTCTTGAAGGTGGTGTGCACACCAGGCGCACTGGGGCTCATGAGTGGCCGTGTCTGGCCCGGCTGCCCTCGCAGCCCCCAGGAGGGTCTCCTGAGCCCCCCGTACAGCACTCACACCATGTAGGTACAGAGTGGTTCCGCGCAGCGCAGCCCCGTCAGCACGCCTGTGGGGAGCTAGGACGGCCGCAGGGGCGTGCAGGGGCTTCTCGTGGGCTGCGGCACGTGTGTCGGCGCTGCTTTACTCCCCAGTCGCTCCATGTGCGCCCCACGCTGCCGCTGTGCCGTGTGGAGGAAGCGGCCTCTGTTCTCGGCCTTGGAGGTGCCAGGGCCCCGTCGTCACCGCTCCGTACAGGAGTGTTGCTGTGGCGTTTGTCTTTCCTGTCTGTCTGTCCTGCCTTCTCTTCTGGCTGTGCCCTTGGATAGTAAGGAGCAGGCCCACCCATCCATCCGCGGTGCCCACGTGAGGGACCTCACTGGACGGGGTAGAGCATGCCTTCTTCTGTGAGCTGAGATAATTCCTTCGGAACTTCATTTTACTGTGGAAGAATGGTTCGCACATGTAGCTACAGAAACGTTTAGAGAGGTTCCACCCGTGTCCGTGTGTGCTGCCGATTGATGTCAGGGTGCCGTCTTAAGGGAATGTGACGAGGCCTTTGTGTTTGGCAGTCACGGGGCTGCCTGGAGCCTTGGGGGATGCAGGTGCAGGCGTCGGCTTTGTCGGCTCCTGGGGTTTCTCTCCCCAGCTCCAGCTGCTCTTAGCCAGATGCAGCGAGAGACCCCAGCACCTTGTTTCGAACTCCAGGGCACCAGGCCCTGGCTGATGGTGCTGGCCAGCCTCAGGCGTCCGCTCCACACACGGGGCATGGAGCTCGCCCTGATGCTGCGCTTCCTCAGGGTTGCACGACTGTCAATGGCATGGGGTGCAGGGCAGGGCCCCACCGCAGAGCTGCTGGCTGGGGCAGTGGCCCCCCACCCTCACCTGGGGGCCCCGTGCAGGCACTGGCGGCTTCCAGCGGGTGGCCTCGCCTGACCATCTAGGTCCTACTGGGCCTCTAGCAGTGGACTTGCTTTTACCAGCCTGGTGGCCGCACTCTGCAGACCTCCCTTGGGTCTCCCTCTGTGTCCCTTTCCACGCGGGAGGGCAGTTCTGCCTGTGTGAGTGGCGACGGTGCGTCTCAGGTGGTCCTCACGGGGTGATCTGCAGTGCGCGTTTCTGGAAGAATGCTCTGCCCTTCGACCCTCACTGAAACAGAGATTTTTGCTTTCTTATTCCAGAGTGGCAGTAGCTTTCAGTGGATCGCGATGAGCCCCTGAGCCTAACTCTGAGCAGCCTGCGAGCTTTAGCGCTAAGACAGACCTCAGGAGCGCGAGGCGGCAGCCGCTGTGTCCTCTGCCCAGCCTGGGCAGGGCTGGGTGTGGTCTGAGTGTGGCCAGTGCTTCGCCATCACCTGAACCTTGTGGTGCTCTCTGCACGCCTGGATTTCTTGCTCCGAGTTTCACTTCTTCGCATTCTGAGGACTCGAAGTGTTCCGGAACCTTCCGCTTTTTCCCAGGGCCATCTGTGTGCTCTGAACTTGTAGGGAGCTCTCCTGTGTTCTCCAGTGCACGGCGAGCTTCCAAGTTAGATTGAGAACGGATTCCTTCATCCTGGACTCTCACCTGTGGGCCCGCTCCTGTCACCGTCCCGTGCCTGTAGGCTGGGCATGTGGTGCCGTGGGCCTTGGGGAGGCCTGGAGCGTGGGTCCTGAGCCTGCGGAGCCGCCCTGTCTCGTAGCTTCCTTCTGCTGCGACTGCTTAGTTACTTCCAACCAAGAAGCTTTGGCCTGGCACGAGCTGCTTGTGTCTTCATTGAGACTTGCCGCGAGGTTCCTGCCAGGCACATGGCTGGGGGTGAAAGCGAGTCTTGTCTTCTGCATCTTCGCTCTTCGGGGAGGAGCTGGCGGCCCCTTCCTTTCAGCCAGACCGGGTTGTCGCTTGCTGGCGTGCTGGGCCGCTCGCTCTTTGGGTCCTGGCCATGTTCTCTTTGCTCCAGCTGGACAGTGGCTCTGCTCAGTGGCCCCGGCACCCTTGCATTTCCACTTCAACCGCATGGATCGCATTGGGACCATCAGTTCAGCCATCCTCTAAACAAAACAAAGCCCAGCCCCAGGGGAGACCTGCGCCCACCCAGCCCACCCCTCTGTAAGTCAGAGCTGGCGGTGGGCTGAGCTGGCGGGTCCTTCTGCCTCTGCCCTCCCTCTGAGGGGAGCCTGAAGAATGCCGCCTCGGCTGGAGCACCTGCTGCGGCACAGACAGCGAGCGCCAGCTCTCCGCGCCTGTTCTCAGGGTGCCACACGGGCCTGTCGGGGGCCGGGTCCTGCACGTGGCGCTGTGGAGACGGGGCTCTGCCGTGTTGTCCTCACTCGGTTGTTAGCGTCTTGGTTTCTGGATCTACCTGATGCTCCACCTCCCTTGATGTCTTTCCTTTACTGGCTGCTGTCTCGTGCTGGCCGTGCCCCATGCCCGCCCTTGGGGACCCTCCGTGGAGCAGGGTGGTGTCTGCGAACTTCTTTGTTGCTGAGTTTGTTTGTTTTTAGGATTTATTTATTTATTTGAAAGGTAGAGTTAGAGATCTTTCATCTGGTTCACGCCCCAAATGGCCGCAACAGCCAGGGCTGGGCCAGGAGCCAGGAGCTTCATCCGGGTCTCCCACGTGGGTGCCAGGGCCCAAGCACTTGGGCCGTCTTCTGCTGCTTTCCCAGGTGCGTTAGGGAGGTGGATCGGAAGTGGAGCAGCCGGGACTTGCACCAGGGACGTGTGGGTGCCAGCACTGCAGTTGGTGGCTTTCCCTGCAGTCTAACAGTGCCGGTCCCCATGGCTGAGTGCTTACGCAGGTTGGAGAAGACACAGCAGTGTGGTCATTTTGGCAATTGTAGGAGTAAGAGCGTGTCCGCAGCTTGGCCGGTGTCGTCGCACCGGACGTTCGTCCTGCACTGGGCTTGGTGCGTGTCTGAACTCGTCAGGTTCATCTGAGGTCTGGGGGCAGGTTTGGCGATGGCAGCAGTGGGGACCAGGGTGCAGACCCCAGCCCCCTGTCCTCCTGCCAGGGGCTTTGCCCTGTGCTGCAGGTGTGAGCTGCTCAGGGTGGGTTCCCGGCCTCTTGCAGAGGGTGGATAGGCTGTCTGGGGGGCCCTCTGGGGTCCCCTCCCTTGCAACCATGGGCCTGCTTTGCTCGTCAGAGTGGTTGGGGGCCGGCGGTCCTGGGTAGAGTGGGCTCCTGGCAGGAGCCTTGTTTTCACTCACTCCCCTAGTGCACCAGCTTCACTCAGCATTTAAAGAAACACCCTGTGCCAGAGTCCCCCCACTGTGTTCTGGGTGAGAGGCCTGTGTGTGGTGTTCGTGGGTGCCCCCGGGCGTCACCTGTGTGTGGTGTTCGTGGGTGCCCCCGGGCGTCACCTGTGTGTGGTGTTCGTGGGTGCCCCCGGGCGTCACCTGTGTGTGGTGTTCGTGGGTGCCCCCGGGGCGTCAGCTGTGTGTGGTGTTCGTGGGTGCCCCCGGGGCGTCAGCTGTGTGTGGTGTTCGTGGGTGCCCCTGGGGCGTCAGCTGTGTGTGGTGTTCGTGGGTGCCCCCGGGCGTCACCTGTGTGTGGTGGTCGTGGGTGCCCCCGGGGCATCAGCTGTGTGTGGTGTTCGTGGGTGCCCCCGGGGCGTCAGCTGTGTGTGGGTCTCGAGTCTGGAGTGGGGCTTAGAACCCTGCGGGGCACGTGTCCTTTGAGGTCCTGACAGGGCTGCTGAAGGGGGTGGTCCCAGTGGGTTCCGCCCGGAGGCCATACAGCCCATGGGGCAGCGGGTGGGAAGCCAGGGTGGAGGTGGAGGCGCTGGGGCGCGCCGCCCTAGCTGTAGACCTTAGCAGCCTGAGCCCAGGCTCCCTGGCACGCCCTCCAGGGCCTCGTACCCCACGTGGGCCCCACTCTGCAGAGCTGACCGGAGCCTTGCTCCTCTCCCTCAGCCTTTCCTCTGTCCCCTTACCAGGGGAGGCCCTGGACCCTCTGTCAGGCTTCCTCGTGCCCCTGCTGGGGAGGGTGACTTGCCTGTCACCTGCCGCTTCCCCTGCTCGCTGGCACTCGGGCGTGTCCTGGGACAGCCTGGGTGCTGCGTGCCCCCCGATGAAACGCGGGGGGAGTTGGAAGGCAGAAGCGTGCTCGTTCTCTCTCGGAGTGGAGGACACCCCGAGGCCTCCCTCTCTTCCCTCAGTGCGGAGTTGGGGGCCTGGCCTCGTGTTGGCCCGCTCTCTTACAGCACCGCAGGCTGGAGCTGTGAGTGGCTGTGGCTGGTCTTCCTCCTCCCCTAGCTGGCCACACCTGCCTTGTGGGCCAGGCTGGCTGTCCCCTCTTGGAGGCCCTGGCACAAGTGTGGAGATCACCTTCTACGGAAGTCTGCTCAGTCCTGAGTCAGTGTCCACAGCACAGGCCGGCGAGGCCGTGCCAGGGCACCTGGACCGCGGTGCTTCAGTCTCTGGCCTCGGCCCCACGTGTCCATGTACCGTTGAGTCTGTGGCCGGGAGCCCTGAGTGCTGGCGCTGGAGCTGGCCCAAGGGCACGGGCTCTGCCCGGCCTTCAGGTGTCACGGGTGGGCACAGGCTCCCGGGGCAGAGCTGGGTGTCGGCTTCTGAGGAAGTAGCACTTCCTGGAACTGTCGCTGCGGGCCTGAAGGTGGGGCCTGAGCAGCCTGGTGTCGCCCCCAGCATC
Organism: Lepus europaeus; assembly: GCF_033115175.1. Lineage (NCBI taxonomy): Eukaryota > Metazoa > Chordata > Mammalia > Lagomorpha > Leporidae > Lepus > Lepus europaeus. The sequence continues at coordinate 838,900 of NC_084836.1, forward strand.
TCGGATTCTGCAGAGCTTCAGGTTGCATGATGTCCCTGCCTGCTGCACTTCCTGCTGCAGAGGTGCTGGGCCAGGCGGGTCCTCCCGCGCAGCTTCTGGCGCCAGGCAGGGTCCTCCCGCGCAGCCTCTGGGCCAGGCAGGGTCCTCCCGCGCAGCCTCTGGGCCAGGCAGGGTCCTCCCGCGCAGCCTCTGAGCCTCAGCCCCGTAAAGTGAGCTGTGCTCGCTGAGGACCAGGCTGGATCCAGCCGCTGGTCTCAAAGTGTTTCCAAGAAATGGAACGGGTGTAGTTGGTTTTTAATGGGATTCTGTCTTAGGAAAAATGTTTCTCCTCCCTTCCACCTGCCCCTCCTGGAGGGAGCCTGGCCATTCACCACCAACTGCCTGAGCCAGGAAGGCCCGCGAGGGGCTGTGGACACACCAGGGGTCGGGCTGTTCCGGGGGGGTTGGGAGTGACTGATTCGCCTGATCGAGGTACTGAATTTGTGGAGCTCTTTGGTGAGTTCAGGCCCACCCCCCGGGAGCACCACCCCTGTGCGCTGGGTGCTGGTGGCTTGGAGTGGCCTGGATTGACAGGGCCCTCGTGTCAGTGTTGGGTCAGCCTTTTTAAAGCAGGGTGTTTTGGATGTAATTAGTATGTGTGAAGCTGCTTCTGTTTGTGTGATGGCCCCTTGGTCTGGCCGCGCAGCCCTGGGGTGCAGCAGGCCACCTCTGCACGCGCAGGGCCAGTGACGGGCACCTGGTTAGAGCGCTCTCCCAGATGAGCGCGCACGGAACCACTCTTGCTGGCGTTTGCTGCCTTGTGTGTATTTCAGTGACTGCTTTGCTGTGCGGGCTGGGCGCGGGTGCTGTAGAGATGAGTGAATTCCCGGTGCCACTGCGCGTGGCGGCGCTGCTGAGGGCTGACGCGGTCTTGCTTGCCTGTGTTGCAGGTCTCACCAATGGCTTTGGGGGCGCGAGGAGTGAGCAGGAGCCGGGCAGCGGCCCAGGCAGGAAAGCCGCTCCCCGGCGCCGCTGTGCTTCTGAGTCCAGCATCTCCTCCAGCAGCAGCCCGCTCTGCGAAACAAGGTGGGCGCCACGGCCCCTCGCGGGACAGGGAGCTCGGCTCGCGTGCCCGTGCCCTCGGAGAAAGCTGGCCCGTGTGTGTGCGTGTGCACACGTCCCCTTTGTCCCATGGTGCTCTGCTTCATGGAGCTACCCAGAAGCAGGAACAAAACCACATGCAGACATAAGCAGATCTGTGGTTACGTCCGTGCGTGTCTTTTCCCACCAAAGCTTGCCTTCAGCAAGACAGCCGCGAGCACAGCCCCGCCTCTGCCCGGCGTGCCCGGCACGGTGTGGGTCGGGCCTGGCGGAGGCGAGCTGTGGGCATGCGCCGCTTGCACGCTGGGTGTTGTCCTGGCGGGACGAGCCTCTGACCGTGCCTTCCTCCTGAAGTTTCAGTGTGCCCAAGTGCGGGCGCGGCAAGCCTGCCCTGGTGCGCAGGCACACGTTGGAGGACCGCAGCGAGCTGATCTCCTGCATTGAGAACGGCAATTACGCCAAGGCGGCCCGGATCGCAGCCGGTGAGTTGCCGGGTTCGCTCCCCGATGTTCCCCTAGCCGTGCCCTTGTAGCCAGACTGGCACCCGGCAGGGCCTGGGCTGCATGCTGGGGGCGGAGTCGCTGTGGGTTCTGTGGGTTCTGTGGATTCTGGCCCCAATGGTCCTGATTGTCACACGGCCGGGGCCCCTGGAGAGTCCTGGGCTCCCGGGGTGGTGTAGCTCCCCCCTGTTGAGGTGGGTTTGGGGTTGAGAGCCAAGCGGCAGTGGGAAGAGCAGGCAGCTGTTGGTGGGGTCCAGAACTTTGGTGTTGCTTTTGTGATGTTGGATCCGAATGGTGTCCCTGGAGTGAGGGTCTTGGGAGGGGTCCTGCTGAGAGGCCTTGGAGATGGGGTGCCAGGCCCTGGACCCATGGGAGGAGTGGGGCTTCCTCTGGGCCTGAAGAGGCGTGGCCATGGCGGGCTGAGGGGCCCTGGGGGGAGGCCCTGGGGGTGCTGGATGTCCTCCCACATTTACCAGAGTGGCCTCCTCCTCCCCAGAAGTGGGCCAGAACAGCATGTGGATTTCCACCGAGGCCGCGGCCTCCGTCCTGGAGCCCCTGAAGGTGGTGTGGGCCAAGTGCAGCGGCTACCCCTCCTACCCGGCACTGGTGAGTCCCCTCCCGCGGAGCTGCTGCGAGAGCGGGCGGCTATCCCGGTGGGCCTGCCAGGGTGCGGCTTTGGCACCTGTGACCCGAGCTGTCTGTCTTGGCAGATCATTGACCCCAAGATGCCGCGAGTGCCTGGCCACCACAACGGCGTCACCATCCCGGCGCCGCCCCTGGACGTGCTGAGGATCGGCGAGCACATGCAGACCAAGTCGGATGAGAAGTTGTTTCTGGTTCTGTTTTTTGATAACAAGAGGAGTTGGTGAGTGGAGGCCTCGCTCTGAGGCCCAGCCTCTGTGGGCCTCACTTGCCAGTGTCTGCCAGGCCTTGCCTGGGACGTGTGGGTTGGGGCCCGGGACAGACTGCAGCCGGTGGAGCCCGTGCTGCTCTGGGTTCCCACGTGGGTGTAGTCTGGTGGTACGGGCACAGAGCACCGGTCATTCTCTGTCCCGACAGCCTCCAGTTCTCCTTTTCTTAAAAAACACTTATTGAGAGGTAGAGGTAGAGAGGTCTTCCATCCGCTGGTTCACTCTCCAAATGGCCGCAGCGGCAGGAGCTGAGCTGATCTGAAGCCAGGAGCCAGGAGCTTCTTCTGGGTCTCCTATGAGGGTGTAGGGTCCCAAGCACTTGGGCCATCGTCTACTGCTTTCCCAGGCCACAGCAGAGAGCTGGATCGGAAGTGGAGCAGCCGGGTCTCGAACTGGCGCCCATATGGGATGGTGATGCCGCAGGCAGGTGGAGGCTCAACCCACTGCTCCACACCACCGGCCCCTCTGCTCCTTCTCGTCTGGTCCCAGCCACGTTGGCTAATCTCACTTCCTGTCTGTGTCCACAGTAGAACTCTGGGCCCTGACCCTCTGCCAGGGTGTCCACCCACCCACCCACCTACCCAGGGCCTCCTGCGTGAGGCCCCACCTGTGCCTGGCCACTCTGACCCGGATCAGCTGGAGGCCCCAGCACGCCCAGTGCAGCCCTCAGGACCCATGTGAGGATAGATGCAGTGACTGCGCCCCTGCCTCTCCTGACTGACCCCATGGACAGCCGCTCGCCTCTGCCTGTGCCTAGGCTGTGCGCACGGTGTGTGGTGTGTGGTGTGTGTGTGTGTGTGTGTCACTTAGGAAACAGGCATTTAGCCGGCGCCGTGGCTTAACAGGCTAATCCTCCGCCTGCGGCGCCGGCACACCGGGTTCTAGTCCTGGTCGGGGCGCTGGATTCTGTCCCGGTTGCTCCTCTTCCGGTCCAGCTCTCTGCTGTGGCCAGGGAAGGCAGAGGAGGATGGCCCAAGTGCTTGGGCCCTGCACCCCCATGAAAGACCAGGAGAAGCACCTGGCTCCTGGCTTTGGATCAGCGCAATGCGCCGGCCGCGGTGGCCTTTGGAGGGTGAACCAACGGCAAAAAGGAAGACCTTTCTCTCTGTCTCTCTCTCTCACTATCCACTCTGCCTGTCAAAAACAAAACAAAACAAAACCAAAAAAAACCAGGCATTTGGTGTGTGTGTGTCACTTAGGACACAGGTGTTTGGTGTGTGTGCGTGCGCGCATGTCTTCCTGTGTTCACCCTGTATCACTTAGGACACAGGCGTTTGGTGAGTGTGTGTGTTTGTGTTTCCATGTCTTCTTGTGCTCACCCTGTATCACTTAGGACACAGACATTTGGTGTGTTTTTTTTGTGTGTGTATCACTTAGGACACAGGCGTTTGGTGTGTGTGTGTGTGTGTGTGTTCATCCATGTCTTCTTGTGCTCACCCTGTATCACTTAGGACACAGACGTTTGGGGTGTGTGTGTGTATGTATCAGGACACAGATGTTTGTGTGTGTGTGCGCGCATGTCTTCCTGTGTTCACCCTGTGTCACTTAGGACACAGGCATTTGGTGAGTGTGTGTGTGTGTTCATCCATGTCTTCTTGTGCTCACCCTGTATCACTTAGGACACAGACGTTTGGGGTGTGTGTGTGTGTGTGTGCACGCGCATGTCTTCCTGTGTTCACCCTGTATCACTTAGGACACAGACGTTTGGTGTGTGTCCATCTTTTCCTGTGCTCACCGTGTATCACTTAGGACACAGACGTTTGGTGTGTGTGTGTGTGTGTGTCCATGTCTTCTTGTGCCCACCCTGTATCACTTAGGACACAGACGTGTGGTGTGTGTGTACGTGTGTGTCCATCTTTTCCTGTGCTCACCGTGTATCACTTAGGACACAGACGTTTGGTGAGTGTGTGTACCTGTGTGTTTGCACGCACGTGTTTCCCGTGCCCACCCTTTGTAGGACATGGAGGTGTTTGGTGGGTGTTTGGAGGAGGAGGAGAAGGTGACTTGGGCTCTGTCCTGCCTGAGCCCCGGGAGCTGAGGGGAGGGCAGGGGTGGCTCTGCTCTGTGTGGGGCTGGGCTTGTCATGGGGGCACTGGAAGTGGGGGTGCCAGCCATCTTCCCTTGTTCGACTTTCTCCCTTTTTCCCTTGAAACAGGCAGTGGCTTCCTAAATCCAAAATGGTTCCCCTGGGGATTGACGAGACGATAGACAAGCTGAAGATGATGGAAGGGAGGAACTCGAGTATCCGCAAGGCGGTGCGCATCGCCTTTGACCGGGCCATGAACCACCTGAGCCGCGTGCACGGGGAGCCGGCCAGCGACCTCAGCGACATCGACTGAGCCCGGGACGGCCACAGCCCTTGTCCATAGTGTTGATAAGCTGTACATACTGTATATTGTTTAAAACTTAACTTATTCTGATTTTTAGTCCTAGTTCTTGAATTCTTTTCCCCAGGGAGGGGAGGTTTTGGTTCCGAGTTTTGTACCTCCATCTCGGCCGCCGGGCGGGGCGGGGCGGGGCGTTGCCCGCCGCGCGCTGCCGCGGCCTCGCTTCCTTTGATCTGTAGCTTTTTTTAACAGAGACTTTTGAATGTTTAATAATTTTGTAAATCTTACTCTTTACACAGAGTACCACTTATTTAATAAGACGGGGTGTAAATTTACAGTGACAAATGTGTATTTTAGGAGAGAAAATGACATTATTTTGAATGGTACTTTGTGGAAAGAGGAGCGGCGGGTGCCCAGCAGACGCACTCGGCGCCCGTGCAGCCCGCCGTCCGGCTGCCCCAGGCTCCCCCGCCCCACCCGGCGGCTTATTTATTGTAGAAACTGTATCCATTTGCTTTATAATGAAAAATAAATTTGCAAAGGTATATTGAATATGCATTTTATACAGGCACATACAGATTCGAGTTGGTGGCGTGGCTGTAAATGACCCTGGCCTATGTGTGCTTTGATTTTGTAACCTGTAATCTTTTGTTTACAAGGAGGGGCTTTCTGTAACCGTTTTAATTTAGAACACTTTGGTAGCAATAGAAACTTTGGATACATTTTTGTATGGTACATGTGATGTATATAGAATTAGTACTTTATTTTTATTTTTAAGAGGTAAAGCATTATGTTAGGGGGGAAAGTAGGGTGGGTTTCCAAATTTGCATTTTTTATATTAAAAATAAAGTCACGATTTGGACGGTGTGGCCATTTCATTCCTGCCTCCCCAGGAGGCCACGCGGGAGCCGTGCGGCTGCAGGGGCGAGGGGCACGGCCAGGTGGGCAGCACGCCCCACGCCCGCGTCTTGAACGTTATCACGGAAGGCGCTATTTATTATTTTGTCTAATCCTATTTTTACTTTAAAGCTATAGTGACTTTAAAATTTTAAATTTTTTTTTTTTTCTTTTAAGTCTGCGCTGTTTGTAACATCTCCATGGGAACTTGGAAATAAAGTCTTCCTTGGATGGTTTCTGTCCCTGCTGTTCCCTTGCTGTGGCCCGAGTGGGCCGCCCTCCAGGAAGGCAGGTCAGGGAGAGGACTGGCTCGCCCCTGTGTCTGAGGGGGAGGCGTCCAGCTTGAGCCCCGAGCTTCTCGGGCAGCGCGCGGGGCGGGGTCAGGGTCGGAGGGCGCAGAGGATGCCGCTGTCCGGCCGTACGACCTCCAGGGGGCTGCTCTCCCAGCTTCCGGAGTCGGCCTCGCCTCCCTCCGGCCTATCCCAGTGAGTGCTCAGGCTGGGAGTGGCCAGGGGTCCTTGCCGGCCCCCAGCTCTGCCACCTGTCACCCTGCTCTAGCTGCTGGTGGACAGGGGCCAGCTTGTCTGCCCAGGCTGTCCTGGTGTCCCGGGTACACTCTGCTGTGGGCGGGGCTCCTTGCTGGAGAGAGCTGATGGCCTGGGTCCTGAGACCAGGGGCCAGCGTGGACGCTGCTGTGCAGGGCTGGGCGTCCTGTGCCTGAGGGGCCTCCTGGAGCCATCGCCGACTTCTGCTCAGCTCAGGGCTGGGGAGCGCTGCCGCTTTTTCTTTCTTGAGATGTTTTATTTATTTGTAGGGGAAAATGGTCCGGAGCCTCAGCCCCTCGCCTGGGGACACCCTCCTGCCTCTACCCTGTCCGTCACAAGCTTTTAAATTTCTTTTGTTGAAAGGAAGTTGCGGGGCTGGCGCCGGGGCTCACGTGGTTAATCCTCCGCCTGCTGCGCTGGCATCCCATATGGGCGCTGGGTTCTAGTCCCGGTTGCTCCTCTTCCAGTCCAGCTCTCTGCTGTGGCCCGGGAAGGCAGTGGAGGATGGCCCTAGTGCTTGGGCCCTGCACCCCATGGGAGACCAGGAGAAGCACCTGGCTCCTGGCTTCAGATCGGCGTAGTTCCGGCCGTAGTGGCCATTTGGGGGTGAACCCACAGAAGGAAGACCTTTCTGTCTCTGTAACTCTGTAAAAAAAAAAAAAAAAAAAAACAGTTGTGGAAGGAGATCATCTGCTGGTTCCCTCCCCAGGTGGCTGCCGATGGCCAAGGCTGGGCCCGGCAGGAGCCAGGATCTTTGGGCCACAGTTTTAGGGACGGGGCGGGGAGCTGGGCGAAGGGGCAGCTTGGGGGAGGGTCCCCAGGGAGGCGGCAGTGGCCCCCCCACCGGCCAGTGGCAGGAGCCTGGGCGAGGGTCCAGCAGGATCGCTGAGCAGGGCGGTGCTCTCTGTCTTATTTACTTGGAAGGCACAGATTGATTCTCCATTCCTGGTTCACCTCCCCCCCCCACCCCGAGTGCCTGCAACAGCCAAAGCCAGGGGCCAAAACCAACATCTGGGTCTCCCGTGTGGGTGGCAGGGACCCAAGGCCTTGAGCCATCATTGCCCCCAGGGCGCTCATCCACAGGAGCTGGAGCCACTGGCGGCCCCAGGCTGCCACTTAACCCCACTTAGCCGCTGCTCCAAACCCATGGGCTCCTGCTGCTGCCCAGGGTCTCCTGGTCTGGGGGTCTTGAGGACCGGGGCTGCCTCCTGGGGCTTGGCTGCTGGCCACGCCCCCTGCTGGTGGGTCCCAAGTGCCTCCCCCCCCCCCCCCCCCCCCAGCCCTTGGTGGCCAGAGCTGGAGCAGAGGCAGAGGGAGACACCCTGGCCTCTGGGATAGCTCCCCCTGGGGGCGCCCTGTTCCCAGCCTCTCCTCCAGGGTCCCCACCCTCCTGGAGAGAGCAGAGGCGGTCCCTCTCCCTCTCCCTCCCCCAACCCAGAAACTTAGTTCTGCCCTGAAGCCCTGGGGCAGGTGTCCCCTTGCAAGTGCAGTGTGGTGGGAGGGCGGCCCAACAGAGCTGAGCTGGTCTGGGGAGGCTGCCCACGGGCCCTGGAGCCCCCGGCCTCCCCCCAACCTCTGCTCAGCCCCCAGTGATACTGCTGGAGCTGCTGCTCTGCTGTGGCCTCCGCCCCCACTGTGCCCCGAAACCTCTCCCTCCGTTGTTTTTTGCCTACCCGGCAGCCTTTTGGGCTATGACCCCTGACCCCCAGACACAGCACCTGGACTCCCTTACAGCAGGCAACAGAGGCCAGGGAGTGTGACTTCTGGGGGGTGCTCTTCCTTGTTGTCTGATGCCTGGGTGGGATGTGGATGTGATGGCTGGAGCAGGAGCAGCTGTTGGGGATCTTGCTGAGTGTGGCAGGGCCACAAGCCCATTGGTGCCTGTGTCTGATTCCCATGCAGAGACTTTGTACCAGAACTTTTTTTTTTTCCCCAAGATTTATTTACTTATTTGAGAGGCAGAGAGAGGGGTCTTCCAACCTCTGGTTCACTCCCCAAATGGCCACAATGGCAGGAGCTGAGCTGATCTGAAACCAGAAGCCAGGAGCTTCTTCCGGGTCTCCCACGTGGGTGCAGGGCCCGAGCACTTGGGCCATCTTCCCCTGCTTTCCCAGGCGCGTTAGCGGGGAGCTGGATGGGAAGTGGAGCAGCCGGGACTCCACCCAGCACCCACATGGGATGGTGGCTCTGCAGGCGGAGGCTTAGCCCACGCGCCAGGGCGGCCCCCAGGGGTGGCGTTTTAACATGGTGCAGTAATGGGGTCACGGGGCGGGAGGACAGAAGGGTGGCGGCCACAGCTCTGGGGTGCGGGGCCTTGGGTGCCCGGGGGTCTCCAGGCCACCTGCTGGGCTGCCTGGTGTGAGGCAGGCAGGGAGGCCTCCATCCTCTGCTCCCTCCCAGCCGTGGGCGGGGAGGGGCGGGGTGGGCAGGACCACCCACACGGGGATGAGGCCTGGGGTCTGGGGGCAGCACCGCTCCCGCCCTGCCTCTCTCCCCAGGTGTCTTGGCGCCTTTCTTCCTTTCTAAATACCTGGCTTTGCTGTTTTTTTTTTTTTTGACAGGCAGAGTGGACAGTGAGAGAGAGACAGAGAGAAAGGTCTTCCTTTTTGCCGTTGGTTCACCCTCCAATGGCCGCTGCGGCCGGCGCACCGCGCTGATCCGAAGGCAGGAGCCAGGTGCTTCTCCTGGTCTCCCATGGGGTGCAGGGCCCAAGCACTTGGGCCATCCTCCACTGCACTCCCTGGCCACAGCAGAGAGCTGGCCTGGAAGAGGGGCAACCGGGACAGAATCTGGTGCCCCGACTGGGACTAGAACCCGGTGTGCCGGCGCCGCAAGGTGGAGGATTAGCCTGTTAAGCCACGGCGCTGGCCTTTTTTTTTTTTTTTTAGGGCAATAACTAAACTCCACAAAAAGCATTCGGGCACAATCATTTGTAACTACGGAGCGCCTAAGATTTGGCTCAACCCCCAGGAGCCAAACCGGCCTTCAAGAAGCCCGTGGAAATCTGTGTTCGGGAGAAAACCGAGCTAAACATTTTTACATTGGATTAATTTTAGTTTTTTCCACGCTGGTTTCTGGGGAGTCCCCTCCTATCTGACCGTGGGAGCCACGGAAGACAGGTTCATGCGCGCGACAGCCCCAGTGCCACACATCGCCCCGGAGACTCCCAGCAAGACAGGAGGAAGGGCAAAACGGTGCAGCCGCCAAGGCAGCAGGCGAGGCCTGAGCTCACGGACTGTGAGGAAACCAGGCCCGGGGACGCCGCCCCGCGTGGCCTGCGGGTCCGGGGCTCCACGTGGCAGGCGGAGGGGCGCAAGCCGGCGAGAGCGGGTGCCGGCGAGGGGCGCGCGGCCCGGGCAGTGGGGCTTGTGCCATCTGCGTTTTCTGACCCGTGAGCGCCGCTTCCTCCCCGGCTCTGCCAGCTCGGTGGCTGGTGCACCTGCTGGTGACGCAGCGCGGGGGCCGCCGTGGGCTCCTCTCCTTTGCAGCCGGTGCAGGGTCAGGCTTGGTCCGCAGAGGGCGCGCGGACAGCGCTGGATCCCGCTTGGTGGGAATGTGTATAAATTCCATTTTTTTCTTGCATCAAAATAAACACCTTCTAGTTCTGTTTCCTGCGAGCTTTTCAAAACCCCTGGTGTGAACCTGCTACTCGGGTTCTCACCTGCCGGGGCCGTGGGGCCTGGTAGGGTTTCCTCCATCCATTCTCCCAGCCACACCCCAAATGGCCGCAGGTGGGTCCCCAGAAGCAGACCTTCCAATGGGTTTTGGGGATGGCTTTGCCCTTGAACTTGGCCAGGGGCGGTGGGGGGCGCGTGGCCTGTGGCCTGTGGTGGCCTCACAGGCGCCCCCGCCGGGTGGTTCAGGGCACCGCCCTGCTGTTCTGCAGTGATGGCGCTGACCGAATCTGTTCTTGGACCCCCGTGACCGGGTCACCACGCGAGACCCCGAGAGCTCCCGGGCAGCTCGCACTGAGCAGCCTCCTGGTGACAGAGTGTGCTGGGACGTGCAGTTTCCTGGTTGGGGGACGGGTCAGGAGCCGCTCGGGGGCGTGGGAGCCGTAGGCTGGAGCCCGCGAGCTCTTCCGAGCCCCCTTGCAGGCCCAGTCCCTTGGGCGCCCTCTCTGGGGACGCCGGTGTGCCCCAGATCTGTAGCGGGGGTCAGGCCTCCTATGCTGCAGAGTCAGGTGCACTGGGGCTCAGGCAAGGTGGCTGTCCACTGAGAGCATAACGTCCGCTGACCACAGCGTCCACTGAGACCACAGAGTCCACTGACCACGGTGTCCACTGACCACGGCGTCCACTGAGACCACGGCGTCCGCTGACCACGGCGTCCACTGACCATGGCGTCCACTGACCACAGCGTCCACTGACCACAGCGTCCACTGAGACCACGGTGTCCACTGAGACCACAGTGTCCACTGACCACGGCGTCCACTGAGACCATGGTGTCCACTGACCACGGCGTCCACTGAGCACAGCGTCCACTGAGACCACGGTGTCCACTGACCATGGCGTCCACTGAGCACAGCGTCCACTGAGAACACGGCGTCCACTGACCACAGCATCCACTGAGACCACAGAGTCCACTGACCACGGTGTCCACTGACCACGGCGTCCACTGAGACCACGGCATCCGCTGACCACGGCATCCACTGACCATGGCGTCCACTGACCACAGCGTCCACTGACCACAGCGTCCACTGAGACCACGGTGTCCACTGAGACCACGGCGTCCACTGAGACCACAGTGTCCACTGACCATGGCGTCCACTGAGCACAGCGTCCACTGAGACCACGGTGTCCACTGACCACGGCGTCCACTGACCATGGCGTCCACTGAGACCACAGCGTCCACTGACCACGGCATCCACTGAGACCACGGCGTCCGCTGAGACCACGGCATCCACTGACCACGATGTCCACTGACCACAGTGTCCACTGACCATGGTGTCCACTGACCACGGTGTCCACTGAGAACATAACGTCCACTGAGACCACAGCATCTACTGACCATGGCGTCCACTGAGACCACGGCATCCACTGACCACAGCGTCCACTGACCACGGTGTTCACTGACCACGGTGTCCACTGAGACCACGGCGTCCACTGAGACCATGGCATCCACTGAGACCACAGGGTCCACTGAGACCATGGCGTCCACTGACTGCAGCGTCCACTGAGACCACAGCGTCCACTGAGATCATGGCGTCCACTGACCACAGAGTCCACTGACCATGGCGTCCACTGAGACCATGGCGTCCACGGACCACAGCGTCCACTGACCATGGCGTCCACTGAGACCACAGCGTCCACTGACCACAGCATCCACTGATGCTGTAGGGTGGAGGCTGGGGTGGGTGCTGTAGGGTGGAGGCTGTGTTGGGTGCTGTAGGGTGGAGGCTGGGGTGGGTGCTGTAGGGTGGAGGCTGGGATGGGTGCTGTATGGTTAGAGGCTGGGGTGGGTGCTGTAGAGTGGAGGCTGGGGTGGGTGCTGTAGGGTGGAGGCTGTGGTGGGTGCTGTAGGGTGGAGGCTGGGGTGGGTGCTGTAGGATGGAGGCTGGGATGGGTGCTGTATGGTTAGAGGCTGGGGTGGGTGCTGTATGGTTAGAGGCTGTGGTGGGTGCTGTAGGGTGGAGGCTGGGGTGGGTGCTGTAGGGTGGAGGCTGTGGTGGGTGCTGTAGGATGGAGGCTGGGGTGGGTGCTGTAGGGTGGAGGCTGGGATGGGTGCTGTATGGTTAGAGGCTGGGGTGGGTGCTGTATGGTTAGAGGCTGGGATGGGTGCTATAGAGTGGAGGCTGGGGTAGGTGCTGTAGGGTGGAGGCTGGGATGGGTGCTGTAGAGTGGAGGCTGGGGTAGGTGCTGTAGGGTGGAGGCTGGGGTGGGTGCTGTAGGATGGAGGCTGGGGGGGTGCTGTATGGTTAGAGGCTGGGGTGGGTGCTGTAGGATGGAGGCTGGGGTGTGTGCTGTAGGGTGGAGGCTGGGGTGGGTGCTGTATGGTTAGAGGCTGGGGTGGGTGCTGTAGGGTGGAGGCTGGGGTGGGTGCTGTAGGGTGGAGGCTGGGGTGGGTGCTGTATGGTTAGAGGCTGGGGTGGGTGCTGTAGGGTGGAGGCTGTGGTGGGTGCTGTAGGATGGAGGCTGGGGGGGTGCTGTATGGTTAGAGGCTGGGGTGGGTGCTGTAGGGTGGAGGCTGGGGTGGGTGCTGTAGGGTGGAGGCTGGGGTGGGTGCTGTATGGTTAGAGGCTGGGGTGGGTGCTGTAGGGTGGAGGCTGGGGTGGGTGCTGTAGGGTGGAGGCTGGGGTGGGTGCTGTATGGTTAGAGGCTGGGGTGGGTGCTGTAGGATGGAGGCTGGGGTGGGTGCTGTATGGTTAGAGGCTGGGGTGGGTGCTGTAGGGTGGAGGCTAGGATGGGTGCTGTAGGGTGGAGGCTGGGGTGGGTGCTGTAGGGTGGAGGCTGGGGTGGGTGCTGTATGGTTAGAGGCTGGGGTGGGTGCTGTAGGGTGGAGGCTGTGGGCCCAGAGTGTGGCAGCAGGGACCAGCATGGACACTCACGTGTCGCTGTCTCCCAGGGCTGGCCTGAGGGATGGAGTGAGTGCCGCCTGGTCCAGCTCAGGGCCACTCCTGCGCTGCCCACTGCTTCTCCCTCTTATGTCGGCCCCCACGGCCTCCCTCTTGCTCAGATCTGCCTCCTCCCCCAGAAGTCTCCTGGGCTCTGAATAGGGCAGCACCCTCGGATGCAGTCGCAGGGCCCCCTGGCTGCCCCTTTGGTCCACGCCTCCCCTCCAGGCGTCCACTCGGGTCCTGAGCCAGCCCATTGCAGAGCAGCCAGTGCTCAAAGGCGGCGTTGGGAGCCCAGAGGAAGGGCGTTGCACACACAGGCGTCTGTGGGCCTTGACCGACGCCGGCCGAGCGGCTGAGCAGGGGGCCCTCTGAGTGAGGCCAGCTCCAGGAGGCCGGGGGCTCCCACGCCCTGGCAGTCGCTCTGCTGGGTGTCCTGGGTCTCAGCCAAGGGCTGTTCTGCACCTCCTGTCCACCCACAGCAGGTCCCAGCACCACTGCAGGCAGGCTGGTTGCAGGTGTGTGCACAGTTCCTGCAGGCGTGTGCAGGCGTGAGTGTGTGCACAGTTCCTGTAGCTGTGAGTGTGTGCACACTTCCTGCAGGTGTGCACCTGTGTGTGCAGGTGTGATGTGTGCACACTTCCTGCAGGTGTGTGCAGGTGTGATTGTGTGCACACTTCCTTAAGGTGTGTGCAGGTGTGAGTGTGTGCACACTTCCTGCAGGTGTGTGGAGGTGTGAGTGTGTGCACACTTCCTGCAGGTGTGTGCAGGTGTGAGTGTGTGCACAGTTCCTGCAGGTGTGTGCAGGTGTGAGTGTGTGCACAGTTCCTGCAGGTGTGCACCTGTGTGTGGAGGTGTGAGTGCACACTTCCTGCAGGCGTGTGGAGGTGTGTGTGTGCACAGTTCCTGTAGGTGTGCACCTGTGTGTGGAGGTGTGAGTGTGTGCGCAGTTCCTGCAGGCGTGTGGAGGGGTGAGTGTGTGCACAGTTCCTGTAGGTGTGTGCAGGTGTGTGCACACTTCCTGCAGGTGCACACCTGTGTGTGTGCACACTTCCTGCACATGTGCCCCTGGGTGTGTGCAGGTGTATCTGTGTGCACACTTCCTGCAGGTGCACACCTGGGTGTGTGCGTGCACCTGGGCATCAGTGTGTGTGTGTGTGTTCCTGTGAGTGGGCACACGCGTGTGCATGAGTGTCTTTCTGTGTCGGATAATCCAGAAATACTTGTGAGTGGCAGGTCTTGGACGGACAGACATTGGCAGACCTGTCTGTCAGATATGCCTCCCATTCATTCATTCATTCATTCATTCCAGCTGTCCCACATGTCCTGCTCATGGGTCACGGCTGATGGCGTCCAGTGGAGTGGCCTCAGGGCAGCCTGCCAGGCCCGGTGGGAGGGGCTCCATGGTCTTGCCTGAGCCTCAGCAGCGGGTGGGTGGGAGGGGGCGGGCCCTCGTGGGTCACACAGCCCTGATCGCCATGGGTGACTGTGACCATGGCTTCTTCATGCCTGGCCGTAGCCCACGCAGGCGATAGGGAGCGGCCTGGCCCCAGTGAGGCCGGAGAGAGGGCAGAGTAGGGGTGACTCTTGTCACATGGGGAAGGCACAGGCTCACCTGGACAGGAGGGGAAGGTGTCGCTGTCCTCCAGCCGCCTCCCCGCCCCCTCCCCCCGAGCTGCCCCCTTCCCCGCGTGGCTGGTGGTGGCCTCCTCCAGGGCTCGGATGCCTGTGTGGTCCCCAGCAGCAGGTGCGACTGGCGTGGTGGCCCAGGGTGTGGCCGGCAGGCCTGGAGCACCCGTGGTCCTGCTCTGACGGCAGGTTCACCTGGCCGCAGGACTGGTCAGCCGGCTGGAGGGGAGGCGGGAACCTGCTGCCTGGGAGCAGCCTGTCCTGGCCTGTGGGTGCAGCCCCGCTCTGCAGGGTGGCTCGCTGGCCCGGGCTCACCTGGGCCCCTCGTCTTGTCTGTGATCTGCTTGCGCCTCGGGGGAAGCTCACTGTTGGGGGCCTCTTGGCGAGGACATGGTCACCTGTGCATGCCTGGCTGGTGACCGAGAAGGGTCTGGCAGTGTGGGGGTGCCGTGGTCTGTGCTGCAGCCCCCCCCCCCCAGCCTGGCCCTTGCCACCCTCCTCCTGGGACCCTGGGTCAGGGGATGGTTGAGCGGTCAAGACTCCCATCCAGGGCGCACTGGGCACCACAGTCTGAGAGGCCCTTCGTGTCACGCACGCCTGGCGGGTCCCTGCGGCCGCTGTGCACGCCGGGGCGCCGTTGGGCAGCTCTGTCTGGCAGAGAAGCCGCACGGGGCAGCGTGGGCTGGGGCTGCTGCCCGCCAAGTCCTCCCGCACACGTTCCGGGCTCCCAGCGTCCCCTGTGCCCGTGGCCTCAGCCTGGAAGTGGGCTGAGGCCCTGGAGCTGGGGTCCAGGGGCTGGAGTCCATCACAGAGGGGAGGCAGGGCTGGGGGCCACACCGGCGGGGACAGGTGGGGCCTGGCCTGGGCCCCTTCCTTGGGCCTGAAGGTGGCCTGGGTGGAGCCAACGGCCCTTCCTTGTAAGAGGAGCCAGTGGCAGCGTGGGGGAGGGGCATGAGGCCGGGGACGGGGTGGGGGGAGGGGCGGAGGTGGCCCAAGACCCACGGAGGAGGGTGGGAGGAGCTGGAGGAGGCATGGTTGCCGGCAGATGCTGTCCTGGGGATGGTGGGGTCTGTGCACGCAACCCCACCCAGCGGGAGGACCCCCTGAGAACACCCTAGTCCTGCTGGGGGCAGAGAGGTGCCTGCAGGACCGAGCCCCAGCCCTGAGTGCCCACCATGTGGGCTTGAGCTGACCTGGGAGTGTGAGGCCAGAGCCCACACGCTGACCAATCAGATCTGCTATGTGCCTGGGGCAGGAAGTGCAGGTGCGGGGCCCAGGGCAGCCCCACGAGACGACCAGGCCCGCCCGGGCGCGCCCACACCTTTGTGATGGGAAGGCTCATCTGTGTGTTCTGATAAACTCCTGCCAGTTAATCGAAAATAAAATGCGTGCTCCTTTCTCCGCATGAGAACAGGCAGACTGAGCCGGAACTAATCGGCGGTGGCGCTGAGGAACCTCGGAGACCCTGGGAGGAGAATGAAAGTTAGGAGGCGTTCGAAAAATATGGTAATTCTCCCCACACACCGCTCATTACGCCACATTAGCGCCCGGCTGCCCGCGGCCGCAGGCTCGGGAGAGGCAGCCCCCTGCCCCGGTGTGGGCTGCGGGCCCCGGGAAGCTGCCGTGACAGCCGTGGGCGAGCCCAGCAGCCCCCGGCCACAGGGTGGGTCAGGAGAGAGGTGGCCCTTGAGCTCGGACCCGAGGCAGCGGGGGGGAGCGGCCGGTGGTCAGCTCCCATGCGCCTGCCTGTCCTCCCCGGCCTCAGCCGAGACCCCCGGCGCCCCAGGATGGGGATTCCTGTGCCCCATTGTGTTGGTGTCTGCCCCAAGCACGGGTGCTGTGGGCCGGGGTCTGGCTGCAGCCTTCCCGGTCGCCCCGGCCTGCAGGGTGGGTCTCAGGTGGAGGCCTGGCCAGGGCGGGCTGGGGCCCCCGCTTCCTTCTGGGCCTGTGTTGTCTGGCTGTGGGCTGGGGGCAGCCCCAGGGCCCGGCGTTTTGTGTTCTCAGCAGTAGGGGACGAGACCCCACTGCAAACCCCGAGATTTCTGTGTCGGCCACCGGCAATCAGAAACTGGTGCTGTGGCGCAGCGGGCGAAGCCTCCACCCACGATGCCGGCATCCCACGTGGGCACCCGTTCAAGTCCCGGCTGCGACTGCCGACCCAGCTCTCTGCTGTGTCCTGGGAAAGCAGTGGAAGATGGCCAAGTCCTTGGGCCCCTGCACCCACGTGGGAGACCCGGATGCAGCTCCTGGCTCCTGGCTCCAGCTTGGCTCAGCTCCAGCCGTTTTGGTCATCTGGGGAGTGAACCAGCAGATGGAAGACCCTCCCTCCCTCCACCCCCGTGCCTCTCCCTCTCTCCCTGTAACTTTCAAATAAGCAAACAAATCTTAAGAGAGAGGAAATCTTTAAAAGAATGGAGACTAAAAACACAGTAGTGGGGTGTGGGCTGCGGCGTGGTGGTCAAGCCGTCACTCAGGATGCCGGCATCCGAGTCGGCCCAGTCCTACTCTGACCCCACTCCCTGGGGCTGTGCTGCCAGGCTGCAGGTGATGACCACGCCCTTGTCACTGCCACCACGTGGGAGAGCTGCCTGGCTCAGCGCCCGTGGCCGTGGGCTCGGGAGAGGACCAGCAGGTGGAGATCTCCACGTGCTCGCTCTCCCTCTCTGTTCACTCTGCCTTTCAAAGAAACAAATCTTATAAAAAGGAGCTGCCATGTAGAGAAGCATCACAGGTGGGGAGCCCTGGTGTGGCCCAAGATGTGCAAATGTTTGATTTGATTTAATTTTTATAGATTTTTATTTATTTGTTTGAGAGGCAGAGCTACAGAGAGGGGGGAGAGAGAGAGAGACAGAGAGAGGTCTTCCATCCGCCGGTTCACTCCCCAGTTGGCTGCAATGGCCAGAGCTGAGCTGATCTGAAGCCAGGAGCCTCTTCCCGGTCTCCCACGTGGTGCAGGGATCCAAGGACTTGGGCCACCTTCTGCTGCTTTCCCAGGCCACAGCAGGGAGCTGGATTGGAAAGAGGAGCAGCCGGGACTCGAACCTGCGCCCTTATGGGATGCCGGCACTGCAGACGGCGGCTTTACCAGCTATGCCACAGCTCTGGCACAACATTTTAAACTTTAATTCACAAACCCTGTTGGGAGAGACATGGCCTGCACTTGTGGCCGGGACGCCTGGTGCCGTGGGCCGTCCACGGTTCCCCGCAAGTGTGAGCCAGGGCTGAAAACCACAAGGAGCGAAGTTTCCAATAAGCCGAGTGCTTACAAGAGTGTGGCCTATAGCAGCAAGCCCCATCTCCTGAACAAGACAGTGACCCCTCGCACCCGGCACCCTGGCGATGCCTAATCAGGCCGCAGGTCAGACCTCCCGCCAAGGCTCTGGGGCGACCTCGGGGCTCGGGTGGGCGCCTGCTTCCTGGAGGGGACCCCCAGGCCGCCCCCGAGAAAGGGGCACGGGACATCATGGAGACGGGTTGCTCCACAGGGGTGAGTGAAGAAAAGGCAGAGAGGACCCACGGGGGACGGCGGACGACACCCAACCACGCAGCTCTGGGCGGATTCCTGGGGCCTGCACCTGCGCGGGGTCAGGTGAGCCAGCCGGGCTGGGCCAGGAGACGTCTGGCCTCCAGCTGGCGTGGCCACCGCTGTCCCTCCCGCCACGCCCCAGCACCCCTCAGCTCTCCAGGCCTGTGGCCGCCCTCCTGGCCCGGTCTCTGCCCCTCCAAGGCTCCGGCTGCAGGGGTGAGGAGGCAGGCGGTGCGGCCCAGGCACGGCTGGGCCTCTGCTCCTGGGGCCGGGGCACCGTCTGCCTTCCCCGGGGGTGGTGCAGGCACAGCATGGAGGCTGCGGCTGGCAGGTGTGCACACCGCTCAGCCCTGGGCACGACTGTGAACACCGTGTTTGTGTGCACGCATGCGTGTACACATGTATACATGGGTGCACATGTATGTCTGTGCACACATGTATGGTGTGTAGGTGTGTACACATGTACGTGTGTGCACACGTGCGTGTACATGTATGTGTGTACGCATGTATGGTGTGTAGGTGTGTACACATGTACATGTGTGTGCACACGTGCGTGTACATGTATGTGTGTGCACGCATGTACGGTGTGTAGGTGTGTACACATGCACGTGTATGTGCACTATATATATATATGTGCATGTGCACAAATGAATACGTCTGCAGTATATATGTGTGCATATGTGTATAAACATGCATGTACATGTATGAGTGTATATGTGTACACACATACACATGTATGCACGTGTGTAGATTGTATGTGCTCAGGCATATGTGTGTATACATTCATGTGTATAGGTGTATGTGTATATGCATGTGTGTATGTGTATGCATGTATGTGCATGTACATGTACGTGTCTGTACATGTGTGTATGTGTGCACATGTGTATGTACGTGTGTATGTGTGTGCATTGTGTATGTGTGTGTACGCACGTGTGTGCATGCACATGTGTGCATGCACGTGTGTACATGTGTCCTTCCCTGGGCCTCCACGGGCCGTGCTCGTCCACCTGAGTTCTCTGCACCTGGCGGCTTCACCTGGGCTGGAGCCGGCGGCGGAGCAGACACTCCGGGCCGCCTCCCTCCCCAGCCTGACCGGCCCCTGGCAGGCTCTGTCCTGACCACACGGGCCCTGCTCCCCACCAGCGTGGGGGGGGAGGAGGGGAGGGCCCTGTCTGGGGTCGAAAGAGGGGTCTGGGGGCGCAGGGCGCTTCCGCAGTGGCTCTGAGACCCCCGCCACGCACTTCCGGGCCTGAACCCGGGCGCCCCATTTTCCGGGGGCCTACGCGGTCTGCCAGGCTCGGGGTGCCCCGGCAGAACCGGCGGGAGCAGCCCCCGCCGCGCCGCCGCCCACGGCCACGAGGGGGCGCTGCGGTCCTTCCGGGCCGGAGCGCGGGAAGCCCGGGACTGCGCGGGACAGTGCGGGCCTCCCCTCACCACCCCCGCCCTCTCCCGCCCGGGAGGGCCGAGCCTGACCTCTGACCTCGGGGTCAGAGGCGGCCCGGAGCCTCTGATCGCCCCAGGGTGGGCTCCTCCCCAGGACGGGGGGGGGGGGGGGGTACCTGGGCCTGGGACTCAGCTCAGCCTCGGGCGGGGAGGGGTCCAGGTCTGCCCCCCGCGGTGCCGCGCTGGCTCCGCCTGTGCTAGGATCCGACTCCCTTCCCTGCACTGACTGGTCCTGGGCCGTGTGAGGCGGGGGTAGGGGGAAGAGAGCGAGAGCGAGCGAGAGAGAGCGAGAGCGAGCCTGTCCACCCCCCTCCCCGTGCCCACGGCGGCCCGGGCTGGCCCAGGCCAAATCCAGGAGTCCACAGCTCAGCCCAGGCCTGCGTGCGAGGCTCGGCAGGGCCAGGGGTCAGCCGAGCGCCCAGGAGCCCAGCTGGGCGCAGGCGGCGGGGGCAGCCGGCAACGCCTGGGTCCCGAAAGCCGGTGACCCCACCGGAGTTTCGAGGCCGCACGAAGCCAGCTGCACTTTGAGGGACTTTTGAGGGCTGCGGGGTGGGGTGGGGCGGTGCTGCCCTGAGGCCTCCCCGTGGTCCCTGGCCCCGGCCCGCCAGGACCAGCCAGGGGCCAGCCAGGGCCAGCCAGGGCCAGCCTCCGCGTTGCCCGACGCCCCACGCGAGGGCACCGGGATCCGGTTGCTGTCGGTGTGTGCAGGCTTCGGGAGACTGGGGAGGGGGTGCTGCCCTGAGGCCTCCCCGTGGCCCCTGGACCCCGACACGGGCGTGCCTGGAGACTGGGTGGGTGGGTGGGGCTCACAGACAGGCAGAGAGCAGCCCTGAGACGAACAAAGCCAGGAAAGGAGACATCGAGGGAGATGTGCTGAATTCCCAGCGCCTCCGTGAGGAGCGAGCGGTGGGTGGGCGTGGAGGCCCACGGGTGACACCGCCCCTGTGACGCCGGCGGCCGCTAGGGGCGCTGTTCCGTCCCCCTGCTGTGGCCTGGGAAAGCATCGGAAGGTGGCCGGAGGGCCTGGGCCCTGCACCCGCGTGGGAGACCCGGGTGGAGCTGAGGCTCCTGGCTTCCGCCGGGCCCAGCCCTGGCTGCTGCAGCCATCTGGGGAGTGAACCAGGGGTGGAAGACCTCCCTCCTTCTCTCTCTCTCTCTAACTCTACCTTTCAAATAAATAAAATAAAAATCTTTAAAAAATTCATGGAAAACAGTTGTTATGAAAATGCTATGCAGGTATTTAAAACACTTTTTTGAGCACGAATAAACCTATGTTTTAATTTCATTTTTCCACAAACGTTTGGCGCGCCCTGTTTATTTATTGGAAAGGCACAGTGAGAGGGAGAGCGAGAGGTCTTCCATCTGCTGTCACTCCTCAAATGCCTGCAATAGCCCGGGCTGGGCCAGGCTGGAGCCAGGAGCCAGGAGCTCCATCCGGGTCTCCCACGTGGGTGCAGGGCCAAGCACGTGGGCCATCTTCCACTGCTTTCCCAGGCGCATTAGCAGGAGCCGGGTCGGCATCAGGGCAGCCGGGCCTGGAACCTGCACTCTGATATGGGTGGGGGCTTAAGGTGCTGTGCACGACCCCCCCCCCCCCAACGGCGCTGGAACATCTGATCTCCCCCACACAAGAACCATTGGGGTGGGCATTGGCTCTGGGCCAAGGGGCTGCTGGGGAGGCCCCGGCGGAGCCCCACCTCCAGTGGTTCGGCCACGGCTTGCAGCATTGGTTCGAGTCCCTGCTCCAGAGTCAGGTTCCCCGCTAGTGCTCCGGGAAGCAGCACAGATGGCCCGAGGCTCGCCCCTGCCTCCCGCGTGGGGGACCGGGTGGAGCCGAGTGGGGCGCTGGGCTCCTGGTCGGCCTGGCCCAGCCCTGGCTGTTCTGGGCACCTGGGGAGTGAGCCAGCAGGTGGAAGCACTCTCTCTCTCTCTCTCTCTCTCTCTCTCTCAGATAAAAATTAACTAAATAACAATAAAAAGCTCCCTGTGTCTACAGCTTGCTGAGGAGGCCGGGGCCTGGGGGGCTGCCTGGGGAGTAGGAGGCAGGGCTGACGTGTACACACGCCTCACACACACGCTTGTCACACATGCTTGTCAGACACGTGTCACACACCGCACACACGCCTTGCACATGCCTCACACACTTCTCACATGCTTATCACATACGCTCCACACATGCCTCATGCACATGCTTCTCACGTGCTTCCCACACATGTCTCACCCACACTTTTTTTTTTTTTTGACAGGCAGGGTGGACAGTGAGAGAGAGAGAGAGAGAGAAAGGTCTTCCTTTGCCGTTGGTTCACCCTCCAATGGCCGCTGCAGCTGGTGTGTTGCAGCCAGCGCACCGCGCTGATCCGAAGCCAGGAGCCAGGTGCCTCTCCTGGTCTCCCATGGGGTGCAGGGCCCAAGCACTTGGGCCATCCTCCACTGCCTTCCCGGGCCATAGCAGAGAGCTGGCCTGGAAGAGGGGCAACCGGGACAGAATCCAGCACCCCGACCGGGACTAGAACCCGGTGTGCCGGCGCCGCAGGCGGAGGATTAACCTAGTGAGCTGCGCTGCCTGCCACACCTGTGCTCTTTACACATGCTTCCCACACATGCCTGTCAGACATGTGTCACACACCTCACACACGCCTCATGCTTGCTTCACACACACTTCTCATACGCTTGTCAGACATGCATCATAGACCACACACACACCTCACAGATGCCTCACACACACCTCACACACACCTCACACACACGCCTCATACACACATACCTCACACACACGCCTCATACACATGCCTCACACACACCTCACACACATCTCACACACACCTCACACACATGCCTCACACATGCCTCACACACACCTCACACACATGCCTCACACATGCCTCACACACACACCTCACACACACCTCACACATGCCTCACACACATGCCTCACACACACACCTCACACACATGCCTCACACACATACCTCACACACACATCTCACACATGCCTCACACACACCTCACACACACACGCCTCATACACATGCCTCACACACACCTCACACACATGCCTCACACAAACCTCACACACATGCCTCACACATGCCTCACACACACGCCTCACACACACCTCACACACACACCTCACACACACCTCACACACATGCCTCACACACACGCCTCACACACACCTCACACACACCTCATACACATGCCTCACACACACCTCACACACATGCCTCGCACAAACCTCACACACATGCCTCACACATGCCTCACACACACGCCTCGCACAAACCTCACACACACGCCTCACACACCTGCCTCACACATGCCTCACACACATGTCTCACGCACACACCTCACACACACACACCTCACACACACACCTCACACAAACCTCACACTCACACCTCATGCACATGCCTCACACATGCCTCACACACAGGCCTCACACACATGTCTCACACACGCACCTCACACACACACACACCTCACACACACGCCTCACACAAACCTCACACACATACCTCATGCACATGCCTCACACACAGGCCTCACACACATGTCTCACACACACACCTCACGCACATGCCTCACACATGCCTCACACACAGGCCTCACACACATGTCTCACACATGCCTCACACACACGCCTCACACGTACCTCACACACACACCTCACTTCCACATTCTCTCCTGGGCCTCAGCCAAGTTATCATTTTTATGGAGTTGCTTTTCCAATTATGGCCATATTTGTAATTAGTTTGGAAACCATTAAATGTCTTGTTATTCTTGTTTCTTAAGTCAAAATTCTGCACTAATTACTAACCATGATTTCAACAGACAGAAGGGCAGGAGGGGGGAGAGCTGTTTGTCTCTTCCCAATGTAAGCTTTGTACACGCGCATGTCTGAGCCTGCATGCGTGGGTGGTGAGGCAGTGCACGTGTGTGTTCCACACACATGTGGCTGACCTCCACATGTGGGTGGTGAGGTGGTGCACATGTATGTCCCACATGTGTGTGGCTGACCCTGCATGAGTGGGTGGTGAGGTGGTGCACATGTATGTCCCACATGTGTGTGGCTGACCCTGCATGTGTGGGTGGTGAGGTGCACATGTGTGAACCACACACTCTCTCCTCTCTGTCTCCTATTCCAGGGTCCAGGCCCAAAGGCCTTTGGAGAGAGCCAGGGTCTGTGGCTGTGCAGGGCTGGGGCGGCCCCGAGGGCCCAGGACAGAACCTCTGCTACACTCGGTGCAGTGGCGGCCAGGCCCAGGGCCCCATGAGGCCAGGCTGAGCTTGCAGGAGAGCGGGGGGCTCCCGATCCCCACCACCACCTCCCCCTCCCCCCTAGGGCTGCCTGCTGTGTCCAGAGCCTCCCTGCTGGGGCCAGGGCCTCCCTGCTGTGTCCAGGGCCTCCCCGCTGTGTCCAGAGCCTCCCTGCTGGGGCCAGGGCCTCCATTCTGTGTCCAGAGCCTCCCTGTTGGGGCCAGGGCCTCCCTGCTGGGGCCAGGGCCTCCCCGCTGGGGCCAGGGCCTCCCTGCTGGGGCCAGGGCCTCCCCACCCAGTCCTGACTGCATCCTGAGGCCTGTCCTGCGCTCCCTCATTGTCCCCAGCTGGGGCCCGTCCTGGGCTCCCTGAGTCGCCGTTTTACAGCCACTCACTCAGCCACTGCCGAGCTGGGAGAGGGTTGGGAGCCAGGGGCCTGGGGCAGATGGGGGTGGGAGACCCCGGGCTGCAGCTGCCCCTGGCTGGGGATCAGGGACGGCCTGGCTCTGAGGGGAGAGTGACGTGGAGATCACGGAGTGGCTGGGCTTCTGGCTGCAGGCCAGGGTCGTGGGGACGAGCGGTGGACGTCGCCTGTGGGTGCTGGGCATGCAGCCGGACGCCTCCGGGGGTGCAGTCTGGCATTCTTCAGGGCCCACAGCCCACGAAAACCATCTATCATCTGTCTGCCTGTCACCTATCATGTGTCAATATCTATCATGAATCAATATCATCTATCAACCATCTATCTACCCGTCATCTCCCTGTCTTATCTACCATCTGTCATATGTCAATATCTATCACCTATCAATATCTGTCTATCCTCTGTCTCCCTGTCTTATCTACCACTATCTACTTGTTGTTCTGCCCTCAACCCCGTGGTCCATTGGCTGACCTTGCCAACGTCGGGGAGTGGCCACTCACACGGACACGGCACGTGTGTGGGGGTGCGGAGAGGGGCTCAGCTTGTCCAGGGTGGGGCCTGTCCGGGGCAGCCTGGCCAGAGTGAGGGACCTGGGGGGGATAGGGCGTCCCCGGGGTGGGGTGCACGTGCCGTGCCCCCCGGGGTAAACACCCGCCCGGGGTTTGGAATCCTCCGGAATTTGCGGTGGGAAGATTTGTCAACTCGAAGCTTCTTTCTACAAAACGAGCCGTCTTCTCTGAGTGCTGTTCGCAGGGAACGTGAACTTGAACTTGGTGTTTTCCCACCTGAAATCCAGGCTCATTCAGAAGCCGCCTCCCATCTGGGAGATAAACTCAGAACTGCTCACGTTTCCTTGTTTCTGTCTGGAGGAGGCGGAGTGTGCCGGCAAGGACACAGCTGTGGTTGCTCTGCCAGCAGCACGGGTGTCGGTGCCGCCTCGCGGGCCTGGGCCTGCGCCTGCACCTGCAGCAGCCTGGGAGGGGACCCGGCCTCCGTGCGCTGTGACCCGGCCCCGGCCACCAGCCCGAGCAGTCACAGAGCGGACCGGGAGCGCACTCCCTCACGGCAGCCCCGGCTCCTTCCGTCGAACCCACGCCGGCACATCCTGCTCCCCCTTCCCTGGCTGGCCCAGAGCCACTGTCCACCCGGCCTCTCCACCCAGGGACGCCTTCTCTGTCCTCCCGGTCTCTCTCTGAGGACACCGGCCCCACTGGTCAGGTCCTGTCCAGTCTCGTGCTGTCCCTGGCCCAAGCTCCAGGAGAGAGCAGCCAGGGGCGGGGGTCTGTGAGGGATTTCCCAGATGCCGCCAGGCCCTGGGCAGGCAGGTCCCCGGCCCTCCCCGGCCCCTGACCCCATGGCCCCTGGAGCCGGGGACCTGTCAGGGGTGGGACAGGTGCACTGCGAGCCCTGTGTCCACTCCCCTGTCTTCCCAGCCCCTGCTTCCCTGCCGGCACCATGTCCATGCATCCTGGTGTCCAGCCGCTGTGACCAGTCTGAGGAGCACCCTGCCGACTCCAGAGCAGGGCGGTCGGGGCTTCCGACAGCACCCCCGCTGCGTGGGGTCCTCTCACCAGAGGCCCTGTGTGCTGGCCACCCCCTTCTCTTGATCCGAGGAGCCTCCCCGGCAGCCTGCGGGGACCTGGTCAGTCCTTGCCGCACGCCTGTGCGACCGGCATTCCTGGTCCTCACCCCCCATCGCCACCCCGCAGGGGCCTGGGTGCTGCCGTGGGCTTCCCCCTCCCCGTGGCCGGCTGCCTCCCGCCTGCCGTCCTGGGCTCCTCAGCACCACCCTGCGGCACGGACTGACCAGCAGGGGTCAGGCCTCTCCCAGCAATGGGCCTGGGCTCTTGCAGCCGCAGCTTCAGATGCGGGAGAATGAGCCCCTGCCTCGGAGGGGCCTCCCGGGGTGGGGCAGCGGGGGGGGGGGGGGGGCAGAGCAGGTGCAAAGAGCCCCGGATGCTGCGCAGGAGGGGAGGGAGGGTGGTAACTCGGCCTCTGGACGTCTCACCTGGGAGAAGGCAGCACCTGTCTCAGCCCCGCCCCTGGCGGATGGACGCGCACACAGGGGGCGCGATTCACCCTCAAGGACGGGGTGCTGCCACCATCGAACCTGGGGGGGAGCCGCCAGGCGGGAGAGGCCCCTGGAGGCCCGGGGGGCGGTGGCCAGTGGGGCGGGGTCTCAGGCTGGGAGGCCGGAGGTGCGCGCTCACAAGCGCTCAGCACGGTACCGTTTATGCCACGTGTGTTTTTCTGCACTAAAAGTGACGACGGGAGGAAAACGTTGCTCGGACTGAAGAGCGGGCAGACGGTGTGATCACCGTCTGGACAACAGCGTGGGGAAATCCGCTGAGCCAGCGCCTTCCGCAGGGCGTGGGGCCAAGCTTGCCCGCTGCGGAGCCCGGAGTGGGGGTGCGGACACAGCCGGGGGCACCCAGGAGGCTGAGGACCCCGGCACCTGCTGTCTTTCCTGCAACCTCCAGCCCCCGTCCCGATCTGGCGGAATCCGGGGAAACGCTTTTATTTACTGACTTTTGTTGGTGCTTGGAAGGGCGCACGCACACGCAGAGACCCTCGGCTCCCTGGTTCACCCCCGAGCGCCCACAACAGGCAGGGGCTCCCAGCGGGCACTGGCAGGAAGCAGGACTGGGAGCGGAGGGGCTGGGATCGGCCCGGGGGCCTTAGCCGCTGTGCCAAACGCCCACCCGGCAGGGCCCGTGGAGGAGCTGGGTGACGCCATGTTTTGGGGCAGCACGTCCAGCCATGGCCTCACGTTTCACAAGCTCTGCCCGTGTGCAGTGCGACGTAGGATGGAAGCGGCCGTGCCGCAGGGCGCTGCTGCCCCTCGGCCGGCTCTGCTCGTTCGTCTCGTCATCAGTCATTTTTGCGCGGCAAGATTCTGTATTTTGATTTTTTCTTTTTCTTTTGATTGCTAACTCTGGGGCTGACATTGTGCAATGGGTTATACCCCTGCCTGCGATGCCGGCATCTCACATGGGCACCAGTTCAAGTCCTGCTGCCCCACTTCCAATCCAGCTCCCTGCTGATGGCCTGGGAAGGCAACGGAAGGTGGCCTGAGTGCTTGGGCCCCTGTGTCCACATGGGAGACCCGGATGGAGGCCCTGGCTCCCGCCTTCGGCCTGGCCCAGCCCAGCTGTTGCAGTGAACCAGTGGATGGAAGACCTCTCCCTTTCTCTCTGTATTTCTGCCTTTCAAAGAAAACAAAATAAATCTTAAAGATTCTATTTTTGAGCATATATTACTTTTGAAATTTAGGTAACCAATTTTTTAAGAATCAGAGCGACCACCAGATCTGGGAAGGAGAAATTTCAAGTCGGAAAAATCCCTACAGGTGGACGGTCCTTGGGCCTCGGGCCTCGGGCCTGGGGCCCCGCCCTCCTCTCGCCACTGCTCAGGAAGCCGTGCAGCCGCCTCGTGCTCCCACTGGCCCCCTGCAGGAAGCAGACGCCCACCGAGGAGTGCGCCGGGACCCCGTCCGCCTGCAGGCCGCCTGTGCCGACCCCAGAGGCCCAGCGAGGGGACGGCCCGGAAGAGACACTAAGTGCTCGCAGCCACGGGAGCGGCCGTGAGCGAGGGAACCGACGCGTCCGCCAGCCTGGTTTGATCACCCCACAGGGTCCGTGAGTGACCAGACATCACGGTGCGCCCGTCTGTCCCACAGTTACCACTTGCCGGTGACAAGCAGACGTCAGAGGAGGCGAAATCCAAGTGCACGGGACAGAAGCGGCTTTTGGAAAGGCGTCGAGGCCCAGTCCGTGGGCGCCCAGCACGAGGACTCCGGTGAGCGTTTGTGCTGGCATCGCTCCACGCCGGACGCCCCCAGAAAACTCCAAAGCAGAGGTGGAAAAACCGAGACCACAAAGGAGCGCTGTGTTTGCTGACGTCTTAGCATAACCAGGAGGCAGAGACAAGGAGGGGCGGGCGGGGCGCCCAGGCCAGGCTGCCAGGACTGCCGGGTGCAGGGGTGCCGACGACTCCTGCGAGCACCCCCCCGGCCTGGAGACAGGGTGCCCACGGCCCACTCGCTCTGCGACCCCGGGCAGCTTGCACTCCGTGCACGAACAGCGGCCGGGCTGCCCTGGGGCCGTGAGGGAGTTGTGGAGGGTCTCCTGTGGGTCTCCTGGACATGGGGGTGGGGTCACTGTCCTGGTGTCTCCCCGCCCCCTCCAGCCCTGGCCCCGCCCACGTCCCCATGCGTCACAGGGCTCTGGAGGCGGGTGGACTCCCAGAACCGTGCCATTTGGCCCTGCACCTCCTGCGAAGGTCGGGCTCGTCAGTTGTAGACTGCACGTGTAAAACGTGGACCGCTACGTTTGCCACTTTTCCGGCTTTGGGCGTGTGTTCAGTTTCGTGGCATCCGTGGTGCCGTCACCACTTCTGTCGAGCGGAGCCGTGTGAGCCGGGGACTCGCTGGTGCGGCGCCAGGGCTGGGGCAGGCGGCTCTTGCCTCAGGCTCTCCGTCCCCCGCCCCCGGCACTGTGGCCTGGGCCCTGGCGTGGGGGACGGCTGGACCCCATTCTCACCCCAACCCCTCTCCCAGGCCGGGCTCCTCCCTCACTGGCTCAGCAGAAGCCCCAGGCCTGGACGAGGTGGCTGCTGGGGTGGGTGTGGGCCACTGTGATTCCCGTAAGAGGAGGCGCGTGGGGTCCACCTGCTCCCACTCATGGCGGCCCCCCGGGGAGGGCAAGAGCCACCACTGCCACCGTCGTCAGTGCCTCAGGTCACAGGGACCCTGCGTTAGGGACCCCCAGCCTCCCCCAGTCACCGGGACCCTGCGTTAGGGACCCCCCAGCTTCCCCAGTCACAAAGACTCTGTGTTAGGGACCCCCAGCCTCCCCAGTCACAGGGGCCCTGCGTTAGGGACCCCCAGCCTCCCCAGTCACAAAGACTCTGTGTTAGGGACCCCCAGCCTCCCCAGTCACAGGGACCCTGCGTTAGGGACCACGGGGGCCCCACGTCAGAGACCCCCATCCTCCCCCACGTCACAGGGACCGGGGGCTGGGTGTGGGCGGGGCAGTGGCGGCTGCTGGGGTCTCTCAGGCCCAGCATGGAGGCCTGGGGCTCCTGGCGTCCGCAGCTGTGGGAGCCACGTCTTCAGGGCCCCACAGAGTGAGTTGGGGGCTTCTCTAGTCTGGGCCAGACCTGCCTGTCCCCGACTCTGCCCGGCAGGCCCTGGTGCACAGGAGGCCGTGCCAGCTCTGAGGCCAGGCCTCAAGGGGGCGCTGCTCACATCCACCATGGGTCACAGGGGCTGTGCAGCGCGACAGGGAGGGACCCGCCCCGTCCCACACAGGGAGGCAGAGCTGCCTCCTGGCTCCCGGCTGCCCCAACAGCACGTGCCCGTCCCGGCCAGCTGCTGGCTCAGACAGCTGACGGCGCTTGCCTGACGGTGCTTCTGCCCTGCGCCAGGACGGGGAGGTGTGGGCAGGTGAGTGGAGGACGACGGGCTCCACGTGGGAACCCCGGGGCCCCCTCGGCCCGTGGCCCTGTGGGTGTGGGCGGAGGCGAGGGCGTGAGCTGAGCCGTCCCGGGGCCGGAACCTCTGCTGGATTCCTTCCGCGCACGCCAGCAGAGGGGCAGCCGGGAGCTGCAGCTCAGAAATTTAATTATAGCTCTGGAAGAAACGCATGCTTCCTAGAAAGATTTCATTTAAAAAAACCCTCAAAAAATAGAGCCCGTTTTTTCCCATGTAACCGAATGAAAAGGAGCAGCGGACCTGTGTGGAGCCCCACAGGGAGTTTTATTCACGGTATCTGGAAACCTCGCAGTCTCAATTTGTGTCGAATGAGCTCCTACAGGTGCGGCTCCGCGCAGCGGGCATGTTCTGTTCCGTTCAGGCGGTCACGTGCTTCCTCACCGCGGCTCGGCCCCTCTCGGGGTCAGATCACCCGTCTGGCCAGGCCCCAGCAGATGCGCAGCCCCGGGCAGGGGCCTCAGCTCCCAGGACGAGACCGGAGAATCAGCCCCCGGCCCGGGGCGGCGCCACGGCTCGCTGGTGCCCCTCCTCCTGCCCAGAAGGTTTCCCTGGGGCCTGTGTGATGCTGGGGTAGGCCGGTGTCCATCGGTGCAGGCTCCGCCCTGGGGCGTGGCCAACTCCCCTGAGCCGCAGTGTGCTTGGTGTATGTGTGGAAGTACATGTGTGTCATGTGCACAGACGTGTATCCATGTGCATATATACGTGTCCTGGTGCATGTGTGTCAGCTGTGTGCCTGTGTGTGCAGCAGTGTGTTGGCATGTATCTCTGTAGGCTTACATGGCTGGGCATAATGTGTGCATGCATGTGCTCTTGACGTCTGTACGTCTATGTGCAGCAGTCTGCAAGCATGCAATGAACATGTGCTGTGTGTGCACACGTGTGCTGATGTGACCTGCGTGTGTGGCTGTGTGTGTAGCTGTGTCTCTGTGTGTAGCTGTGTCTGTGTGTGTAGCTGTGACTGTGTGTGCCTGTGACTGTGTGTGTAGCTGTGTCTGTGTGTGTAGCTGTGACTGTGTGTGTAGCTGTGACTGTGTGTACCTGTGTCTGTGTGTGTGTAGCTGTGACTGTGTGTGGCTGTGTCTGTGTGTGTAGCTGTGACTGTGTGTGTAGCTGTGTGTGTGTCTGTGACTGTGTGTGTAGCTGTGACTGTGTGTGTGGCTGTGTCTGTGTGTGTAGCTGTGACTGTGTGTACCTGTGTCTGTGTGTGTAGCTGTGACTGTGTGTAGCTGTGTCTGTGTGTGTAGCTGTGTCTCTGTGTGTAGCTGTGTGTGTGCCTGTGACTGTGTGTGTACTGTGACTGTGTGTGTGCCTGTGACTGTGTGTGTAGCTGTGACTGTGTGTGTGGCTGTGTCTGTGTGTGTAGCTGTTACTGTGTGTGTAGCTGTGTGTGTGCCTGTGACTGTGTGTGTACTGTGACTGTGTGTGTAGCTGTGACTGTGTGTAGCTGTGTCTGTGTGTGTAGCTGTGACTGTGTGTGTGGCTGTGTCTGTGTGTGTGGCTGTGTCTGTGTGTGTGCCTGTGACTGTGTGTGTAGCTGTGACTCTGTGTGTGGCTGTGTCTGTGTGTGTTGCTGTGACTGTGTGTGTAGCTGTGTGTGTGCCTGTGACTGTGTGTGTAGCTGTGACTGTGTGTGTGGCTGTGTCTGTGTGTGTAGCTGTGTCTGTGTGTGTAGCTGTGACTGTGTGTGTGCAGCGGCGACTGTGCCCAGTGCTGTCAGGGTCTCCGTTCCTACTGGCTCTGTTCTGAGCCCATGCAGGTGGTCATTTTGTCCCCTCCCTTTCTGCCTTTGGATCCTCCTTGCTCCCCCCAGGCCCCATCATCACCACGACTGTCATCAGGTTGCTTGGCTGCCCTGGGGCTGTAGGACTCTGTCTCAGAGCTGCCCTCGGCCACCTCCCCCCTTTGTGCCCACATCCTCCTGGCACAGGGCCCTCCCCTGCCTGCTGGTGAGGAGGTGGGGGTGTGGGGCGGGCTCCACTCTGGAGCTCATGGCGGTGGTCGCTGTGTGTCCAGCAGTGCCTACCCTGCACCTGCCATGCAGCCTCCGAGGGGCATGGAGTCACCCCCATGTGACCCCCGGGGACGCATGCCGTCCTGGTCCCAAGTCCTGGGCAAAGGAGCCTTTGAGCTGAGGGCGCAGGGGCCAAGGCGGCCTCGGCCACAGCCGGGGGACCCCTGCCCCCACCCCCTCGTGAGCCAGGCTGGTTTTCAGTGGCCAGTTCAGGATGTCTGAGGGGCCCTTGGGGTCAGGAGGCCTGGTTGGAGGCTGAGGACACATGGTGTGGCCTCCCCAGGAGACTGAGGCAGAGCTGGGCAGTGGGAGTGCACCCCGCCCATGGCACCCCTGGGGAGACAGAGGCAGAGCTGATGGTGGGGGTACACCCCGCCCATGGCACCCCCGGGGAGACAGAGGCAGAGCTGATGGTGGGGGTACACCCCGCCCATGGTACCCCTGGGGAGACAGAGGCAGAGCTGATGGTGGGGGTACACCCCGCCCATGGCACCCCCAGGGAGACAGAGGCAGAGCCGGGTGGTGGGGGTGCACCCCGCCCATGGCACCCCCGGGGAGACAGAGGCAGACCCAGGTGGTGGGGGTGCACCCCGCCCATGGCACCCCCGGGGAGACAGAGGTAGAGCCGGGCAGTGGGGGTGCACCCCACCCACCGGCACCCCTGAGGAGGTCCTCAGGGACAGGCCAATGCTGGTCTGCAGGCAGGAGTGAGGCTGCGGGCTTGGTCTCTGCCTTGGGAATCTCGGGGCTGTGTGGGGTGGGGGTGGTGGCATGGTGGCTGGAGTCGGGAGGGGCGCCCGGCCCCCTGGGGAGGGCTGGGGTGCGTGGGCCTTGAGTGCTGTCACAGGAGCTTCTAGGCCTCCTAGCACGGACGCCGCCTTGGGCAGCAGGCACTTCTCTTCGGAAACCGCTCTGGGAGGAGAGCCGCTGGGCCTGCATCCCTCCCTGCCCTCCCCGGGGCCGGTGTTGGACCGGGCCGGCTCTGATCGGGGGCTCTGTGCTGGGGCCGCTCCTGGCGCGGTGCTGAGCCAGAGCGGTGTGCTGTCAGGCTGGCTCTGGCCACTTCCCGGAAGTTGCTTCTCCTGGGGGGCCTCGGCGCGTGCTCCCTCGCCACTGCTGCCTCGGTCCTGCAGGGTCCTGGGCCTGGGGCAGCTGGAGGCCGTGGGCGGGCACACGGTGGGGGGGCGCCTGTGTTCTGGGGGCTGCTCGGCTGCAGGCTCCCGGCCCCCATCTGGCTCGGGACCCTGCTGGCCCGGAGTGCACAGGTGGCCCGCGTCTGACGCCCTCCCCCGCCCCGCCCCCCGCAACACGGCAGACATAGCAGCAGCGGAGCTTGGGCAGGAGGGGGAGATGCGCCCTGAGACAGAGCCAGCGCCCCCGGGACCTCATGGCTTCCCTGGGCCTCACCCCTCAGAAGCCCCCAACCCCTGGGAACCTGACCCCCCCGGGCACAAGCACTGAGCCGCAGCCCCTCTGCAGTGTGGGGACTGGGGGGCCGTGGTCCACCCCCTCCCCAGGTCTAGGGGATTTCCAAACGGCTGTTGCTGTGGGAGTGTGGGCATGCTCAGGAGTGAGGGGCGTGCCCGGGGGCCCTGGGGCTGGGGCTCCAGGCTGTCCCTGCAGGGCGGGCTGCCGGGCATGGGGGCCACACCTGGCCTGCATCTGGTGCTGTCCCCAGCTCCTCTGCCCTCGGCGGCTCCAGGAGGAGCAGGATGGAGAGGAAACGCTGCTGCCCAGCCCCATCCAAGGCCGGGTCCCCGTGCTGCGCACCCCAGGCCCCAGGTGTCCCCACTCGCGGGGGCTGCTGCTGCTTGGAGTGGACCCAGAGCAGGTTTCCGCCGAGGTGACTTGAACATTCCAGAAACGCACGGAAGGAGGCGAAAGAGAGCAAGGAACCCAGAGGGACACAATCCTGAGCAGGGGTGGAGCCCGCCCTGGCGCAGACGGGACCCCAAGTGTCGATCGCAGCTCCCTTTTGGGAGAAGGTACGCCCATCCCCTCCCTTCTAGAGGCCCGGCCCCTCCGCCTGGGTGGCCCCTCCTCCGGGCTCTGGGCAGAGACCCCCCTCCCCGGCCCGCGGCAACACTGCGCCTGGAAAGGCGGCTGAGGAAGCCCCTCTTCTGTTGCCCTTAGCAACCGCACCTGGCTGGGTCTGGGAGGAGGGGGGCCTTGGCCACCTGGGGCCCTTGGGCAGGGGCCGTCCAGGGCTGGGGCAGGGGAGACTGGTGGGCGAGGGTGGCCCAGGAAACAGCGAGGAGGCCCCTGGCTCGCTGCCCCCCACAGCCCCTGGCTGGCTCTGCTCCCGATGCCGGGCTGTCTCAGGCCTGGGCACCTCCCTCTTGCAGGCCCCGGAGTGCCCACGAAGCAGGGGACGCCCTGCTTGGGCCCAGCCCTTGGACGCCCCCTCCCCCCCGCCACCCAGGCGGCCCAGGGAGCCGTTGCTCCGGCTGATTGCCTTCCTGGGGCCCAGGAAGCCACTGGAAGCGCGGCTCGCCAAGCGGCAGCCACGGCCGGGATAATCAAGACAAATGAGCCGTCTGCAGCCTGGACGCAGCCGCACTCCTGCCCGTGCTGCGTCTCCGGGCGGCCGGTCTGGCTGTGGTGCTGCCCTGAGGCTGGGGCCTCACAGAGCCAGGGCAGCCCTGCCCCTGCCCCGGGCCCCGCTGCCCCCAGACTCTGTCGGCTCAGCCTTGGTTTCCACTGCTTTCAGGTCAGGCTGGGGGTTGACCCTGCAGCCTCACCCCGCCCCCAGCAGTCCTGAGCGCCCGAGGTGGACAGGACACGGCCGTGCAGGTGCAGTGGACTCTGGACAGGACACAGCTGTGGGGGCGGGGCACACAGAGCAGGAGGCCAGCCGGGAGGGCCTGCACAGCTGGCCGTGGACCCAAGCTCCGGCAGGGCGGTCCCCACGCGGCGCCCATCTGAATGAAGCTCCGGGGGTCCCCCAGGCGCGCTTCTGGCTGGAGGTGGTGATGGGGAGAAGCTGGGCTGGGACAGGGTTGGGGGGGCCCTGGTGGGGACAATGCGAGAGGTCAGCCCAGCCTGAGTGGCCAGAGCCCGCGGGAGGTGTGGCCCTGGAGGAACCTCTGGTGGGCTCGGGTGAGCCTCGCACATCCCCTGCCCCCATCACCTGCCCTGTCCACACCTGGGCAAGCCCAGTGAGCCTGGGAGCCACACGCTGTCCCCTCAGCAGGTGTCCACGGGGCCAGCCGTGGGCTGGTCTCTGCTGTGAGGGTACATCAGGTGCCTTGAGGGGGTCCTGGGGCTCCTCAGGCTCCCCAATGGCCCCCCTTCTCATCGCACCCCCACCATGGAAACAAACACACTCAGGGTCAAAGATCGGAGAAAACCACAGATTTCCCAGCCCGAGAGCCGAGGCTCCGAGTCGCCGGCTCCTGAAGTCCTGCAGTGCAGCCGCCCGTCCACGGGCTCGGGACGGAGCGGGGGCTTGCAGGTTTAGGGGTCTGGGTGACACCCCAGGGCATGGGCGGCCTGCCAGGAATCCCTCTTCTCACTGCCTGGGGGCCCCCACTCCGCTGTCTCCCTGGAGTGATGCCCAGGAGGACAAGGGTCTCTGTGCTGAGGCCACGCTTCCAGCTAGGCCTGGTTTACTGCCACGAGTCCCGGATGCCACGACACAGCCCACGGTTCCACGGAGCCACGAGGCCTTCCCTGCTCCCTGTGTTGCAGGAGCTCCAGTCACAAGATGGCCGACAGGTCGGCTTCCACAAGGTGTGCGTGTGGTTCTGCGTGAGGCTGCCCTGCGGCCCTCCGTCCGAGGTGGGCGTCTCGGCGTCGGCTCTTCTCGGGGCTGCCCCTGCCCCTGCACCCCCCCTGGTGGGGGTCCCCAGGGGCACTCTGGGGCTGCCGCTGCAATTGCTTTATCTGGGAGCGAGCGAGGGAGCGGGTTTCCACTCCAGCTGGCGCCAGAGCCGGGAGTCAGCAGCTCAGCCCAGGTCCCCACCTCGTGAGCCACCGCTGCCTCCCAGGGTCTGAATCGGGGTCGGAGCCGGGCATTGAACCCAGGTCCCCCAGAGTGGGTCGTGGTCGTCGCACTGCTTGGCTAAAGCCCTGGCCCTCAAGTTCTGTCTAAAATCCTGCGCTCAGACGGCCGGTCGACCCCTTTCCCGTTCGCTGGGGTGCGTTTCTGGTTGGAAGGCAGCTTTGTGGCTTCAAAGGCAACGGCTGAGCATAACCTGGGCTCAGAGACCACCCCCTGCCCCAAGCAGCAGTGGGCAGGTGGGTGGGCTGTGTCCCACTGTCCCGGGAGGATGGCCTGCACTTGGGGTCACAACAGCAGGTGCTCCGGGGAGGGGCAGGGCCTTGGCACTAGGGGGGTTGCCCCAGGGTGTGGGTGGTGATGTCAGCCCTCAGGGGCTAGGTGCTGGCCACAGGGCTGCCCCTCGGTGTTTCCCCGGGGTCCTGGGCTCGCAGGGCCTGGAGAGGTGCTGGAGGCTGCAGAGCCGGGGCCCCTGCCTCCTGGCCCGGGCACGGCTGCACCTGCAGCTGCTGGCCACGGGCGCAGTCCGGGGCCGCTCTGCCAGCTCCTTTTCAGGATTCTGCTGGTTAAAAATCACAACGATAATACATATTTCCCCTGGCTGCACCCAGCCCCGTCCCCTGAGGAATCTTTCTGAGAAAAACCAGTATTTCCTGTAAGTCACTGATGTGTCTAGTTCTACTCCGAACAGAACCCGCAATTCTCCTTAGAAATATACTTCTGGGCGCAAACATGATGAATCACCCGGGGCAGCGCGCGCGGCGGGGCGAGAGGCAGCGAGAGCCGCGAGGGGCTGGGGCGGGCGAGGGGCTGGGGCTGGGCGCAGTGCTGGGGCGGGCTAGGGGCTGGGCGCGGAGCTGGGGCGGGCGAGGGGCTGGGCGCGGTGCTGGGGCGGGCGAGGGGCTGGGCGCGGTGCTGGGGCGGGCGAGCCTGATTGCACGGCCTGGGCTGGGCTCCCAGGGAGAAGCTGTGACCCTTTGTGATCGCGGCGCCTACTAACAGGGCCGCGTGTCTCAGCTCATCGGTGGTGCAGGTGCAGTGGGTGATGGCGATGCTTGGGAGAATCCGGCTGGGCAGCCGTGGGCGTTCCTGCTGGAGAGGAGGGGCTCTGCCTGCATGGCTGGGTGGTCCTGCCCTCCCAGAACCCCAACCGCAGGGGCCCATGGCCCTGAGGGAGGAGGTGGCCGGTGCACACATGTGCTCACCCCCACACCCGCACACACACTGCTCAGGACTCCAGGCCCCCGCGCCTCTCACAGGGGGTCCCTGTGGTCTCCTGGCCTCTGTCAGGCCCACCTCTGCCCCCCAAGCTGGGCTGTCGCAGGCCAGAGGGACGAGGAGGTGGTGGTGACTGAAGGCACCGTGGGGCCCAGGACCAGATCCTGCCACGGCGTGGGCGCCGGCTTTGACCCCTGGAGGCAGTGTGGGGCTCCTGGATGTGGCCACATGGCGCCTCGGGCAGGGGCACCACAGCCGGATGCGAGGTCACCCCACAGGGGGCGCACGGGGACTCTGCGCTGTCTTCTCCCCTCCCACATGACTCATTATTCCCAGATGTGGAAAAGGGAGGTCGCTGACTGCGAGATGAGGGGCAGGGGTTTCTCCAGCAGCTTCTAACCAAGGCGGGGGCGGGGGCTCAGGACACCTCCGCCCCTGAGGACCGAGATGGGGGCGGCCCCGGAGCTTCCCACACAGCACCTCAGACTCTGCGTTCAGGGTGGACGCTAGAACCGGGGCCTCCATTTCCGAGAGTGGGGAGAGCACGTGGTCTTTTTTAATATTTTTTAAGGATTTATTTATTTATTTGAAAGTCAGAGTTACAGAGAGAGAAGGAGAAAGAAAGAGAATCCTCCATCCACTGGTTCATTCCCCAGATGGCTGCAACAGCCGGACCTGTGCTGATCCGAAGCCAGGAGCCAGGAGCTTCTCCCACGTGGGTGCAGGGGCCCAAGCACTTGGGCCATCTTCCACTGCTTTCCCAGGTGATAGCAGAGAGCTGGATTGGAAATGGAGCAGCTGGGTCTCCAACCAGTGCCCATATGGGATGCCAGCACCTCAGGCCAGGGCATTAACCCTCTGTGCCACAGCGCCGGCCCCAGAGTGTTGCTGTGGATTCGTTCTGAGAGGAGGAGCGTGGTGGTGGCAAGAGGTGTGGCATTACCACACAGACCTCGGGAGTCAGGTGAAAGCGGGCCAGAGGCAAGCAGCCTGCAGACTCGTTTATTTCAGTTGGTGCAGCAGCTTATGTAGGCAAGGCAACCAATCCAGTCAAGGGGCGGTTTATGCCCTAACCAATCACAGCCTGTTGCCAGGCAGGCTCCATTGCCAGGTGGGTTTCAAAGCCATTCCTGAGTAACTGAAGCTCACTTGCCAGCGGCCATCTTGGCATGGCCTTCTCATTTCACCACATTTCCCCCTTTTCGTTTGTTTTTGAGCAATGGGAGGCATGATCCTTGGCCATACCATTGTTGACCCCGTTTCCATGTGGTCTCTGTACGCAGCTGTGCCTGTCTAGGTTGTCCCCCAGGGGATCTTACCCGTTGTTGACTAACCAGCACTCAAATCAAGAGACCACAGGAGTGCTTGCTCAGATGGGGGTAGGAATGAGGAAGAGTGGTAATCAGGGATGGTGTGACCACACGCAGGCTGTGGGCTGTTTGAGTGGCTGACCAGAGCTAGTGGGGTATAAAGCAGTAGCTGATGTGGCTATGGGCAGTTCCTCAGGGCAGGATGATAGGGCAGGTGCGTCCGCTAACAAGTCTCGGTCTTGTTCAGCTGGTTCTGGTTGGCTGTCAGTTGCAGGCTTGATGTTTCCGGCTGGTACCCAAATGGGCTGTCCCACAATCTCTGGAAAGACACAAGCATATCCTCGACCCTTGGTTAATAGAAGCCTTTTTACAGGCGTTGGAATCCAGGGCCTGAATTCTGTGTACAGTTCCACATTATTGGCAAACATGTGGGTGGCATGGGGTCTAGCGGCTGCCCTGAGAGCCTGGGGTGCCTGGGGACTGCCACAAATGTGGGGCTCCTCACTGGGTGTGGATGGGATGACCTCGCGTGGGTTATTGCCTCAAGGTCATCTAAGTTCATCCCACGGGTATGTGGGGGGTGGCTGACTAGGCATTGCTAGTTGTCTGCTGTCATGTCATTTTCACTGTCGGAGCTCTCTCTCCCTAAGTCATCAACTGTTGTCTGTGAGGCAGAGGCCTGGAGTGACAGGCTCTTATCACTCACAGCTTCATTGTGTTTGGTAATCTGTGTAGGCTTCTGAGAGGGGGGTATCTTTCCCATGTCTGAGTGTTTAAGAGCGGTGCACCCCGCCAACTCTAGCTAAAGGAAAGACACGCACAGCACTGCTGCCATAACAATGCCAGTTCCTAGCACCTCTGCAGCTGATGGCATTCTGCAGGGGGTTCCCTACCCTAGACACACAGACAGTCATGTATCAGATCGTACGTATGTCCTGTGCTTAGTGGGGGACTTCCTTGATTCGTTAGGTCAAGGCCGTATGCCCACACGGTGTCTCCGGAGCGTCACCTCTCTCGAGTGAGGGAAGATGACTTGGTTCCGAATTCTGGGATGATCAGTCCCTTTTGTGAATTCACCGGGCGAACCGAAAGTAAAAGGAGGAGCCGAGAAGCGACGTACGCTTCTGGGCGGTGTGTGCTAACCTGGGGTCACTTAGATCGAGGACAAGGACAAGGAAAGGGGCATAGGAGGGGGTTCTGTGCTCACCCTCACAGAACCGAACAGCACACAGAACACCGAGGGGCCTTCTTGCTGAAATCCAGGGGGGACCTCGCCGAGTCCGACACACTGTCAATCATGTTGGGCGCCAGATGTTGCTGTGGATGTGTTCTGAGAGGAGGAGCGTGGTGGAGACAAGAGGCACGGAGTCGCCACACAGACCCCGGGAGTCGGGTGAAAGAGGGCCAGAGGTGAGCAGCCCGCAGACTCGTCTATTTCAGTTGGTGCAGCAGCTTATATAGCCAAGGCAGCCAATCCGGTCAAGGGGCGGTTTATGCCCTGACCAATCACAGCCTGTTGCCAGGCAGGCTCCGTTGCCAGGTGGGTTTCAAAGCCATTCCTGAGTAACTGATGCTCGCTTGCCAGCGGCCATCTTGGCATGGCTTTCTCATGCCACCACACCAAAGCATGTGTCTTATGGCCTACTTCCGTGGCCCCTCGTGTTGGGCCATGTGGCCCAAGGTGGGCTCCCTGCTAGGCACAAGCCACTCTGATCCTGTCTCAGCTGTTCCGAGAGCCCAGATCCGGGCCTCTGAGGGTCTTGACAGATGGGAAAAGTGGCTCTCGTTCCCTCAGACGTCCCAGTCAAGCCCTGCCTGGTCCCCGGCACCACGCTGGGGCCTGGGGTGGGGGAACCCCACTTCTCCATGTGTCTGAATGCTGCTGGCCAAGCCCATTTCAGACCCAGCAGGGATGGCTTGTGGCTCAGCAGGGAAGCCCCCTGCCCATGCCGCACCCCAGGCTTCTGTGGCTGTGGGAGCACCGAGGGTGCCCCTCCCCCAGGCCTGCCAGCACCGAGCACCCCCAATCAGTAACGTCTGGGTGAGGCAAAGAAGCCAGAGGAGGTGGCTTCCTGTGTGCCCACAGCCCAGCCTGCAGCGTGCTGCCCCGTTGCCTGCACTTTGCACCTGTTGCCACCAGGAGGCAGTCTTGAGGTCTGAATGCCGAGTGGGAGCCACTCCCTGCTAATGGCCTGGGAAGGCAGGGGAGGACGGCCTGAGTGCCTGGGCCCCTGCACCCGCATGGGGAGACCCAGCGGAAACTCCTGGCTCCTGGCTTGGGTCTGGCCATTGCAGCCATTTGGGGAGGGAACAAGTGGATGGAACATGTCTCCCCCTCCCCCGCCACCTCTGTAACTCTGCCTTTCGAAATAAATCAAGTGTCTTTTAGAAAATAAAGGGTCAAAGCGTACAGACGGCAGACTAGGAGGGAGCTTACTGCTCTAGTCTAGGGGAAGACAGTTTAAAAAACATGGAGAGAGCGGCCTCAGGGAAGAGTTAGGGAGCACACAGCAGCGTCAACTCCACCAAATCAGAGGGACACTGAGGACCCACGTGAGGGCGTGGACGCCCACAGCTCAGGACCCAGCAGCCGAGAGCCCCAGCACCAGCTTTGGAGAGCGAGGTGAGACCAGACTGCAGCAGCCCGAGCCACTGGCGATAGAGCTGCGGGGAGACCCTGGCGTGAGTCCGGCTTGGGCCCTGTGGGGGTGGTGTAGCTGCCGACCTAGAGGGGAAACAGGGGGACGCGTTTCTCTGTCCCCAACACCCAGCACCAGCGTCCTGTAACAAGCCGAGGGAGGGCAGGCGCCATGGTGGACACATGCTCGTGTCGGCGTGCCCTGCACCGCGAGAGCAGACGCCCGCGTCTGGCTGGGATTCGACAGTGGGCCGGGTGTGGTGACTGCACCTTCCAGCCGCGGAACACACACCCTCTCCCCAGCGCATGGACTTCTCTAGGCCGGGACCCGTGCCAGCCGTAAAGCAAGTCTCAGCAAATTCAAAAAAATCGAAGTCGTCGCATGCACCTTCTTGGACCACAGCGGAGTAAGCTGGGAACCAGCGACTCGGGAATCTCTAGCGCGTGGCAAACACACGGAGACTGAGGAGCAGGCTCCTGATGGACACTGGTCACAGGAGAAATGCGAAGAGAAATCAAAAAGTTTCAGGAAACGAATGAAGATGACAACACGACACATCAAAGCGTATGGGATACAGCAAAAGCAGTGTTAAGGGGAAAGTTTATAGCCATTGGCACCTCCATCAAGAAATTGGAAAGGCACCAAATAAACGAGCTATCAGTGCATCTCAAGGACCTAGAAAAATAACAGTAAACCAAACCCAAAACTAGTAGGAGAAAAAAGTAATTAAAATTAGAGAAGAAATAGACACAAAAATTACAAAAGATCAGTGAAACGAAAAGCTGATTTTTAAAAAAGATTTTATTTATTTGAAAGAGTTACAAAGAGAGGAAGAGACACAGAGAGAGGTCTTCCATCTGCTGGTTCACTCCCCAAATGGCCACAACGGCCGGAGCTGCACTGATCTGAAGCCAGGAGCCAGGAGCTTCTTCTGGGTCTCCTGCGTGGGTGCAGAGGCCCAAGGACTTGGGCCATCCTCCACTGCTTTCCCAGGCCATAGCAGAGAGCTGGATCAAAGAGGAGCAGCCAGGACTAGAACCGGTGCCCATATGGGATGCTGATGCTTCAGGCCAGGGCTTTAACCCACTGTGCCACAGCGCTGGCCCCAAAAAGCTCGTTTTTTAAAAAAATAAAATTGGGGGCCGGTGCTGTGGCATAGCAGCTGGGGCTGCTGTCTGCAGTGCCAGCATCCCCTATGGGCATCAGTTCAAGATCCGCTGCTCCACTTCCGATCCAGCTCTCTGCTGTGGCCAGTTGGGGAGTGAACCAGCAGATGGAAGACCTCGCTCTCTCTTTCTGCCGCTCCTTCTCTCTGTGTAACTCTGACTTTCAAGTAAATCTTAAAAAAAAACCAATAAAATTGACACACCATTGGCCCAACTAACCAAAAAAAGGAAGGAGACCCAAATCAATAAAATCAGAGATGAAAAAGGGAATGTAACAACAGACATCACAGAAATAAAAACAGTCATCAGAAATTACTACAAAGAGTTGTATGCCAGCAAACAGAGAAATCTAGCAGAAATGGATAGATTCCTGGACACATACAATCTACCTAAATTGAACCATGAAGACACAGAAAACCTAAACAGACCCATAACCAAGTCAGAAATCGGATCAATAATAAAGACCCTCCCAATAAAGAAAAGCCCAAGACCGGATGGATTCACAGCTGAATTCTAGCAGACATTTAAAGAAGAACTAACTTCTCAAGTTATTCAAAACAATTAAAAAGGAGGGAATCCTCCCACATTCTATGAAGCCAGCATCACCTTGATTCCTAAACCTGAAAAAGATGCAGCAGAGAGAGAATTACAGACCAATTTCCCTGATGAACAGAGACGCAAAAGTCCTCAACAAAATTCTAGCCAATCGAATCCAACAACACATCAGAACGATCATCCACCCAGACCAAGTGGGATTTATCCCTGGTATGCAGGGATGGTTCAACATTTGCAAATCAATCAGTGTGATACACCACATTAACAGACTGCAGAAGAAAAACCATATGATTATCTCAATAGACGCAGAGAAAGCATTTGATAAAATACAACACCCTTTTATGATGAAAACTCTAAGCAAACTGGGTATAGAAGGAACATTCCTCAACACAGTCAAGGCAATCAAGACAAACCCATGGCCAGCATCCTATTGAATGGGGAAAAGTTGGAAGCATTTCACTGAGATCTGGTACCAGACAGGGATGCCCACTCTCACCACTGCTATTCAATATAGTGCTGGAAGTTTTAGCCAGAGCCATCAGGCAAGAAAAGTGAATCAAAGGGATACAAATTGAGAAGGAGGAAGTTAAACTCTCCCTATTTGCAGATGACATGATTCTAA
Source organism: Lepus europaeus (assembly GCF_033115175.1). Lineage (NCBI taxonomy): Eukaryota > Metazoa > Chordata > Mammalia > Lagomorpha > Leporidae > Lepus > Lepus europaeus. The sequence goes on from NC_084836.1 coordinate 882,004, forward strand.
ATATAGGAGACCCAAAAGACTCCTCTAAGAGACTATTAGAACTCGTAGAAGAGTTTGGTAAAGTAGCAGGATATAAAGTCAATACACAAACTCAACAGCCTTTGTATACACAGACACTGCCAAGGTTGAGATTCAGCTTCTAAAATCAATTCCATTCACAATAGCTATAAAAAAAAATCAAAAACCTTGGAATAAACTTAACCAAGGATGTCAAAGATCTCTACGGTGAGAATTACAAAACATTAAAGAAAGAAATAGAAGAAGACACAAAAAATGGAAAAATCTTCCATGTTCATGGATTGGAAGAATCAATATCATCAAAATGTCCATTCTTCCAAAAGCAATTTACAGATTCAATGTGATACCAACCAAAATACCAAAGACATTCTTCTCAGATCTAGAAAAAATGATGCTGAAATTCATATGGAGGCACAGGAGACCTCGAATAGCTAAAACAATCTTATACAACAAAAACAAGCCAGAGGCATCACAATACTAGATTTCAAGACATACTACAGAGCAGTTATAAACAAAACAGCCTGGTACAATAACAGATGGATAGGGGCCTGCGCTGTGGCGTAGCAGGTAAAGCTGCCGCCTACAGTGCCAGCATCCCATGTGGGTGCCAGTTTGACTGCTGGTGGCTCCACTTCCAATCCAGCTCTCTGCTATGGCCCGGGAAAGCAGTGGAAGATGGCCAAGTCCTTGGGCCCCCGCACCCATGTTGGAGACCTGGAAGAAGCTCCTGGCTCCTGGTTTTAAGTGCAGCTCCAGCTGTTGCGGCCATTTGGGGAGTGAACCAGCGGATGGAAGACCTCTCTCTCTCTCTCTCTCTCTGTATAACTCTGACTTTCAAATAAATAAATAAACCTTTAAAAAAATAAAATAAGAATGAGAATAGGAGAGGGAGGAGGGGGGGTGGGGTGCGAAGAATCCCTATGTGTTTATGAAAAGCATGAAGTTTGTATTCCTTAAACAAAAGGTTCCTGTGGGAAAAAAGAAAAATAAGTAAAACGAAGGGTTTTCTGCCCCACGGTGAGCTGCGGGCGGGCAGCGGCCTGGATGGACTTCAGCTTCCTGAGCGCTGAGCCCTGCGGCTCTCGTGCGCGGGCGGCAGGGATGAAAGCGAGGCTTCGGGGGCTGGGCTATGGCGCGGCTGCTGTGTCCACATCTCGTCCTCCACGGTCATCTTACATCTGTGTTGGGAGGTGACAGGAGCCTGGCAGGTGACGTCTCCGTGGACTGGGGACAGCCCCTTCGGCGCCATCAGAGCGGAGGTGTCACCCCTACCGCGGGAATCGGCAGCCACGAGGCACCGGGGTCCCTGGGAGGGCGGTGGCAGCTTGATCCTTCTCCAGGACATGTGTTGGTGCAGCCACTGTGTGCCACGGTCACACGGGACATGGGACATGGCTCACTCAGGCCAGGAGGCTGGTGTGACACGTGCCTGGGAGGAAGAGACACAGAGAGCGAGACACACAGAGGGACGGGGGATAGGGACAGAGAGAGGGAGAGAGGGAGATGCTGACAGCACAGCTCACAGGCAGGCATGGGGAGGGTCCTGCCGTTCACCAAGGCCTTGCTGATGGGGCTGCTAGCGGGGTGAGGCCACCCTAGGTGGGAGGGGCCCCCGAGGCTGTCTTGGTGGGAGCTGGGTGACATCAGGGGAGGACAGCAGCCCAAGGCCCCCCAGCACATGCCCAGTGTGGGGCCGATGCCAGCAGCAGCTCCACTCCAGCCCGTGGAAGCAGGCCAGCCCCGATGCACCCCAACACCCTCACGGAGGTCTAGTCACAGGGTCCCTGGGCCTGGGGTCTTGGGGGCCCAGCGGTGGCCAGAGGAGTCCAGGCACACCCATGCCCGTCCCTCCGGCAGTGCCACGTGGCACCATCTTGGCCACCACCCCGAGAGGTGGTCTCTGCCTCTCCCCCTTGTGACTGCGGGGCTGTAGGCAGCAGTAGGGCTGGCACACGGGGCTGCCCCTGGACCCCAGGCCCTCATGGGTCCCCCTCACTGAGGGCCCTGCTGAGTCCTGCAGCCCCGCCTGGCCCCTGGACGCTGGCCTGGCCACGCTGGCTGCTGACCACCAAGCCGGTGTGGCACAGGCGTGGGCATAGCTGGGAATCGCTCCTTGTCAGCCGGCAAATCAGGGCCCAGCAATAACCACGTGGATGGCCAACAGTGGCCCTGGCCCTCGGAAGCCCCCGCCCCACCCCTTCACTCCCAGGGAGGCACCACCCTGGACTCTGAGTTTCCCGTTTCTGGCTGTCAGTGGGCGAGGACGCCACGTGAGACCCAGCGTGGGTGCACATGCTGCACTCGGCCAGGGAGGTCTCTAGGACGCCCCCCAGCCCCTCCCCAGGGAGACCGGATGCTACCCCTCACAGCTGTGTGGAGGCCAGGGGGTGTGCGACCCATGGCTGCCATGATGAACCCCCCGGAAGCCCCCACCCCCTGCACAGGTATCACTGCCCACTCCATGCCCAGGCGGCCCATGTGCTGTCTGCCTGTCTTTCACCATCAGTGATACAGGGACCCCCTCCCACACCAGGGTCACCCGCTGCTCCCCAGGGACCCCTCCCACACCCAGGTCACCTGCTGCTCCCCAGGACCCCTCCCACACCCAGGTCACCTGCTGCTCCCCAGGACCCCTCCCACACCCAGGTCACCTGCTGCTCCCCAGGGACCCCTCCCACACCCAGGTCACCTGCTGCTCCCCAGGACGCCTCCCACACCCAGGTCACCTGCTGCTCCCCAGGGACCCCTCCCATACCCAGGTCACCTGCTGCTCCCCAGGGACCCTCCCACACCCAGGTCACCTCCTGCTCCCCAGGACCCCTCCCACACCCAGGTCACCTGCTGCTCCCGAGGGACCCCTCCCACACCCAGGTCACCTGCTGCTCCCCAGGGACCCCTCCCACACCTAGATCACCTGCTGCTCCCCAGGACCCCTCCCACACCCAGGTCACCTGTTGCTCCCCAGAGACCCCTCCCACACCCAGGTCACCTGCTGCTCCCCTGGACCCCTCCCACACCTAGATCACCTGCTGCTCCCCAGGACCCCTCCCACACCCAGGTCACCTGCTGCTCCCCTGGACCCCTCCCACACCCAGGTCACCTGCTGCTCCCCAGGGACCCCTCCCACACCTAGATCACCTGCTGCTCCCCAGGACCCCTCCCACACCCAGGTCACCTGCTGCTCCCCAGGACCCCTCCCACACCCAGGTCACCTGCTGCTCCCCAGGGACCCTCCCACACCCAGGTCACCTCCTGCTCCCCAGGACCCCTCCCACACCCAGGTCACCTGCTGCTCCCCAGGACCCCTCCCACACCCAGGTCACCTGCTGCTCCCCAGGGACCCCTCCCACACCTAGATCACCTGCTGCTCCCCAGGACCCCTCCCACACCCAGGTCACCTGTTGCTCCCCAGAGACCCCTCCCACACCCAGGTCACCTGCTGCTCCCCAGGGACCCCTCCCACACCTAGATCACCTGCTGCTCCCCAGGACCCCTCCCACACCCAGGTCACCTGCTGTTCCTCAGGGACCCCTCCCATGCCCAGGTCACCTGCTGCTCCCCAGAGACCCCTCCCACACCCAGGTCACCTGCTGCTCCCCAGGGACCCCTCCCACACCTAGATCACCTGCTGCTCCCCAGGACCCCTCCCACGCCCAGGTCACCTGCTGTTCCTCAGGGACCCCTCCCATGCCCAGGTCACCTGCTGCTCCCCAGAGACCCCTCCCACACCCAGGTCACCTGCTGCTCCCCAGGACCCCTCCCACACCCAGGTCACCTGCTGCTCCCCAGGACCCCTCCCACACCCAGGTCACCTGCTGCTCCCCAGGGACCCCTCCCACACCCAGGTCACCTGCTGCTCCCCAGGACCCCCTCCCACACCTAGATCACCTGCTGCTCCCCAGGACCCCCTCCCACACCCAGGTCACCTGCTGCTCCCCAGGACCCCTCCCACACCCAGGTCACCTGCTGCTCCCCAGGGACCCCTCCCACACCCAGGTCACCTGCTGCTCCCAGGGACCCCTCCCACACCCAGGTCACCTGCTGCTCCCCAGGGACCCTCCCACACCCAGGTCACCTCCTGCTCCCCAGGACCCCTCCCACACCCAGGTCACCTGCTGCTCCCCAGGACCCCTCCCACACCCAGGTCACCTGCTGCTCCCCAGGACCCCTCCCACACCCAGGTCACCTGCTGCTCCCCAGGGACCCCTCCCACACCTAGATCACCTGCTGCTCCCCAGGACCCCTCCCACACCCAGGTCACCTGTTGCTCCCCAGAGACCCCTCTCACACCCAGGTCACCTGCTGCTCCCCAGGGACCCCTCCCACACCTAGATCACCTGCTGCTCCCCAGGACCCCTCCCACACCCAGGTCACCTGCTGCTCCCCAGGACCCCCTCCCACACCCAGGTCACCTGCTGCTCCCCAGGGACCCCTCCCACACCCAGGTCACCTCCTGCTCCCCAGGACCCCTCCCACACCCAGGTCACCTGCTGCTCCCCAGGGACCCCTCCCACACCCAGGTCACCTGCTGCTCCCCAGGGACCCCTCCCACACCTAGATCACCTGCTGCTCCCCAGGACCCCTCCCACACCCAGGTCACCTGTTGCTCCCCAGAGACCCCTCCCACACCCAGGTCACCTGCTGCTCCCCAGGGACCCCTCCCACACCTAGATCACCTGCTGCTCCCCAGGACCCCTCCCACACCCAGGTCACCTGCTGTTCCTCAGGGACCCCTCCCATGCCCAGGTCACCTGCTGCTCCCCAGAGACCCCTCCCACACCCAGGTCACCTGCTGCTCCCCAGGACCCCTCCCACACCCAGGTCACCTGCTGCTCCCCAGGACCCCTCCCACACCCAGGTCACCTGCTGCTCCCCAGGGACCCCTCCCACACCCAGGTCACCTGCTGCTCCCCAGGACCCCCTCCCACACCTAGATCACCTGCTGCTCCCCAGGACCCCCTCCCACACCCAGGTCACCTGCTGCTCCCCAGGACCCCTCCCACACCCAGGTCACCTGCTGCTCCCCAGGACCCCTCCCACACCCAGGTCACCTGCTGCTCCCCAGGACCCCTCCCACACCCAGATCACCTGCTGCTCCCCAGGACCCCCTCCCACACCCAGGTCACCTGCTGCTCCCCAGGGACCCCTCCCACACCCAGGTCACCTGCTTGTTCTTCAGCCCCCATCCAGCTTCCCCACACCATCCTGTGAGACTCTGATACTCCCGGTGCTGGGTGCTGGGTGCTGGGTGCTGGGTGCTGGGTGTTTCCTCCTGGGCAGCCACACTCGTCTTGCAGGTTCACATCTTGGGCTCATTTTCATCTTGAGCGATTTGTCTGTCTCTCACTGACTTGGTGCTATGATTTACACATTCTGGATGCTCGCCACGGTCAGCCGCGTGCCTCGCAAAGCCTCCTCCCGGGGCGGGGCCCCTGCGTCCTGTTTGTTGATGCCATGTTTGATGAATTTTAATGCCACAGAATTTGTCAATCTTTTCCTTTTGTGTTTGCACTTCTGGGGTTCTGTTTAAGAAACCGTTCCTTACCCCTGGTCACAAGTAGGTTCTCCTGTGTTGACTTTGACAGCTGTCTAAATGTTTGTACTGCCTTAATCCAATCCGAGCTGCGCTTTGTATTTGGAGTGAGGTAGGAATCCATGTTCTTTGTTTCTTGGATGGGAGCTGTTTTCCCCGCATCGCCCTCAGTCTGCAAAGCCAGGCTCGGTCAAGCTCTCCCCGCCGTGTGCACTCTGTGCGCGTGTTTATAGCCGACCTGTACACACGTGTGTGTGATGGACATTTCCTGTGCACACGGATGCTGAGGCTGGCGTGGCGCCCGTACACAGACTCACCTCACAGGCGCCCAGGGTGGGGTGGGGGTCCTGGCCGGGGGCCACCTGCTGCCCTGACAGCCCAGTGGCGCGTTGAGAAAGGCTGGGATGTCCCGTGGGCAGTGCCGGGGGCCGTCCTCAGTTAGATTTTGTTGGAGCTTCAGGGCCTCCAACAAGCTCGTGGGAAGCAGAAACACAGCCGAGGTTATTTTAATGTGAAAAGTTGAAATCTGTGCTTAGACGTTTTGTGCTGTGTGTTCGCCATGAAGGTCTGGAAGGTCACCTCCTGCTATGCAAGTGACAGCCCGGCACTGCCATCCCCTCCGTCATCCACGTGGCTGACAGTCGATGGTGTGGCCACGGTGTCAGGGAGCGTCTCCCTCGCCCACCACTTCCTGAGGACCCTGCAGTCTTCGCCCCCCTTCCTGCTGACAGAGTCCTCCCCCCCGACACCTGCTGAGTCCCCCCCGACACCTGCTGAGTTCTCCCCCCGACACCTGCTGAGTCCTCCCCCCCGACACCTGCTGAGTCCTCCCCCCGACACATGCTGAGTCCTCCCCCGACACCTGCTGAGTCCTCCCCCTGACACCTGCTGAGTCCTCCCCCCCGACACCTGCTGAGTCCTCCCCCCTGACACCTGCTGAGTCCTCCCCCGACACCTGCTGAGTCCTCCCCCCCGACACCTGCTGAGTCCTCCCCTCCCCCCCGACACCTGCTGAGTCCTCCCCCCGACACCTGCTGAGTCCTCCCCCCGACACCTGCTGAGTCCTCCCCCGACACCTGCTGAGTCCTCCCCCCGACACCTGCTGAGTCCCCCCCGACACCTGCTGAGTCCCCTCCCGACACCTGCTGAGTCCTCCCCCCCTGACACCTGCTGAGTCCTCCCCCCCTGACACCTGCTGAGTCCTCCCCCCGACACCTGCTGAGTCCTCCCCCCCGACACCTGCTGAGTCCTCCCCCCGACACCTGCTGAGTCCCCCCCGACACCTGCTGAGTCCCCTCCCGACACCTGCTGAGTCCTCCCCCCCTGACACCTGCTGAGTCCTCCCCCCGACACCTGCTGAGTCCTCCCCCCGACACCTGCTGAGTCCTCCCCCCGACACCTGCTGAGTCCTCCCCCGACACCTGCTGAGTCCCCCCCGACACCTGCTGAGTCCTCCCCCTGACACCTGCTGAGTCCTCCCCGACACCTGCTGAGTCCTCCCCCCGACACCTGCTGAGTCCTCCCCCTGACACCTGCTGAGTCCTCCCCGACACCTGCTGAGTCCTCCCCCCCGACACCTGCTGAGTCCCCCCCGACACCTGCTGAGTCCTCCCCCTGACACCTGCTGAGTCCTCCCCGACACCTGCTGAGTCCTCCCCCCGACACCTGCTGAGTCCCCCCCGACACCTGCTGAGTCCCCTCCCGACACCTGCTGAGTCCTCCCCCCCTGACACCTGCTGAGTCCTCCCCCCGACACCTGCTGAGTCCTCCCCCCCGACACCTGCTGAGTCCTCCCCCCGACACCTGCTGAGTCCTCCCCTCCCCCCCGACACCTGCTGAGTCCTCCCCCTGACACCTGCTGAGTCCTCCCCCCCCGACACCTGCTGAGTCCCCCCCCCCGCTGACACGCACTGTGGAGCCCATGACGGGACCCCGGCTGCCGGTGGTCTAAAGCTCTGTCACCCTCGCTCTCGAGTGCTGGGCTGGGTTAGGACGCTTGACTGACAGCTACTTCCTGTGAGTGGAGTCGCAGCTCATCACACCTTAGGGAGCTCCGGGGCTCTCTGATGGAACCCGACCTTTCTTCTTTCTTCTTTCCGGGCCAGGTTCCTCTCTTCGCAGTCTGGCACCAGGTGTGTGTGGCGTGGTCCCACTGAGATAATGAGGTGTGTGTTTGCGTCCATGGTTGTGTGGCTGACCCACGGGACACTGCGGAGAGCATTGCAAGGTGATCTGCTCTACACAGAGATGGCGCACCTGTCACCTGCACACCCGTCACACACACTTGTCACCCGCACACCTGTTACCCTCACACCCATCACTCTCACACCTGTTACCTGCACATCTGTTATCCTCACACCTGTTACCCATACACCCATCACCTACACACCCATCATCCACACACCTGTCACCCACACACCTGTCACCCTCACACCTGTCACCCTCACATCACCTGCAATCTGTCACCCTCACACCTGTCACCTGCACATCTGTTACCCTCACACCTGTCACCTGCACCCCATCACCTACACCACCCATCACCCTCACACCTGTTACCCACACATCTGTCACCCTCACACCTGTCACCTGCACCCCATCACCCTCACACCTGTCATCTGCACACCCGTCACACACACTTGTCACCTGCACACCTGTCACCTGGACACCCGTCACCCTCACACCTGTCACCCTCACACCCATCACCCTCACACCTGTCACCTGCACACCCACCACCTTCACACCTGGACTGTGGGGCGCACCCTGCTGCTCCTGGCTACAGACCTGTGTGTGTGCGTGTGTGTGTGTGTGCGTGTGCATGTGTCACTGCACTGCCACTGTGGCCACTGGAACACAATAGTCTCCCGGGTGCCTAAATCCCTGCCCCCAGGAGTGGTACTGTGCCGACACCGATGCAGCCCTCGCCACGGCCCAGGTGCAGTCCGTGGGGTGCGGGGCCGGTGGCTGCTCTGGGTGTGAGCACCTGGGTCGTGCGGGCGGTGCCATCCCAGGCTGGGGACCTTGTAGGCACTGCACACTCAGGGACCTGTGAAAACATCTTCAGTTCTTCAATAATGAATTAACCGCGGCTCCTTGAAACTCTTTTACTTTAGAAACTTCTAGATGCTTACAATTTGGGGGCTCTTTTCTGTTCAGCGCTTAGCCTGAAACACGAATGCGTGCAGTATTTTGTGACTTTGTTTGGGCTGGGGGTCGGCAGAGGGCGGTGGGCGGGGACGCCCAGAGCTGGGGGGGAGGGCGGTGGGCAGGGACGCCCCCCTGAGCGGCTCCAGAGATGGTGAGCGCGTGTTACTCTCCAGCACCCTCTGCCCCTGGCTATTTTTCTTGTAAAGCTTGGGTGTTAGGAGCAGGTGCCCCCAGGGTCGGGACCCTCCCAACACGGTCACGCCTGCTGCTGGGGCGTCTGGGAGGGGGACGTGCCCTTCCAGGCCCCTCCCAGGGACTTGCCGAGGCCCTGGCAGGGAGTGGGCTGTCTCCTCTGCAGGGTGACCCCGGGGCTGTCGCTGGTTTGTTACTGGTTTCTTGCTCGGTAGCAGGTGAGGCGTGGCTGCTGCTTCTCTGCCCTCATGGTGGGCCTGGGGCTGCCTGGCCCTGCCACGGCTGAGCTGAGGTTGCCGGGCTCCTGCTAAGCTCCCGCTGTGGATTTTCTAGGGTCCTTCTCTGCTCTCCCACAGTCCCCTTCCTCTCGCCTCCTCCCCCGGGGCTCAGTGTGCAGACGCACGCTGTGTGTTCCGCCAGCAAAGGGGCCTCCTCCCCGGGAAGCCTCTCCAGTGACTCCCCTGGTCTGCCTTCGTTTGCACTAATTTTCTCTCCAGCTGTGTCTGTTTAGGTCCCACCCAATGATGTAGTTTTAAAAAAATATTTATTTATTTTACTGGGAAGGCACAGTCACAGAGAGGGAGAGACAGAGAGAGGAGAGAGAGAATCTTCCATCCGCTGGTTCACTCCCCAAATGGCCACAAAGGCCAGAGCTGAGCCAGGCTTAAGCCAGGAGCCAGGAGCTTCCTCCGGGTCTCCCACATGGGTGCAGGGGTCCAGAGACTTGGGCCATCCTCCACTGCTTTCCCAGGCCACGGCAGAGAGCGGGATCGGACGTGGAGCAGCTGGGACTCGAACCAGGCATTGGCTTCACACACTGCAACACCGCGCCGGCTGCTGCTGACTGAATTGTATCTCGAAATTCCACTTGCTACCTCCACCTCCTGTATCCACAGCGTCCCGTTTGTGCCGTACTCTTTCTGAATCACAGTTATCTTTACACGATTCCCAGACCCTGTAGAAAGTTCTGACACTGCCTGGCTGTGGGGTGCGCGCTCCTGGGGCCGCCCTCAGGGTCCCTGATGCCGAGCCTGGCTGCGGCCTGCACTGACCTCTCTAGAGCAGCCCTGGGTGGACCGGGGAGTCCTGCCCCGGACTAAGACGCACCTGCACCCAGGGCACACACACCTGCACCCAGGGCACACACACCTGCACCCAGGGTACACACACACCTGCACCCAGGACACACACACAGCTACACCCAAGGTACACACACCTGCACCCAGGACACACACACACCTGCACCAAGGACACACACACCTGCACCCAGGGTACACACACACCTGCACCCAGGACACACACACACCTACACCCAGGACACACACACACCTGCACCTAGGACACACACACACCTGCACCCAGGACACACACACACCTGCACCCAGGACACACACACACCTGTACCCAGGACACACACACACCTGCACCTAGGACACACACACCTGTACCCAGGACACACACACACCTACACCTAGGACACACACACACCTGCACCCAGGACACACACACACCTGCACCCAGGACACACACACCTGCACCTAGGACACACACACCTGTACCCAGGACACACACACCTGCACCCAGGACAGACACACCTGCACCCAGGACACACACACCTGCACCCAGGACACACACACACCTGCACTCAGACACACACACCTGCACTCAGACACACACACACCTGCACCCAGGACAGACACACACCTATACCCAGGACACACACACACCTGCACTCAGACACACACACACCTGCACTCAGGACACACACACACCTATACCCAGGGTACACACACCTGCACCCAGGACACACACACACCTGCACCCAGGACACACACACACCTATACCCAGGACACACACACACCTGCACTCAGACACACACACACCTGCACTCAGGACACACACACACCTATACCCAGGACACACACACCTGCACCCAGGACACACACACCTGCACCCAGGACACACACACACCTGCACCCAGGACACAAACACCTGCACCCAGGGTACACACACCTGCACCCAGGACACACACACACCTATACCCAGGACACACACACCTGCACCCAGGGTACACACACCTGCACCCAGGACACACACACACCTGTACCCAGGACACACACACACCTGCACCCAGGACAGACACACCTGCACCCAGGACACACACACCTGCACCTAGGACACACACACCTGTACCCAGGACACACACCTGCACCCAGGACACACACACACCTGTACCCAGGACACACACACACCTGCACCCAGGACAGACACACACCTATACCCAGGGTACACACACCTGCACCCAGGACACACACACACCTGCACCCAGGGTACACACACCTGCACCCAGGACACACACACACCTGCACCCAGGACACACACACACCTGCATCCAGGACACACACACACCTGCACCCAGGACACACACACCTGCACCCAGGGTACACACACCTGCACCCAGGACACACACACACCTACACCCAGGACAGACACACCTGTACCCAGGACACACACACACCTGCACCTAGGACACACACACCTGCACCCAGGGTACACACACCTGCACCCAGGACACACACACACCTGCACCCAGGACACACACACACCTGCACCCAGGACACACACACCTGCACCTAGGACACACACACCTGCACCCAGGACAGACACACACCTGCACCCAGGACAGACACACACCTATACCCAGGACACACACACACCTGCACCTAGGACACACACACCTGCACCCAGGGTACACACACCTGCACCCAGGACACACACACACCTGCACCCAGGACACACACACACCTATACCCAGGACACACACACCTGCACCCAGGGTACACACACCTGCACCCAGGACACACACACACCTGCACCCAGGACACACACACACCTGCACCTAGGACACACACACCTGCACCCAGGGTACACACACACGTGCACCCAGGACACACACACACCTGCACCCAGGACACACACACCTGCACCCAGGGTACACACACACCTGCACCCAGGACACACACACACCTGCACCCAGGACACACACACACCTGCACCCAGGACACACACACCTGCACCTAGGACACACACACCTGCACCCAGGACAGACACACACCTGCACCCAGGGTACACACACACCTGCACCCAGGGTACACACACACCTGCACCCAGGACAGACACACCTGTACCCAGGACAGACACACACCTATACCCAGGACACACACACACCTGTACCCAGGACACACACACACCTGCACCCAGAGTACACACACCTGCACCCAGGACACACACACACACCTGCACCCAGGACACACACACACCTGTACCCAGGACACACACACCTGCACCTAGGACACACACACCTGTACCCAGGACACACACACACCTGCACCCAGGGTACACACACACCTGCACCCAGGACAGACACACCTATTCCCAGGACACACACACACCTGCACCCAGGACACACACACCTGCACCCAGGACAGACACACCTGCACCCAGGACACACACACACCTGCACCCAGGACACACACACACCTGCACCCAGGGCACACACACATCTATACCCAGGGTACACACACCTGCACCCAGGACACACACACACCTGCACCCAGGACACACACACACCTGCACCCAGGACAGACACACACCTATACCCAGGACACACACACACCTGCACCCAGGACACACACACCTGCACCCAGGGTACACACACCTGCACCCAGGACACACACACACCTATACCCAGGACACACACACACCTGCACCCAGGGTACACACACCTGCACCCAGGACAGACACACCTGCACCCAGGACACACACACCTGCACCCAGGACAGACACACACCTGCACCCAGGACAGACACACCTGCACCCAGGACACACACACACCTGCACCCAGGACAGACACACCTGCACCCAGGACACACACACCTGTACCCAGGACACACACACACCTGCACCCAGGGTACACACACACCTGCACCCAGGACAGACACACCTGTACCCAGGACACACACACACCTGCACCCAGGGTACACACACCTGCACCCAGGACACACACACACCTGCACCCAGGACAGACACACCTGTACCCAGGACACACACACACCTGCACCCAGGACAGACACACACCTATACCCAGGACACACACACACCTGCACCCAGGGTACGCTGAGACCACCAGCCTAGGGAGCGCCTGTCATGGTGACAAGCTGCTGTCGCCTGTCATGGTGATAAACTGCTCTCATCTGCCAGCTGTGACGAGCTACTGTCATCTGTGACATATTGCTGTCACCTTGTCAGTGATGAGCTGCTGTTGCCTGTCATGGTGATGAGCTACAGTCAGCTGTCACAGTGATGAGCTGCTGTCGCCTGTCAGCAGTGATGGGCTGCTGTTGCCTGTCAGGGTGACAAACTGCTGTCATCTGTCATCTGTGACATGTTGCTGTCACATTGTCAGTGACGAGCTGCTGTCGCCTGTCACGGTGATGAGCTACTGTCACCTGTCACAGTGATGAGCTGCTGTCGCCTGTCACAGTGATGAGCTGCTGTCACCTGTCACAGTGATGAGCTGCTGTCGCCTGTCAGGGTGATGAGCTACTGTCGCCTGTCACGGTGACGAGCTGCTGTCACCTGTCACGGTGATGAGCTACTGTCGCCTGTCACGGTGATGAGCTACTGTCGCCTGTCACAGTGATGAGCTGCTGTCGCCTGTCACGGTGATGAGCTACTGTCGCCTGCCACAGTGATGAGCTACTGTCGCCTGTCATGGTGACGAGCTGCTGTCGCCTGTCACAGTGATGAGCTACTGTCGCCTGTCACAGTGATGAGCTGCTGTCACCTTGTCAGTGATGAGCTGCTGTCGCCTGTCACAGTGATGAGCTACTGTCGCCTGTCACAGTGATGAGCTGCTGTCACCTTGTCAGTGATGAGCTACTGTCGCCTGTCACAGTGATGAGCTGCTGTTGCCTGTCATGGTGACAAACTGCTGTCGCCTGTCACAGTGATGAGCTGCTGTCGCCTGTCATGGTGACAAGCTGCTGTCGCCTGTCATGGTGATGAGCTGCTGTCGCCTGTCACGGTGATGAGCTACTGTCGCCTGTCACAGTGATGAGCTGCTGTCGCCTGTCATGGTGATGAGCTACTGTCGCCTGTCACAGTGATGAGCTACTGTCGCCTGTCACAGTGATGAGCTGCTGTTGCCTGTCAGGGTGATGAGCTACTGTCACCTGTCACGGTGATGAGCTACTGTCGCCTGTCACAGTGATGAGCTACTGTCACCTGTCATGGTGATGAGCTACTGTCGCCTGTCACAGTGATGAGCTGCTGTCACCTGCCACAGTGATGAGCTGCTGTCGCCTGTCATGGTGACGAGCTGCTGTCGCCTGTCACGGTGATGAGCTACTGTCGCCTGTCACAGTGATGAGCTGCTGTCGCCTGTCACAGTGATGAGCTGCTGTCGCCTGTCAGGGTGATGAGCTACTGTCACCTGTCACGGTGATGAGCTACTGTCGCCTGTCAGGGTGATGAGCTACTGTCACCTGTCATGGTGATGAGCTACTGTCGCCTGTCACAGTGATGAGCTGCTGTCACCTGTCACAGTGATGAGCTGCTGTCGCCTGTCACGGTGATGAGCTGCTGTCGCCTGTCACGGTGATGAGCTACTGTCACCTGCCACAGTGATGAGCTGCTGTCGCCTGTCACGGTGATGAGCTGCTGTCGCCTGTCAGGGTGATGAGCTGCTGTTGCCTGTCATGGTGATGAGCTGCTGTCGCCTGTCACGGTGATGAGCTACTGTCGCCTGTCACAGTGATGAGCTGCTGTCGCCTGTCACGGTGATGAGCTGCTGTCGCCTGTCAGGGTGACGAGCTGCTGTCGCCTGTCACAGTGACGAGCTGCTGTCGCCTGTCACGGTGATGAGCTGCTGTTGCCTGTCAGGGTGATGAGCTGCTGTCGCCTGTCATGGTGATGAGCTACTGTTGCCTGTCACAGTGATGAGCTGCTGTCGCCTGTCATGGTGATGAGCTGCTGTCGCCTGTCACGGTGATGAGCTACTGTTGCCTGTCACGGTGATGAGCTGCTGTCGCCTGTCACAGTGATGAGCTACTGTTGCCTGTCATGGTGACGAGCTGCTGTTGCCTGTCAGGGTGATGGGCTGCTGTTGCCTGTCAGGGTGACAAACTGCTGTCACCTGTCATGGTGATGAGCTGCTGCCAGGATGGTTGAAACACAAGCAGGTGTGGGCATGGATCCTGTTCTGAATGCGGTGTCTTCGCAACAAGTTGAATGTCCATGAGTCCCGTGATCCAGTAATGAAGAACAAAACATGAGAACACGCACCCACATGGAAACTGTGCACGGATGTTCCCAGCTGCAAGGCGGAGGCCGCTCAGAGGTCCTGGGTGGGGCCGTGTCCTCCAGCAGGTGGAGGGCCGGCCACAGTCCTGGGGGTCACAGGTGGCAGGAGACTGTGGCTGCAGAATCTTCTAGATGCACTGCTGCTCACGCAAGACCTGGAAGGGTTCTGAAACACCCACATGGTCCAGCCCCTGCTGTGCTGGGCTGTGTGCATCCGTGTGTCAGGTTCACAGAACACGCAGTCTACAAAAGTCAATGGTCATACATGCAAATTTCAAACACGAAATTAAAAAAATGGAATAGTGAAGACTTAATGACAATGGAGATTTTACAGTCAATTGTGCTGTGGTGCAGTGGGCTGAGCCTCAGCTTACAGTGCCGGCATCCCCCATGGGCGCCGGTTCGAGTCCCGGCTGCTCCTCTTCCGATCCGGCTCTCTGCTATGGCCTGGGAAAGCAGTAGAAGAAGACCCAAGTCCTTGGGCTTCTGCACCCACGTGGGAGACCTGGAAGAGGCTCCCAGCTTCAGCCTGGCTCTGGCCATTGCAGCCACTGTAGAGGAACAGGCAATGGAGATCTCTCTCTGTCTCTCTCTCTCTCTTTCTTTGCTTTTTAAGTAAATAAATCTTAAAAAAAAATCAAACCATTCGATTCCTGGTTTTTAAGCAAACCTACATCAAAACTAAAATCATCGAGAATGAAGTAATCGATAAATGAAGTAATCGATAAATGAAGTAATCGATAAATGGGCTGTGGACAACTGAGGGAGCGTGGAGGGCGGCAAGCACAGGGCCCGGCCAGGAAGGAGGCCAGAGAAAGTGCTGGAAGCCGCCAAGGGGCTGTCGGAGCCACGCACGTGACCCGTGCAGGGACGGCCTCCCCTGGGACCCCAGCCCCAAGGTGTGCGGGCAGCCGCGGGCGAGCTGACCCCGACTGACCCAGGACCGGGGCACTCAGCTCTGAGGAGGAGGAGGGAGGGGGAGACACTGGTGCACCTGCTGTCGGGGCTCACCATGGGCTATGCCACGGAGAAGGGTCGGGACACAGGTCGGTGCGGACTCCACATGGGCTCGGCTGGCATCCACTCAGCAGGAGACACACGGCCTCCTCGTCAGCTGTGCCCCGTACCTGGGCAAAATCGGCGTCCACTAACCCGCAGCCTCACAGACGGCCAGGGGACAGCGGTTCATTAAGGGAATGCAGGACACCGCAGGGACCTCCCGGCCCCGCCCACGACGTGCTCATGGAACCCAGGCGGGAACCTTCCACCCACGGAGGACCCGGGAGGCCTTGGGAAGTGGGGCCACAGAGGGGGAGATAATGGGAAGTCACCCCCTGACCACCGCCCCCAGGCCACTGCCCGAGGACCATCGCCTCCCCCGACCGCCGTCCCCGACCACCACGTCCTCCTGACCACCGCCCCCAGACCACCGTGCCATGGCCACCGCTCCTGACCACCCCTCCCTGACCACCATCCCCAACCACCAACCCCAGACCACCGCGCCCGGCCACTGCCCCCATCCCCCCACCCCCAACCATCGCCCTCCTAACCACTGCACCACGCCACCACCCCTGACCACTGCCCTCTGACCACCACCCTCCACCTGAGGGATCCAGTGGATCTGTGTTGAGGGGAGGAACAGCAAAAGACGAGACGCCACGCCGTCGGAATTCACCGTGGCCGGGCCGCCCCCGGGGGACCAGGCTGGGCACGCGGGCCAGCCCCGCCGGGCGCCCCGTCGCCCAATCAGTTTCTTGACATGTGTTTTCCTGCTTCCTCCTCAGAGTGCTTTCACCCTGAACTTCGGAGAGCCTGCTGAGACCACGGTCACCTGGTCAACGCTCGCCCTGCCCCGCCCCTGTTCTCCACAGCCCCCGCTCTCTTGGTGACGGTACCCCGAGCCCAGAGCTGGTCGGGGTGCGTTTCCCTGGGTGTGGTCCTCGCTGTGTCCTGGCTGCCGCTCCGGGTGAGCCTGGGCATGGTTTGTTTCCGCCTGCGTGGTCAGGCGTGGGCCGGGGTGCTCCCTGGGCGGGCTCCTGGCCCCGGCCCGATGTCTCCTCGTCTCGCAGCGCTTTCTGAGGGTGTCCGGATGCTGCTTCTACCCCCTGCTCAGCCCGGCCAGGCCCCCTTCATAAAGCCCAGTGCCCCAGGGTTGTGCAGTCACCGCGGTGGCCGGGGGTGAGTGGTGTTCCCAGTGCTCGAAGACGGTTTTCCTGATGGTTCTGACGGAAGCAGGTGCTGCTCGCTCTACCGCGGGGCGTGGCCTGTGTCCTCTGCCCCCAGAGATCCCGCGACACGGCCGGCGCTGCCCACGCACCTGCGGGTTCCCCTGGGAGAGCTCTGAGGCCTCCTCCTCCCGTGACCTCATAGAAAACCAGGCTGTCTCCCCCTGGACCCCTCCCTGGCGCGGCTCGTCGGCCACGCTGCCCATATTTCCACTCAAGTATGACCTGCATTTTAAAACTTTAACTTATTTCTTTGAATGGAGGAGAGCGAGCGAGCCGGCTCCCACCTGCGGCTCCCACCTCCCAAATGTCTGCAGGAGCTGAGGCCGGGCTGGGCTGAAGCTGGGAGCTGGGGCCCCAGACCAGGTCTCTGTGGGGGTGGCAGAGACCCAGCCAGGGGAGCCACGGCCACTGCCTCCCAGGGCCAGCATCAGCAGGAAGCTGGCGGCGGGAGTGGAGGCGGCCCCGGGCCCAGGTGCTGCAGCCGGGCCGCGGAGCACCGGCCCATTCTCTCTCCGCACAGATGATTCGCGGGTGTGCTTCTAGATTGCAACAGCGGGTTTTAGCCTTATTTATTCCTGTGTTTTCCTGGTGCTACTGCACTGTGTTCAGACAATAAGAGTTACAGCTTCTGTGTCAGAATTTACTGTGGCTTTTATTCCACGGCGACATTTATGATTAACGTTTGCAAATCGGACACGACTTCTAAGGAAAGTGTGCCCCATGCCGATGCATATGTATGAAATCAGCCTTATTAATCGCATGATCGTCCTTCCCCAATAGCTCATCCATTTCTGTCCATTTCAGAGTCTGAAGATGGAGTTGTAGATTAAACCCTTTCACGTAATTGCTTTTCTGTCAAATCCGAAAGCGGTTTATGTGTCCGTCTTACGTAAACGTCTACCCGGGGCCGGTGGTGGTGCAGACGCCGCCCCCACAGCACGGTCTCAGCCCCGGCTCCCAGTTCCAGCTTCCGGGGGGGGGGGGGGGGGAGGCGGCAGGTGGTGGCCCCGCAGTGGGGTCCCTGCCACCCTCAGGGAGACCCCATGGGGTTCCCAGCGCATAGCAGAAGCCCCTGCCCAGCCTGGGCGCTGTGGGCGCGAATCCATGGGCGGGAGCCCACTCTGCCTCGGACCCTCAAAACACCAGGCCTGGGCCCTGACACACACAGACTCAGCTCCTGCTCTGAAAATCCGGGTGTTTTCACGGACTCCCACGCCCGCCTGGGCCACGCCCTGACCACCCCCTGTGGGGCTGGCGTCCCCTCGCTGGCCTCCCTGTCACTCAGGTTTGCCTGCTGCGCGGCCTGGGGTCTCTGCCTCCCAACGGGCGCTCAGGGGCTCGAGGATGCTTGGAGCCATCTGACGCAGCCCTGCTGGGGCTCCTGCAGGGAGAGGGTCCCGGCTGGGGCTGGGGTCCGGCCAGGGCTGCACCCTCACCATGCTCTCTGGAGCAGGCCCTGCTACCCCCGTCACCGTCCGTCCGTCCACCCGCAGAGCCCAGCCTGGCTCCAGCCTCCGGGCGAGGTGGCCGGGAGCCCTGTCTTGCTCTGGCCTCCGAGCGCCGTGGCTGATTCTTCTCGTTTCCAAGGTGACACTGAGATTCCACAGGAAAGCATCGGGCTCAGCAGGGGGCGAGGACGCGGTGAACACGCGTGGCATGCACACACCCCGGCACCCCTGGGCCGCGCCGAGGAGCGCCGAGGAGCCGCCTGCCTGTGCCTGGCACCGGTGTGGCCGGCTGCCCCCTCTGACAGCTGCAGCAGGGGAACCGAGGCTCGGGGAGGCGTTGGGGAGACCTGACCTGGGGGTGGCACCCATGGCTGGGGCGCGCCATCGCCCCTCCCCATGGCTCCTCCCCACCGCGGGAGCCCCCTGCCCACGGTTGCTGGAGAATTCTCCCTCCCCTGCTGTGGCCCTCCCTCCTCCTCTGCACCTCCCCCACACTCCACACCAGGACTCCCAGGGCTGCCTCCCAGGTCGGCTCCTGCGCTGTGTCCCCGTCTCAGGGCTGCTTCTGGAGCCTGAACCTTAGTGGGGCAGGAGCAGCGTGGGTGCCCTCCGGTTTGGCCTCCCGGCCAGCGGCCACCCCACGGCCAGGGGACTTGTGAAACAAAGGTAATTCTTGGGCCCGCCCCCCAGAGCTGTCACTCAGAACTCCAAGGGCTGGGCTGGCTCGGGCTACCTGCAGGTGGCCCCGACACTGCCTGGGCTGTGTATGGTCCTGCTTGACGGTCACTCTGCCATCGGGGGCCGCTGTGGGGCCAGGCCGGGGCAAGGGCGGCCCAGACCCGGGATGAACCTGAGCCCCCAGGAGCCGAGAGGTGAAGGGCGGGGCCCAGGGGCAAGGCTCGGCCTCCTGGGAGGGCTGGCGCTGCGGGGAGTCCTGGTGCGGACCTGGGTGCCCAGGCTCCAGGTGGGGTCTGGGCCATGCCCGGGCGATGGTGCAGGAGTCGCCTCACCCCGGAGGCTGCAGGGAGGGAGCTGACGGATGCCCGGTGTTTGAGGCGTCCTGAGACCTTGGCTGCTCCTCGGGACAAACGGCCCAGCGCGGATTCCGGCCGCAGCGTGGGGTCTGGGAGACGCGACGCTGCCGCAGTGCAGGCTCCCTGGTTCTCCTAGGCGCGTGAGCGGCACCGACTCTGTCCACCGGGCCCAGCTGGCACCATCCTGGCATCTCGGGTGGTTCTTATCAGCGCCGGGCACACCTGGACCCTGGGATGCTGCTCGCCTTGCTGTGCCCGCCTCTGAGCACCTGCTGTGATGGCCAGTCCTGGTCACTGCGCCTGCTCACGGGACCAGGCACGCACGGCCCGTGCTCAGGAGCGGTGGCTCCGCCCCATCACCCCTCCCCCAGGCCCCCTCCCCCGGGCTCTCTCCTGCCTGCACCCCCCTCCGGTGTTTGCCTCTGGTCCCGGCCCCTCCCTCTCTGAGCTGCGGACCCAGGGGCTCCGTCCACCCCTTCCCTGTGTCTTCCCCGCCCGTGCCTAAGCCTGGAGCCTCTGTCCCTCCAGGGAGCTGGCCACGGGGGCCCTCGCCCTCCCTGCATGCTGGGCGAAGCCGGCCCCTCCCTGCCCCTGACACCATCCTGGCCCTGCCCGCGCCCCGCACGCTCCTGGGTGCCAGGGATGAGGATGGGCAGTGCAAGGGCAGAGAGCCAGCTGGACGCCCCTCCCTGTGCCGGCGTCCTCGCCTTCTCGTTAGCGGCTGGAGTGTCGCTGTTTAACCCGGACGCGAGACGAGCTTCACCAAGTTGGTTGTGAACCCTTGAGGTCAACAGAAGTAGACAAAGTGGAAAAACACGAGAGGCGACGTCCGCAGGTTTAAGTGCTCCGCTCCCCGACGCTCCCAGTGTGAGCTTCGGGCGTTGGATGATTGGGAGACGGACCGGCTGCGGTTCTTCTGGGTGAGCTGGTCTCCGTCCGTCCTGTGGCTGCCACGCACTGACCCAGATAACACACACCGGGGCTGCGCACGCTCCGGGAGGAAAGCTCACACCCGCACGCTCACACATGCTCACTCACACACACGCACACACACATGTACACCACGCATGGTCACACACACGCATGGTCACACAGTGCACTCTTACGTACACACATGTGCATTCCAATAGGAAAACTCACACACACATACACTCATAGGCACACACACTCACACACATACATGCACATCCCACATGCATGCTCACCCAGTCACGCACATACAGGCACACTGTCACATGCTCACAGATGCACACGCACACAGGAACAATCACACACAGGCACGCTCACACAGGCACACACACATGCACACACACTCATGCACACAGGCACGGTCACACACATGCACATCCCACATGCATGCTCACACTCACACAAGGCACACACACAGCTACACTCACACACATGCACGCTCACACACAGGTACACTCACACACATGCGCGCTCACACACAGGCACACTCACACACATGCACGCTCACACACAGGCACACTGTCACACGCTCACACACAGGCACACTGTCACACACTCACACACACTGTCACACGCTCACACACAGGCACACTGTCACACGCTCACACACACTGTCACAGGCTCACACACAGGCACACTGTCACACGCTCACACACACTGTCACATGCTCACACACAGGCACACTGTCACACGCTCACACACAGGCACACTGTCACACGCTCACACACACTGTCACACGCTCACACACAGGCACACTGTCACACACTCACACACACTGTCACATGCTCACACACAGGCACACTGTCACACGCTCACACACACTGTCACATGCTCACACACAGGCACACTGTCACACGCTCACACACACAGGCACACTGTCACACGCTCACACACAGGCACGCTCACACACAGGCACACTGTCACACGCTCACACACAGGCACGCTCACACACAGGCACACTCACACATAGGCACACTGTCACACGCTCACACACAGGCACGCTCACACACAGGCACACTGTCACACGCTCACACACACTGTCACACGCTCACACACAGGCACACTGTCACACGCTCACACACACTGTCACACGCTCACACACAGGCACACTGTCACACGCTCACACACAGGCACGCTCACACATAGGCACACTCACACATAGGCACACTGTCACACGCTCACACACAGGCATGCTCACACACAGGCACACTGTCACACGCTCACACACAGGCACGCTCACACACAGGCACACTCACACACAGGCACACTGTCACATGCTCTCTCCATCTCGCTGTGTGCTGTGCCCACGTTCGTCATGCCGCCCCTCTCCTCCGTGGCCCGCGTGGGGTCGGAGGTCGAGAGCCCGGGAGAGTTGGGGGCCGCTGCTACTCCAGCAGCTGTAACAACCCGCTGCGGCGGCCACCCTGCTGGTAGCTCCAGCCAAATCAGCTCCCCGCGCTGGCTCCCCCTATGTCACAAGGCCTGCAACGGCCCTCCCGGTGCCTCCTGGGAACTGTATTTCTCTCCCTGCCTCTGTACGTGTTATCCCGACGCCTCCTGGGAGTCGTAGTTTCTCCTCCAAAACTCGTCTTCTTATCCTTGACTTCTAGACTTCGCCTGTGATGTGCCTGAGACAGGCTTTGCTTATTTATTTATTTTTTAAAAGATTTTATTGATTTTATTTGAGAGTTAGAGTTACAGACAGTGAGAGGGAGAGACAGAGTGAGAGAGAGATCTTCCATCTGCTGGTTCACTCCCCAGATGGCTGCCATGGCTGGAGCTGCGCCGATCCAAGGCCGGGAGCCAGGAGCTTCTTCCTGGTCTCCCACGTGGGTGCAGGGTCCAAGGACTTGGGTCATCTTTTACTGCTTTCCCAGGCCGTAGCAGAGAGCTGGATCAGAAGAGGAGCAGCTGGGACTCGAACCAGCACCCATATGTGATGCCAGCGCTGCAGGCGTTGGCTTTACCTGCTATGCCACAGCGCCGGCCCTAGCTCCCCACACTTTTGCACATGTTTGTAACTGCTGCTTGGTAGCCTTTTCTGTTTACTCCAATCTTGGGTCCCGTGGAGGCGGTTATTACCGGTTGCCCTATTTTCCGACTGCGGGTCAGAACTTGCTGTCTCTTGGGTTGAGTCTGGATGTCGCAGGCCGGGCGCTGCAGCGCCTGTGGGTTGTCTGTGTTTCTGGAGACCGCTTGCTCCTCCTCACTGTGCGCCGGCGGCCAGGGCTTCCAGCTGCGCACAGAGCACCTGCTCGCAGTCGCCGTGCTGCCCTTCATCTCTGACTGCTTCGAGGTGCCGCCGGCCGCCGGTCCCGTTGTGTCTGTGTGGCCAGTGCTGAGCCAAGGGTTTAGGCAGAGATGTGGACGTCTCTGTCTCTGGAGAGGCCCCTGGAAACTGACCTGTGGACAAGCCGGTCCTGGTCCCCCCAGGCTGTTTCTGCCTGGCCTCAGGGTCCCTCCTAGCAGCACCACCTCGGGCCAGGGGTTGGGGCCGGGCTGATCTGCAGCTTCTGACCTGCTCTCAGGTTTTGTGCCTCCTGCCCAGCCCCATGCATGTCCACCCCTGCCCAGCCCCGTGCGTGTCCACCCTTGTCCAGCCCCGTGCGTGTCCACCCCTGCCCAGCCTGTGTGTGTTCACCCCCTGCCCAGCCCCGTGCATGTCCACCCTCGTGTCCACCCCATGCATGTCCACCCCTGCCCAGCCTGTGTGTGTTCACCCCCTGCCCAGCCCCGTGCATGTCCACCCTCGTGTCCACCCCATGCATGTCCACCCCTGCCCAGCCCTGTGTGTGTCCGCCCTCGTGTCCAGCCCCATGCATGTCCACCCCTGCCCTGTATATGTCCACCCCCTGCCCAGCCCCGTGCATATCCACCCTCGTGTCCACCCGTGCATGTCCACCCCTGTCTACCCCGTGCATGTCCACCCCTGCCCGGCCCTGTGTGTGTCCACCCTCGTGCCCAGCCCTGTGCTCCTCCTCTGCTTCCCACAGGCAGAGCCGGGGGGCGGTGCCAGCCCGGGTCCCTGGCGCTGTGGCTCTAAGCCCGTCCAGGGCAGCTCTAGGGGGCCCAGCCCGGGGAGGGGGCGGTGTCTGGCTCCTCCTCTGGCGTTTGCGCTGGATCCTGGCTTTGGCGTCCTCCCTGCCCTCTTCCTGTGGCCCTCGGTCATGGTGGGGCACATCCTCCACCTCCCCTGACCACTGTGAGCCCCGTGCTCCCCAGGGCTGAGGCGCGGAAGCCGCCCTTGCTCTCTGGGACATCGGCTCCTTAGCGGGGTGGACGCTGGCTCTGCCTTGGCGCACACCGCCGGGGGAGACCCACTGGGTTCTGTGACTCCTTCCTTGCACTGAGAGCGCTGAGTGTCTTTCCCGTCACGTCATCTCAGACAGCTCGGCAGATCCACAGTGTGGGATCGGTTTGATCCCCAGTGGCATCCACTTAATGCCGAGAGCCCCCCGAGCTTTTAGTGGCGGGAAGGTCAAGCGGTCAGACTGGCCGGGGCAGCTCATTTATCAGTGGAACCTGCAGCACCACACTGTGGAAGGTTAATGGATGCATGGGGAGTGGGCGGGGTCCGGGAGGCCCGGTTCTGATCACTGCACTGAGCTCCTGGCGGCCCAGACCGCGCTGTACCAGTGAGCTCCTCCCCGGTTAACCGCGAGCTCGGGACCTGTGCCCAGGGAAGCCGAGACGGTGACGGTCACAGCCCTTCCAGCAAATCCTGCAAATTTATCCGCCCGTGTTGGTGGGGTGGGCTGGGGGGGGCAGGGAGACACGTGGCTGTCGTGGCTGTTGTGAGCTCAGATGCACCTGCTGCTCTGCACGTGTGCCATGAGACAGGAGAAGCCACGCCTGGACCTGGCGGTGCACACCGTCCCGGCTGCCCATAGCTGATGCGGGTGGGGTGAGGGGGAGGCTGGGCTCGGAGACGTCGGAGCTTCCGCTCAGGCCTTGGGCCACCCCAGTGGCTGGGGGGACCGGAAAGAATGTTCTGGATGTAGCACACTGTGTCTAGGGCTGCAGTGCTGGTCCACAGGGCTGTGTCCTGTGTCCAATGAGGAGCTGACCGCCCATCTGTCCGAGAAACTCGTACCCTCGGAGCTGAGCCCAGCCCTGCACGGGCCCTGCTGCCGGGCAGCCCCACCCCGGCTCCTGTGGCACAAACTCGCTGGGGCTCCAGGCCCTGCCGGGCTGGGCCAGGCGGAGTCTGGGGCCTCAGCTGGTCAGGGGGACCAGGCAGGGGCTCCCCCAGGGTGCATTCTCCCCTGAGGCCTCGGTCCCCACCCCACCCCTACAGGGCCTCAGTTCCCTGCGAGTCAGCGGCCATTCCCGGCATGGAGTGACCTCAGGGTCTTCCTGGCTGTTGGCGGGGGTGAGGGCTGGGGGGTGGGGGTCTCTCGGCCCAGCCTCGCTCCAGCAGGGGTGAGTTGTTGTGGTGACTGGAGCTCCCGTACCCGAGCTGGCAGCCCGGTGAGAGGGGACCCTGGATACAGGAGGAGCAAGCGTCAGGAAGGCCCAAAGCACTGGCCGGGATGCAGGGGCCGGGGCCAGAGGGCTGCGGGGCCAGGAGGACGCAGGCCCAGGCCGGAGCCCGATGGAGCCCAGAGCCCCGCACAGCCGGGGCCCAGCAAGCTCCACAAGATGGGGCCAGCTCCCGGCTGGGCAGTGGCCGCTCTGCCTTCCTCTATGTCCAGGAGAATGGGGAGGGGGCGTGTGTTTGTACGGAGGGAGTGAAGGTGGACACCATGGATCCGAGGGCACCTGTCCAGTCGGTCAGCCAAGGCTGCAGCCTGCCCCTCCCAGGGCCGGACCTGAGCCGTGGCTGTCGGCCGAGGGCGGGGCCTCGATGCTGGTCACTCCCTCATTGTCCAGCCAGAATCCGGGGGGTGACGGGGACCACAGAGACTAAGGGACAGAGAGAAGTGGTGGTGCCCGTGGAGGGTGCCCCCAAGTGCGTGTCCACTCTGAGCGTCCCAGCCGGGTGTATGTCGATGTCACTTCTCACACTTAATGTGGGGTCACGCTGGAGTTGCTGGGCCCTAGATCCAATGACTGGGGTCCCTGTAGGATGAGGGGGGCGCTGATACACGCAGAGGGAAGATGGTGCCAGGAGGAACCCAGCCTGCTTCTCCAGCTGCAGCCGATTGTGTGGGGCGGGGGGGGGGGGCTTTGGCTGCAGCCGATCACGTTGGGGGGGGCTTCTCCCCCAGCCGCAGCTGATCACGTGGGGGGGGGCTTCTCCCCCAGCTGCAGCTGATCACGTGGTGGGGGGCTTCTCCCCCAGCCGCAGCTGATCACGTGGGGGGGCTTCTCCCCCAGCCGCAGCCGATCACGTGGTGGGGGGGCTTCTCCCCCAGCCACAGATGATCACGTGGTGGGGGCTTCTCCCCCAGCCACAGATGATCACGTGGTGGGGGCTTCTCCCCCAGCCACAGATGATCACGTGGTGGGGGCTTCTCCCCCAGCCGCAGCTGATCACGTGGTGGGGCTTCTCCCCCAGCCACAGATGATCACGTGGTGGGGCTTCTCCCCCAGCCACAGATGATCACGTGGTGGGGCTTCTCCCCCAGCTGCATCTGATCACGTGGTGGGGCTTCTCCCCCAGCCGCAGCTGATCACGTGGTGGGGGGCTTCTCCCCCAGCCGGAGCCGATCACGTGGTGGGGGGCTTCTCCCCAAGCTGCAGCCCATCACGTGGTAGGGCTTCTCCCCCAGCTGCAGCCCATCACGTGGAGGGGCTTTGCCTCCGGCTCCCTGCCCGCCCGAGGGCCCCCACGCCGTGCTGTTTTCCTGGCTGGTTCGCCGGGTCGAGGCGTCTGGGCACGGAGGGGTTTGGAAACGTCCTCCAACGGCGATTTTGAATGTGGTGCAGAGGACGGCGCGGTGAGTGGTTCGGCTGCACCAGCCCTGCGGTCTGAATTACAGGAAAGCTGGGGCTCAGCGCCCCCTCCTGATGAAACGGGGACCCCGGGCACCTGTCGCAGAAGTGCTGGCGAGCAGGCGGCAGGTACGCGCAGTGTGGTGACGTTGGAAGCACACACACCTGAAGACCTGGCCCTGTGCATCCACACCCAGGGCAGAGCCCTGTGCCTCGAGGCTGCGCCTGGGCGCTGCCCGGGGGCCGCTGACCTGGGCGGTGGGCGAGTGGGCAACCATGGAAGAGGAGGGGACCCCAGGCACTGCCGCACCTCCCTCTGCTGCTCCCGGAGGCCGCAGCCCCGACCTGGTGGGCCTTTCACTCTGACCCCTGCCCTCTGACCCCACATTGTCAGGGCCCCTTTGGGGAGGGAGCCGACTGACCGGTCCCGACTGCCCTCTGCCCCTGCTGGGGTCAGTGTGACTGCAAAGCCCCGGGGAGTGAGGAGGGGCCCCTGACAGCAGGCGCGAGAGCAGAGCCCAGAGCCACAGATGGCCCGAGGCGTGGTGGACATGCCCTCGACGGACTGACGTGTGGCTGACATGTGGTGGGTGTGTCCTCTCGTGTGACTGACGTGTGGTAGGTGTGTCCTCATGTGACTGACATGTGGTGGGTGTGTCCTCTCGTGTGACTGACAAGTGGTAGGTGTGTCGTCATATGACTGACATGTGGTGGGTGTGTCCTCTCCTTGACTGACAAGTGGGTGTGTCCTTATGTGATTGACAAGTGGTGGGTGTGTCCTCTCGTGTGACTGACATGTGGTGGGTGTGTCCTCTCGTGTGACTGACGTGTGGTAGGCGTGTCCTCGTGTGACTGACATGTGGTGGGTGTGTCCTCTCGTGTGACTGACGTGTGGTAGGCGTGTCCTCATGTGACTGACGTGTGGTAGGTGTGTCCTCATGTGACTGACATGTGGTGGGTGTGTCCTCTCGTGTGACTGACGTGTGGTAGGCGTGTCCTCGTGTGACTGACATGTGGTGGGTGTGTCCTCTCGTGTGACTGACGTGTGGTAGGTGTGTCCTCATGTGACTGACATGTGGTGGGTGTGTCCTCTCGTGTGACTGACGTGTGGTAGGCGTGTCCTCATGTGACTGACATGTGGTGGGTGTGTCCTCTCCTCAACTGACAAGTGGGTGTGTCCTCTCGTGTGATGTGTGGCAGGTGCGTCCCTTCCCTCATGAAGCCTCCCGTGTGTTGTTGGAGACGCTCCCTCCCCTGTGTGTCAGTGTCCTTGTTCTGGAGCTGCAGGGCGGCTCTTCTCTGGGGAGGGCTGCACCCAGCTGTGGTCCTTGGCTGTGGCCGCCCTGGGAGACCAGGGGAACAGGAGGTGGCCTGTGTTGGATGCTGAGGCTGGAGCTCCGCCAGAGCCAGGGAGGTTGGGCGGGGCCGCGTCACGGTTCGTGGTTCAGATGGAGAAGAGAAGCCGTGGACTTCTCTCTAGTGGACTGTTGGTCTCCCTCTGCAGTGTGAGCTCCAGTGACGGGCGGGAAACCTTTCCCAAGAGGCCATGTTAGCTTCTGGAACCTTCCGCGGGGTTCTCTGCCGGGCTCCCTCTCCCTGTCACTGTGTGCAGGTGCAGAGGGCACAGGTGCGGTCACTCCACATGCGGATGTTGTGGGGGCGTGGTCACAGCCCGGTCAGGGCCAGGGAAACTTCCGGCACAGCTGGGGCTGAGCAGCCCCTGGTTGGGACCCCCATGCAAGGCCCAGGTTCCCAGGTGGAGGAGCAAGCCTGGCTCAGCACGGCTGCGGGTGGGCTGTGCGTGGTGCCCAGGGACTGTGCCGGCCCCACTGGGTGTCCCCCTGGGGCGGGGTTACAGGTGCACCTGTGCCTGGGATGGGGCCTCAGGTCACGCTGACATTGACGTCCTAGCTGGACACTGGTCACGGCTTCCCAGGCCAAGGGCTGAGCTGCGCTGAGCGGCACACGTGGGTTCTGGGCTGTGCTGGGCTGTGGAGGGCTTCACGTTTCTCACAGCGCTCTGGAAGGTTCCGCGAGCCTCCCCACACCCTCCCGGGCCGTCTGGCTCCGCTCTGAACACAGGACCGGATCGCCCCGGGCTGCTGCTGCTTCAAACACATACTGCTCTCATGCAGCAGCCTGGAAAAACGTGGCCTCTGCTTCGGGCCTCTCGAAATAAAACTCGCACCGGGTTCCTGCCGTGAGCACTGTGCCAGCTGGTGAGCCGGGAGCCCCAGGGCTGAGGTCACCGAACCCCTCCCGCCTGGCTCGTGTCCACACTGGGGCCTTGTCCCTGGGGCCTTGTTCGTGTGGCCAACACCATGCCTGGGCGTGACTTGGGGCCATCCACAGTGAGCGGGGACATAGTGTGGCTGCCCCCTCTCCTCACTGCTGCGCTGTCCGTGGGGGCGCCTCCCTGCCCGAGCCCCCTCTGGGGTTTGGAAGCAGCCGGCGTTACACCGTCTTACAGCACCAAGCGTCCCTGTCCGCCACCCGGCACCACCCGGCCAGCCACTGTGCGTCTGTCCGTCCACCACCCACCGCCCGCCCATCTGTCCATTCATTAGCCACCCGTCCACCCCCACCCGCATCCGCCCGTCCGTCACAGACCTTCCGCTCGCCACGCATTCATTCACCGATCCACCACCCGTCGGCAGCGGTGAGCGTTCTCGGGGGCCGGACCTGCTTCTTGGCGTCAGGCGCTGGGCCTGGCCCTCGCTTCATCACGGGCGCGGTCATTTCTGTGCGTCCGGGCTTCCTGCGGGACAGGTGTGCACCAGGAGTCCACGGCTGAATGCAGAGGACGCCCACTCAGGCCACAGCTCCCACGCCAGGGGTCTTACCTGGCACTGCGCCAGACCCACTGAGCTGCCTCTTCGTGACCCCAGCCCGGTACCGAAGCCCTCCTACGACGTAGCTGGCGGCGTCACCTGTGCCCTCAGCTGTGCAGCCAGGTGAGGTCTTTCTTTTGTTAAGATTTATTTTTTATTTAATTGAAAGGCAGAATTACAGAGAGAGGATGAGACAGAGAAGGAGAGAGAGAGTGTGTGTGTGAGAGAGAGAGAGCACGAGAGAGAGCACTTCCATCTGCTGGCTCACTCCCCAAGTGCCTGCAATGGCTGGAGCTGGGCTGATCCAAAGCCAGGAGCTTCTTCCAGGTCTCCCACGCGGGTGCAGGGGCCCGAGCGCTTGGGCCGTCTTCTACTGCTTTCCCAGGCCACAGCAGGAAGCTGGATCGGAAGAGGAGCAGCCGGGACATCCCATTGGGATGGCAGCGCTGCAGGCAGGGGCTTAACCTACTACACCACAGACACAGCGCCGGCCCCAAGCCAGGCGATACCTTAACGCCGAGCTGCCCAGAAGCTGGCTGGCGCTGGCTGTGCCTCCGCTGGGTCCGGGGGCTCGGTTCTCATCCTACTCGGTCTGGATTTCCTTTCCCCAGGGGAGCTGTGAGGTTCGGTGTCCGCGGGGCGTGTTTTCTGGTTGTCTGTGTGAGGGCGCCTTGGGGCGAGATGAAGACGGGCCCGGTGAACCGGGTGGAGTGGGGCGGGAGCCTCCCGGTCCCTGGGTCTGCAGCCCCGCCCCTGCTCCGTCCTCAAGCCCCCTGAAGGCTGCTTTGTGCCTGGGTGGGCTCTGGGGTCTCCTCCGTTGCTGCACCAGTGGTGCCGTCGCTGGCCGGCTCCATGAGTGCCCCCTTCACAAACCGTCCCCCTGGGCTCTGGTGGACCCCGAGGTCCCCCTGCCCACAGAGGGCCGGGCCTGATTCCGCGCTGTTCTCAGCTCCTCCGTGTCTTCTGTTGTGCTGTAGCCGCGTTCCCGGCCGCTGGTGTACCCCGGCTCCTGGCCTTTACAGCCCGGTCAGCGAGCTGGACGCGTCCTCCCACAGTCAGCTGGGCCGGTTCAGTCCTGCACTGCCAGGACCCCAGCCTGTGTCCCCGGCCAGCCCTCGCCTGCCCAGCTGGGCTCCCCCACACCCGACCCGTCAGAACCACCCCAGATAGGGATGGCGGGGAGGGTGTGGGTGGGGGCCCAGGGCCGAGACCCCGGGGCTGAGCTGCCCTCGCTTTGCCTCTCGTGCCTGGAGCCGCGGCTGCTGCCTCCGTGGGAGTCTCTCTCGTGGCCGCAGAGGGGCTGGCACAGCTTCAGCCCCAGCCACGCTCGGTGGCTGAGGCTTAGCTTGATTTAATCGGCTCCTCTCCTTGTCCTTAAATCCCATCCCAGGATCGATCCCCGCCTCTGGAGGAGCCAGTCTGTGCCCGTGGACGCTGGGGGTGGGGGGCTGCTGAGATCCCATCCCTGGCCATCGGGGCCCCTGGGTGACGGGAACATGGGGTCCCCAGGGCCCAGTCCCTCCTGCACACAGCCATGCTGCTCCCAGGAGTGGCACAGACGCGGCTCCTTGGGTGGCACAGACGCGGCTCCTCGGGCTCCCCGACTCCCCCGAGCTGCTCCACGAGGCTGCATTTGCACGTCGCCAACTGCTGGTGTTCCGGAAGTGTCCAGCTGAGCGTGTGGCACTGACCCGTCCTCGGCTGCAGGCAGAGCACGCCACAGGGCCGGGTCCGACTCGTGCCTCGGTGTCCCTCCCTGCCTCCCTCCCCTGTGGGTGTGAGAATTCCCGGAGGCCTGGACTTGTCAGAGGGGGCTGCTGCTCATGCGGAACCACAGCTGTCTGTGTCCAGGAGGCGCCTGCCCTCCCCGGTTCTCAGCCCGCGTGTCCGAGCGTGGTCAGTGGGCAGGCAGGGCAGGCAGGTGCGACTCAGCCTCACAGGGGACTGAATCCTGTCCCCGCGGCACCTGGGTGGACCTGGAGGCCAGGTGACAGGAACCAGGCCCGGAAGGGAACCTGCAGCCGGAGCTCGCTCACGTGTGGAAGCCAAGGGCTGCAGGGCCGGGGGAGGGGAGGCAGGTCCGAGGGCCCAGGCTCGGGGGAACGAGTGACGGGGGCTGGCGGTGACGGGCAGGCCGTTGCTTGGTTCGGTTATGCCCAGATGCGCTCATATCATGGCGTCGCTTCTCGGCTCATGCAAAATCAGTTTGTCAGCATCCAGCAAAGTGAAAAAAAAGCCAGACGTTTGCTCAGCCAGGGGATTCTTGGGGCTCACGCCGGGCTGCCGTGGCTCAGGGAGGGCTCTGGAGGTTCCGCCGTCCCGGTGAGGCTGCCATCTCTCTCTGACTATGGTCGCTGCCCTTCTGGGGGTGTGCTTGGTGCTAGGTGGGCGAGCAGGCAGAAGCCCCTTGCCTGGGAAGTGGTCCACACTGCATCCTTGCCCAGAACCGCAGGCACAGCTGCACCACGCAGGCGTCACGGCGCCCGTACCACAGTGCGAGCCCTTATGCTGCCCGGCGGCGGGGTCTCCCTCGGCAGCCCTGTCCTGTCCTCTGCCCTCCCAGGCTGCTGTCTCGGTGGCCCCTCCTCTGTGGGTCGTCCCTGGTGTGAAGCGTCACCTGAGCTGTCGCTGGCAGAGCAGCCACGCACGGTGCTGCCTGTGCCCGAGCGGCAGGTGTTCTGGAGGTGGCCACAGCTGTGGCCGGAGCAGCTCCGCGATTGGTGGTGGGCGGCGGTGCCCACGTGTTCTCTGCACTGACGTTTGTGGAGGACGAGCAGGTGCTGCCCTGCATGTGCCCTGGGGACTGCGCCCCTGCTCTGCTGCTTGGGGACCGGGGTTACCAGCCATACTCCCCGACATGCGTGCAGAGGGGGCTCCCCGTGCCAGGCACCGCCAGCCCCGGTGTGAAGGCGACAGCCTCACCGCAGGGAGGATGCCGTGGGCTGAGCCTGGGAGAGGGGCCGGCCAGGCGGCACTCTTCACTGCTTCCTGGAAGGGGGTCTCAGGGGCACGGGTCACACATGTGCCCCTCCCAGCAGGAGGGCGTATCCCAGGGGCACAGGGGAAATGCCAGCGAGCTCAGAACCATGCGGGCTCCGGGGTTTGTGTCCACAGAGGAGCGCGTGGTGCTGGCCAGCACCCTGACTTCCTGTCACAGGTCTGGAGGCGTCAGCCAAGGTGGGCATCTGTGGTGTCTGTGGCTTTGCTGTGACTCAGAGCAAATGGGGACAGCTCTGTCTGTGGGGGTCTTCCCAGGTGTAGGGATCTCCCCCAGGTTCAGGGATCTCTCTCAGGTGTAGGGATCTCCCCGGGCTGCAGGGATCTCCCCCGGGTACAGGGATCTCCCCCAGGTACAGGGATCTCCTCCAGGTACAGGGATCTCCCCCGGGTACAGGGATCTCCCCCGGGTACAGGGATCTCCCCCGGGTACAGGGATCTCTCTCAGGTGTAGGGATCTCCCCGGGCTGCAGGGATCTCCCCCGGGTACAGGGATCTCCCCCGGGTACAGGGATCTTCTCTGGGTACAGGGATCTCCTCTGGGTGCAGGGATCTCTCCCGGTGCAGGGATCTCCCCCGGGTATAGGGATCTCCCCCAGGTACAGGGATCTCCTCCAGGTACAGGGATCTCCCCCAGGTACAGGGATCTCTCTCAGGTGTAGGGATCTCCCCGGGCTGCAGGGATCTCCCCCGGGTACAGGGATCTCCCCCGGGTATAGGGATCTCCCCCGGGTACAGGGATCTCCCCCGGGTACAGGGATCTCCTCTGGGTACAGGGATCTCCTCTGGGTACAGAGATCTCCTCTGGGTACAGGGATCTCTCCTGGTGCAGGGATCTCCCCCGGGTACAGGGATCTCCTCCAGGTACAGGGATCTCCCCCGGGTACAGGGATCTCCCCCAGGTACAGGGATCTCTCCCAGGTACAGGGATCTCTCTCAGGTGTAGGGATCTCCCCGGGCTGCAGGGATCTCCCCCAGGTACAGGGATCTCCCCCAGGTACAGGGATCTCCTCCAGGTACAGGGATCTCCCCCAGGTACAGGGATCTCCCCCAGGTACAGGGGTCTCTCCCGGTGCAGGGCTCTGTCCCTGGTGTGGGACTCTGCACAGTCTCTCAGATGCCTCTCAGCAGATCCCTTTGTTGATTCCTGTCTCCAAGTTCATGTTGCAAACTTGCCTCTGGAGAGGGGATCTGTGTCTTGCATAGGGACCCTATCCGGGAGGAGGAGGGGTAGAGCCCAGGCTTGGCTCCAGAGCTGACCTTGTCCAGGGTCTGCTGTGGGTGTGGGGGGCTGCCCTACCTGCCCGAGGCAGGAGGAGGGTCTGGGATGGAACCTGGGCTGGGTCCATCTCCACACAGCAGAGCGGCCTTGGGGGCTTCCAGTGTCCCTGGCTCCTGCTGCCACCCCGTCTGCCCCTGCAGCTGTGAGCCGGCCCGGCTGTCCCTGCAGCTGTGAGCTGGCCCGGCTGTCTCTGTAGCTGCGAGCCGGCCCGGCTGCCCCTGCAGCTGTGAGCCGGCCCGGCTGTCTCTGTAGCTGCGAGCCGGCCCGGCTGCCCCCTCGCCATGGGGGTCCCAGGGTTCAGGCCGCAGGGGCCCCAGGCTCAGGACCCTGAGTTCCACGTGGCCCATTCTGCCCTGGAGGACTCCTGCTGTCCCCGCAGAGTTTCAGGAAAGAAAACAGAGCGGGGGTGGTGAGCCTATGGTGGGGGAGTCACGGCCAGGAGCACCTAGTGGCTTGGGGTCAGGGGTCAGGGGTCAGGGGTCAGAGGTTCCAGGGGCACCTGGTGCTAGGTGCTCACTAAAACCTATTTCTTGTGTCTCTACATTTATTTATTTATTTATTTATTTATTTTTATTTTTATTTTTGACAGGCAGAGTGGACAGTGAGAGAGAGACAGAGAGAAAGGTCTTCCTTTTGCCGTTGGTTCACCCTCCAATGGCCGCCGCGGCCGGCGCGCTGCGGCCGGCGCACCGCGCTGATCTGATGGCAGGAGCCAGGTGCTTCTCCTGGTCTCCCATGCAGGTGCAGGGCCCAAGTACTTGGGCCATCCTCCACTGCACTCCCTGGCCATAGCAGAGAGCTGGCCTGGAAGAGGGGCAACCGGGACAGAATCCGGCTCCCCGACCGGGACTAGAACCTGGTGTGCCGGCGCCGCTAAGCAGAGGATTAGCCTGTTAAGCCATGGCGCCAGCCATGTCTCTACATTTAAATCGGTCTTGGTTTAGTACCCACTCTGATGGCCCCTCTCTCACTTATTTGAGGGACAGAGAGAGAAAGAGGGAAGGAGAGAGAGGGAGGGAGGGAGGGAAGGAGAGAGAGAGAGGGAGAGAGAGAGATGCCATCCGCTGGGTCACTCCTCAGATGTCCACAGTGGCTGGGACTGGGCCAGGCCGAGGCCGAGTGCCCGCCCCTGTAGCTCCACAGGGGGCGCCTGGTTAGTTTTGATTGATGTGTGCGACTGGGGTGTCGGCTGCCAATGTGGTACCTGCAGGGTGGCGGGATGCTCCTCTGAAGGGCTCTGGCCCGGCCAGTGCTGAGACCACAACCCCCAGGCGCCTGGGGCCGTGGCCTCCTCGACTCCGTTTCCCCGGCTCTCACAAGCTTTGCAATCCGTGAACGAAACCCGAGGAGGCATATTAATACGGCAAGGGACTCCCTTTCCAAAGATGCGATGCGAGACTTGGTTGACATATCAGAAATGCCGTGATTTTTAAATGGTGATTACTTGTTATTTTAAAGCAGAATGCATTTTAAGTAGCTTCACAAATTCTCTAATTAACCACTCTGTTGACACAAAGATCACGCCTCGAAGGGTGGGGGTGATCAGAGCAGTGGAAAATCTGCCAGCCCCAGGTGCCGATCTGCTGGGGGGGTGGGCAGGGCCCAGCTGCTCTCTGCAGAGCCAGCGGCGGCCCCTATGTGGGGAGGGTCGGGGTCTCAGCAGAGCCCCTGTGTGGGGGGGCCGGGGGTCTCAGCAGTGTCCCTGTGTGGGAGGGTCGGGGGTCTCAGCAGAGCCCCTGTGTGGGGAGAGTCGGGGTCTCAGCAGAGCCCCTGTGTGGGGAGAGTCGGGGTCTCAGCAGCGTCCCTGTGTGTGGGGGGGCCGGGGGTCTCAGCAGAGCCCCTGTGTGGGGAGGGTCGGGGGTCTCAGCAGAGCCCCTGTGTGGGGAGGGCCGGGGGTCTCAGCAGAGCCCCTGTGTGGGGAGGGCCGGGGGTCTCAGCAGAGCCCCTATGTGG
Source organism: Lepus europaeus (assembly GCF_033115175.1). NCBI lineage: Eukaryota > Metazoa > Chordata > Mammalia > Lagomorpha > Leporidae > Lepus > Lepus europaeus. The sequence goes on from NC_084836.1 coordinate 917,874, forward strand.
GGAGGGTCGGGGTCTCAGCAGAGCCCCTGTGTGGGGGGGCCGGGGGTCTCAGCAGCATCCCTGTGTGGGGAGGGCCGGGGGTCTCAGCAGAGCTCTGGCCCCTGTGTGGGGAGGGTCGGGGGTCTCAGCAGAGCCCCTGTGTGGGGAGGGCCGGGGGTCTCAGCAGCGTCCCTGTGTGGGGAGGGCCGGGGTCTCAGCAGAGCCCCTGTGTGGGGAGTGCCGGGGGTCTCAGCAGAGCCCCTGTGTGGGGAGGGTCGGGGTCTCAGCAGCGTCCCTGTGTGTGGGGGGGCTGGGGGTCTCAGCAGAGCCCCTGTGTGGGGAGGGCCGGGGGTCTCAGCAGCGTCCCTGTGTGGGGAGGGTCGGGGGTCTCAGCAGAGTTCTGGCCCCTGTGTGGGGAGGGCCGGGGGTCTCAGCAGAGCCCCTGTGTGGGGAGAGTCGGGGTCTCAGCAGCGTCCCTGTGTGTGGGGGGGCTGGGGGTCTCAGCAGAGCCCCTGTGTGGGGAGGGCTGGGGGTCTCAGCAGAGCCCCTGTGTGGGGAGGGCCGGGGGTCTCAGCAGAGCCCCTGTGTGGGGAGGGCCGGGGGTCTCAGCAGAGCCCCTGTGTGGGGAGAGTCGGAGTCTCAGCAGCGTCCCTGTGTGTGGGGGGGCCGGGGGTCTCAGCAGAGCCCCTGTGTGGGGAGGGCCGGGGGTCTCAGCAGTGTCCCTGTGTGGGGAGGGCCGGGGGTCTCAGCAGAGCCCCTGTGTGGGGAGGGCCGGGGGTCTCAGCAGAGCCCCTGTGTGGGGAGAGTCGGAGTCTCAGCAGCGTCCCTGTGTGTGGGGGGGCCGGGGGTCTCAGCAGAGCCCCTGTGTGGGGAGGGCCGGGGGTCTCAGCAGAGCCCCTGTGTGGGGAGGGCCGGGGTCTCAGCAGAGCCCCTGTGTGGGGAGGGCCGGGGTCTCAGCAGAGCCCCTGTGTGGGGAGGGCCGGGGGTCTCAGCAGAGCAGCTCTGGCCCCTGTGTGGGGAGGGCCGGGGGTCTCAGCAGAGCCCCTGTGTGGGGAGGGCCGGGGGTCTCAGCAGCGTCCCTGTGTGGGGAGGGCCGGGGTCTCAGCAGAGCCCCTGTGTGGGGAGGGCCGGGGGTCTAGCAGAGCCCCTGTGTGGGGGGGTCGGGGGTCTCAGCAGAGCCCCTGTGTGGGGAGGGCCGGGGGTCTCAGCAGAGCGCCTGTGTGTGTGGGGGGCCGGGGGTCTCAGCAGGGTCCCTGTGTGGGGAGGGCCGGGGGTCTCAGCAGAGCCCCTGTGTGGGGAGGGCCGGGGGTCTCAGCAGAGCCCCTGTGTGGGGAGGGCCGGGGGTCTCAGCAGAGCCCCTGTGTGGGGAGGGCCGGGGGTCTCAGCAGAGCCCCTGTGTGTGTGGGGGGCCGGGGGTCTCAGCAGGGTCCCTGTGTGGGGAGGGCCGGGGGTCTCAGCAGAGCCCCTGTGTGTGGGGAGGGCCGGGGGTCTCAGCAGAGCCCCTGTGTGTGTGGGGGGCCGGGGGTCTCAGCAGGGTCCCTGTGTGGGGAGGGCCGGGGTCTCAGCAGAGCAGCTGCGGCCCCTGTGACCCGGGTCCTGGCCTGGGCCCCACCGCCTTCCAGCAGAGCCCACAGAGACCAGGCTCCTAGCCTGAGAATCCTGGGACAGTGTAGCCAATGCGCAGCAGGAGGCAGTGAGGCACTGCCAGTGTAGACGGGAGGGAGGGGCCCAAGGCCAGTGCCGCACCCACGGCTGCAGGTGAGAAAGGAGCCACTTTGAGGCTTTGTAATTAAATGTGTGTCACCGATCCGGGTTCTTGGCACAGGGCGGTGCCGGTTTGCCCCAGGCGGCAGTGGATTCCAATTCGCTCAGCTGGTTCTCATCCCACCATACTTCTTGGTTAATCTGTTCACGGCCCCTGCCTGTTTGTCTCGCTGGAGACCCCCGAGACCCCAGCTGGGTGCAGTCGTGTGATTTCATGCCAGTTTCTCCTCTGGCTCTCAGCTCCTGCTGTGGGGCAGACAGGGTACGTCAGTGCTCCCGGGCCCCAGTGCTCCCCGCACCCCGGCTGCAGGCTCAGGGAGCAGGAGTGGGGAGGGGTGCTCGCACCTGCTGTTCCCGGTGACAGACAGAGCAGGTGGGTCAACGTGGTGAATCTGGGGGAAAGCAACGGGGGACGGGAGGGCGGCGCCTGGCGGAGGGCGGCCAGGTGTGGCGCTGTCTGTCCCCAGCCTTGGCGCGGCCGCTGGGTGGGAGATGCCCAAGTCCTGGGACCCCCTCCAGGAGGTGCCGGCCGGGGTCCCCTCGCCAGGCTCTGGGCAGCTGCACCAGGAACTCTGCAGCCTTCGGCTTCCCAGTGCAGGAGGAGGCGTCACTGTCCAGCCTTGGCCGGGGGCGGGGTCCACAGAGGTGGGGGCCACGGGGTCTTTGTGTTCCTTCCTTGGCGGGCTGGGGGTCCCACACTTGCACTTCCGATGGTCCTTATAGGACTGTGTTTTGTGTCCCGCGTCCCCTCGAGGTCCGGCTGGCTCCGAGGACAGCCCCTGCCCCAGCTGGCCGGCCCCTGAGGGCCTTCCCCAACCCAAGGCTCCCAGCCCCCAACCGGCTCCCCCCAGGACGCCTCTGCCCAGCACTGTGGCGCCGCCCCTCCATCAGGAGGCAGGAGGCTGGGCCGGCTACCCAGAGCAGCCCAGGTCTCTATTGGTCACGGTGGTGTTCGGATCGGACGGCTCAGGACACATTGGTCATTGATTGCTTCTTTATCGATCCCATGGAGCTCTGTAATGTGCTTCTTTTGAGAAATTCAAGTAAAATTTCAATTTGTCAGCCTGGGATCGATGTACCGGCCTGAGCCCAATCTTCCACCCCAGGGCCAATTAGCCCTCAATCAATCACTGGCCAGCCTGGACCACGTGCCAGCAGGATGAGGCCAGAGCTGGCGGCCTGTGGCTGTGGCCTTGCCTCTGGGTGAGGCTGCTGGACAGGGCCAGGGAGTCCGGTGTCCCACCTGGGCATCTCCTGGGTGTCTCACCTGGGTGTCCCACCTGGCGTCTCACCTGGGCATCTCCTGGGCGTCTCACCTGGGTGTCCCACCTGGCGTCTCACCTGGGCATCTCCTGGGCGTCTCACCTGGGTGTCCCACCTGGCGTCTCACCTGGGCATCTCCTGGGCGTCTCACCTGGGTGTCCCACCTGGGCATCTCCTGGGCGTCTCACCTGGGTGTCCCACCTGGGCATCTCCTGGGCGTCTCACCTGGGTGTCCCACCTGGCGTCTCACCTGGGCATCTCCTGGGCGTCTCACCTGAGTGTCCCACCTGGGCATCTCCTGGGCGTCTCACCTGGGTGTCTCAGCTTGGCTATCTTGCAGTTATCTGTGAAGCCCATTTGTGGCCCCCCTACACTGCTTCTGCTCTCAGGGAATTTGGGGGGCAGGGAAGACCGTGCTGAGGACACAGGACCCACATAGCAGTCGCTGGCCACAGGGTGGCCATGGGGGCAGCCTCGGGGAGTGTGTTGGAAGACTTGATTTGGAGAGCCAGGCGGCAGAGGGAGGGCAGACTCCCCAGAGGAGGAGGCATGGGGCTGTGGCACCTGGGAGGTGGAGGCTATCCTAGTGGGGAGAGGGTGGCGTGGACGAGATGTGGAGGTGAGGAGCACCCGGGTCCCCGACAGACAGGCTTGTACATCGTTGGCACTCAAAGCTGCCTGGGGGGTGGTGGCCTGGACCCCAGAGGGCTGGGGCCCTGCCCCTTTGCATCCCCTGGGGAATTCTTTTGTGCTTTGAGTACAGTGAAGGTCCCGTAGCACATTGTCCATGCTGAGGGCCAAGTGGCCTTGGAGCAGCTCTGGGGGTGACGTGCAAGTTGTCAGGTGTGGTGTGAGCCGGGAAAACTTCCTGTCTCCTCTCAGGCCAGCGCGGGGCTGGCGGGGGTCCAGGGTCTGCGCAGCCACACTGGCTCGGCAGCTGGGCCAAGCCGTGTGCACCGCGTCACTTCCTGAGTGTGCCTGGGACCATCGTCTGCAGCCAGCCCTGTTACCCCCACCCGAGGCTCACTGCAAAGATGCAGGTGGAGAGGAGAAGCTGGCAGAGAGGAGAAGCAGGAGAGAGGAGAAGCAGGAGGAGAGGAGAAGCTGGTGGAGAGGAGAAGCAGGAGGAGAGGAGAAGCAGGATAGAGGAGAAGCAGGAGGAGAGGAGAAGCAGGAAGAGAGGAGAAGCAGGAGGAGAGGAGAAGCAGGAGGAGGAGAGGAGGAGCAGGAGGAGAGGAGAAGCTGGCGGAGAGGAGGAGCAGGAGAGAGGAGGAGCAGGAGAGAGGAAAAGCAGGAAGAGAGGAGAGGAGGAGCAGGAGGAGCAGGAGGAGAGGAGGAGCAGGAAGAGAGGAGAAGCATGCGGAGAGGAGAAGCAGGATAGAGGAGAAGCAGGAGGAGAGGAGAAGCAGGATAGAGGAGAAGCAGGAGGAGAGGAGAAGCAGGATAGAGGAGAAGCAGGAGGAGAGGAGAAGCAGGATAGAGGAGAAGCAGGAGGAGAGGAGAAGCAGGATAGAGGAGAAGCAGGAGGAGGAGAGGAGGAGCAGGAGGAGAGGAGAAGCAGGAGGAGAGGAGGAGCAGGAGAGAGGAGAAGCAGGAAGAGAGGAGAAGCAGGAGGAGAGGAGAAGCAGGAAGAGAGGAGAAGCAGAAGAGGAGAAGCAGGAGGAGGAGAGGAGGAGCAGGAGGAGAGGAGAAGCAGGAAGAGAGGAGGAGCAGCAGGAGAGGAGGAGCAGGCACAGAAGAGAAGCTGGTGGAGAGGAGAAGCAGGAGGAGGAGAGGAGGAGCAGGAGAGGAGAAGCAGGAGGAGAGGAGGAGCAGGAGGAGAGGAGAAGCAGGAGAGAGGAGGAGCAGGAGGAGAGGAGAAGCAGGCGGAGAGGAGAAGCTGGTGGAGAGGAGAAGCTGGCAGAGAGGACAAGCAGGGGAGAGGAGAAGCAGGTGCAGAGGAGAAGCTGGCAGAGAGGAGGAGCAGGAGGAGAGGAGGAGCAGGTGGAGAGGAGAAGCAAGCAGAGAGGAGAAGCAGGAGAGAGGAGAGGCAGGTGCAGAGGAGGAGCAGGAGGAGAGGAGGAGCAGGAGGAGAGGAGGAGCAGGAGAGAGGAGAAGCTGGCGGAGAGGAGAAGCAGGTGCAGAGGAGAAGCAGGAGGAGGAGGAGCAGCAGGAGGAGAGGAGGAGCAGGAGGAGAGGAGAGGAGGAGCAGCAGGAGAGGAGGAGCAGGCACAGAAGAGAAGCTGGTGGAGAGGAGAAGCTGGTACGGTGGCCTGCCAGGTCTCCCCCTGGGGGAAGGAGGAGTGAGCTGGGCTGGAAGCGCCCACTCTGGAAGGCGCCTTTCTCAGGCCGGGGGCAGCAGGTGCATGCTAGGTGCCCTGGGCGCCACGTTGCTACCTGGGAGCAGCCGAGGCTGGGCCAGTGGACGGGCGCTGTGGTCTGCAAGGGGCCTGGGCTTGTGTTTGTCACCTTCACCCCCAGCCGGCTTCCAGGGGGACCCCAGGGGCTCAGGGCAGCGGGGTCTCCGCCCAGGCGTCCCCAAGCTCGAGCGCAGGCAGGGCCGGTGAGGGGGCCGCTCCACGTGTCGCCCTGCCCTGGAGAGGCGCTGGGGCCTCCGCTGTCTTCCAGGGCTTTCTGGTCCTGTCCCCGGGGACTGCATCCTCTGTGGCCTGGGCACCAGGGACCCAGGCTGGGCTCACAGCCCAGGAAGCCCAGAGCAGGGCCTGCCCTCGGCGTCCCCCTCTGCCCAGGCCCCAGCCAACTGTGCCTGCCTCTCCAGGGCGGCCGTGGGAAGTCACCTGACTGCCTCCAGGGCTGGGGCCAGGCCGAGAGTCCTGGGGACGCCTTCAGCTTCACCAGGAGCTCCAGCCGCTTATTTCCCCGGGCAAGCTGGAAGGGAGCTGGGAGGGAGCTGGGAGAGAGCTGGGAGGGAGCTGGGAGGGAGCTGGGAGCTGGGAGGGAGCTGGGAGGGAGCTGGGAGGGAGCTGGGAGGGAGCTGGGAGCTGGGAGGGAGCTGGGAGGGAGCTGGGAGGGAGCTGGGAGCTGGGGGGGAGCTGGGAGCTGGGAGGGAGCTGGGAGGGAGCTGGGAGCTGGGGGGGAGCTGGGAGCTGGGAGGGAGCTGGGAGCTGGGAGGGAGCTGGGAGGGAGCTGGGAGGGAGCTGGGAGGGAGCTGGGAGCTGGGGGGGAGCTGGGAGGGAGCTGGGAGCGAGCTGGGAGCGTCTGAGGGTCCCTGTCCATATGGGGGGCACATGTGGGGCCTCGGCCGGGGCAGGAGGTCTCTGAGCCCAGTTTTCAGAGGGGAGGATCCGGGGGCAGCAGCAGAAGTCGGCACTGGTTCCATGGGCTGGGGAGGGGGTGTCCCTGCTTCTCCAGTCTCCCCACTGCACCCCTGCCCCTGGCGTCCCAGTCTGGGAGGTGCCCTGGCTGATAGCTGACAGGCGTCACCCGCCCATCCCAGCTGCCCCTGTGTGTCCTGGACCCACGGTGTGGGGGTCCCCGGCTGTGAGGGGCCCGGCTGAGGGGGAGGCACTCCCAGGACCCAGCTGAGTTCTCTGTCTTCTCCTAGAGGTCTCCCCGCCCCTCCCAGCGGCCCTGACCCGAGCTCCTCCTCCCACTGCATGTATGGGGGAGGGGGGTTGAGGGGGGAGGGGCCCCAGCCTGTGTCAGTCCCTGGAGGTCAAGGCAGGGGGAGGCTGATCCCCCCACCGCACCTCTGCTGGGGGAGACGCGTCCCTCCTCAGGCCGCAGCGGTGGTGGGTGGGGTCCCCAACTGAGGCTGGGCTATCCTGGGCCTCGCGTCCCTCAGTCTTTCCAGGCTGGACCGAGCGTGCCTGGTGCGCCACGCACACCCGAGCTCTGGATCTCCCTTCCTGGGGTGTCTGTGACGTCACAGCACCCTCAAGGAGTTTTACCCCAGGGGCGAGTGTTCGGGAGCCACTTGGGGCTCCTGCGCCCCCTGCTGGGCTCGGGTCCTGGCAGCCCCGTGGTTCCAGCTCCCTGCCACGTGCACCCCCGGAGGCAGCAGTGACTTCCAGGGCCTGGCCCCCTGCATCTACGGCGAGATCTGGATGGGTTCCCAGCTCCTGTCTTTGGCCTGGCCCAACCGTGGCTGTTGTGGCCACCTGGGGAGTGAGCCAGCACACGGGGGGTCCCTCTCCCTCTCCCTGTCCCTGTCCCTCCCCCTCCCCCTCCCCCTCCCTCTCCCTCTCCCTCTCCCCTCCCTCCTTCCGTCCCTCCCCCAGTCTCTTCCCCCAACTCCCGTCGCTGTCTCTCCCTGGACCTCAGTCCGTCTGGACTTTGCTTTTGTGCGAGGCCGGCTCAGCCTCTGTCCACCTGCCCGCACCTGTCGCAGGGGCCCCTGCTCACCCCGTGTTCTCCTGCCCTGCAGCCAGCCTGGGGCCCCGCACCCGCGAACTGCAGGGGCTTGGGTGGGGGAGCCCAGGGCTGGCCTGCTAGGACGTGGTCCCCAAACCAGCTCACGGCAGGGTTAGTGGAGGCTCTGGGACACGCCAGGGCTGGGTGTGGAGGCTTTGCCAGACGGTAGAACCAGGGCGGTGGGGAGTGCGCTCCTGGGGGAGGGTGGGCTGTGCGTGACTGCGGTCCCTGGGGTCCCGTGGAAGCTTCCGGAAGCTGTGCCATGGCAGTGTGGAGGAGAAGCTGCATGGGGGACTGGGGGCTTGGTCACCACGTCTGCCCTCAGCAGGATGAGGTGGGAGCGAGTGGGACAGAGGGGGCTGACGCCGTCGTGGGAACGCGGGAACGCTGTGGTCGCCAGCTCCGCAGGCCAGGGGCTGGACCGCCCCCCGGGTGTCCCCAGTGGGGGCCTCTGAGGGGCTCGGCCTGCGTTCCAGTGGAGGCTGCTGGGCTGCTGCCTGTCCCCCACCTGCTGAGCACGCCCACCTGTCCCCAACGGCCCGGGTCGCTTCCCGCGGCTCCGTGAGGGTCCTCGGTGGGGCTTCTTGGGGCCTTGTGTTCATGTGGCTTCCACCCTTGTGGCTGGTCTGCAGCCACGGTCAGCTGGGTCCCCTGGACTCTCTCCAGGGGAGGGAGAGACCAGCTTGTGGAGGGGATTCTGGGTAGTTTTACTGGGCAGCAGGGGTGTGTGTGGGGGGTGGGCCCAGCCACTTTCTGTGGCCTGCAGAGCCACGTTGGTCCCCCCCAGAGTTCTGGCCCCGAGCCTCTTTGCCATGCCCGCCGTCCCCGTGGCCGCGGCTCGGAACAGCGGACGTCCTGGCACTAATTACAGCACAGATTGCGCAGGGCGCTCGGCGGCTCCCCCCGTGGCAGCCCAGATTAAGCAATTAACCTTGCTGCCACTGTCAGCACCAGGACACGTTAGCAAAATGAGTTAATTTCCCCACAGGATGTGGAGCCGAAATCAACTCCGCTCCCTTCAAGATGCCAAACTAGGACACGTTCACGGGAGACTGCAGTCCGACGTTTGATAGAGCTCCCGGGCCCCGGCGGCCACTGAGGCCAGGCGGCTGGGGTTCTGCAGAACACACGCGTCCCGGGGCTCCCGGCCCCACCTGCACCTGTCCTGGCAGCCCGGTGGGCAGGAGCAGGAGTGCCCTGCCGGCTCCCACGCTGCCCGGCTCCCCCCGCCCTGCCGGCTCCCACGCTGCCCGGCTCCCCTCGCCCTGCCGGCTCCCACGCTGCCCGGCTTCCCCCGCCATGCTGTTTCCCACGCTGCCCGGCTTCCCCTACTCTGCTGGCTCCCACGCTGCCCGGCTCCCCCACTCTGCTGGCTCCCACGCTGCCCGGCTCCCCCCCGCCCTGCCGGCTCCCACGCTGCCCGGCTTCCCCCACTCTGCTGGATCCCACGCTGCCTGGCTCCCCCCACCCTGCCAGCTCCCACGCTGCCCGGCTCCCCCCGCCCTGCCGGCTCCCACGCTGCCCGGCTCCTCCCGCCCTGCCCGGAAGCCCAGGCCCCGGGCCGTCCTCACCAGCTGCCCCTGCAAAGCTTCCAGGATGGGGCTGCTCCCTGGGACGGCAGAGAACACGGAGGTTCCTGTGTGCCCCCCCGGCCCCCGCCCACAAGGACCGGGTCAGGACCGTGTGCTGGCATTCCCCTTCTTTGAAGCCGTGTCTGGCGCAAGCTGTGGCCCCCCGCCCCATGGGGCCCCGGCCCCCTCCCTGCTGTTGTGGTTGACCCCGCCTTGCTCACCCCCCCCCCCCCCAGGAGGCCTGGCCCCTTAGGCCCCACTGTCCCCACGCCGCCAGCCGTTGCCTGCTCGCTCTGGCCTCCAGAACCACCCCCTAGTGGCTTCTGCACCGTGGCTCCTTCCACCCATGCACCTGCCCACTGCGTGCTTGACCCTCGTCCCGGCCCCTTCTCCTCCTGGGCCACAGCTCACAGGTGAGTGCCCCAGCATAGCTGCCCTTGGCCACGAACCTGCCAGTGCCCAGGTGGCACCCCCACCATGACCGCCGCTGGGTGCTGCCCTCCCCACCCCCTGCCTGTGCCTCTGTGTGGGGCCCTGGCTTCCCCGTGGGCCTGACTGCTGCCTCCCGGAGCCGGCCAGGGTGTGGCGGGGGAGGGTGGGGGAGGCTGGGGTGCGCTTCATGCAGGTCTCCCCCACTGCCTGCTCAGCTCCTCTGAGGGACGGGGCCTGGACAGGGCCCGGTGCTGCGGGGAGCCTGCCCACCAAGGCACCCACAGGGCTGAGCTCGGGACACTGGCTCAGCCCACACCGCCGGCCGCACCCCTGCTGACCTCTTGGTGCTGTGGGAGGGCATTCCCCGGCGTGGGCCCATCCGGTGCTTCCCCGTGCTCTTCATGGTTGCTGCCAAAGGCATGAGAAACACGCGTGGCCCCGTGGCCCTGCCACTGCCTCTGCCCTCACGGTGCTGGCCAGGACCAGCTCTGCGGTCCCACGGGGGCCACACAGACGCTGCGATGCCCAGTGCGAGCCTGGCCGGAGCAGCCGGGCCTGCTCGTCTGGGAGACGCCGTCCCGCGGCAGTGAGACTTCTGCCCCGGCCGCAGCACTGAGGGTCCAGTTGTCAGCCAGGACTCACAGGGCCTCGACTTCCCGCCCGTCTACAGTCTGGGCTGTAGTGGAGAATTAGCACCAAGCCAGAGCTCCCGACAACAGCAGATTGCTCTGCCCCAAACACGGTTCTACCACTGCACTTCCACGTGTGTCAGACGGACCTCGGACCGGCCAGGCTGTCCCCTGCCTGTGTCTGCTGCTACTCCACCGCCCGGGCGAGCCCGGCTCTTGTTGCTGGTGTCCGGTGACCTGTGGTGTCATGGGGTCACACCTCGTCAGCCGAGGGTTCCTGTCTCCTGTGCTGGTGTCCGGTGACCTGTGGTGTCATGGGGTCACACCTCGTCAGCTGAGGGTTCCTGTCTCCTGTGCTGGTGTCCCGTGACCTGTGATGTCATGGGGTCACACCTTGTCAGCCGAGGGTACCTGTCTTCTGTGCTGGTGTCCCGTGACCTGTGATGTCATGGGGTCACACCTCGTCATCCGAGGGTTCCTGTCTCCTGTGCTGGTGTCAGGTGACCTGTGATGTCATGGGGTCACACCTCATCAGCCGAGGGTTCCTGTCTCCTGTGCTGGTGTCCCGTGACCTGTGGTGTCATGGGGTCACACCTCGTCAGCCGAGGGTTCCTGTCTCCTGTGCTGGTGTCAGGTGACCTGCGGTGTCATGGGGTCACACCTCGTCAGCTGAGGGTTCCTGTCTCCTGTGCTGGTGTCCCATGACCTGTGGTGTCATGGGGTCAGACCTCGTCAGCCGAGGGTACCTGTCTTCTGTGCTGGTGTCCCGTGACCTGCGGTGTCATGGGGTCACACCTCGTCAGCCGAGGGTTCCTGTCTCCTGTGCTGGTGTCCCGTGACCTGCGGTGTCATGGGGTCACACCTCGTCAGCCGAGGGTTCCTGTCTCCTGTGCTGGTGTCAGGTGACCTGTGATGTCATGGGGTCACACCTTGTCAGCCGAGGGTTCCTGTCTCCTGTGCTGGTGTCCCGTGACCTGCGGTGTCATGGGGTCACACCTCGTCATCCGAGGGTACCTGTCTCCTGTGCTGGTGTCCCGTGACCTGCGGTGTCATGGGGTCACACCTCGTCAGCCGAGGGTACCTGTCTCCTGTGCTGGTGTCCCGTGACCTGTGGTGTCATGGGGTCACACCTCGTCATCCGAGGGTACCTGTCTCCTGTGCTGGTGTCCCGTGACCTGTGGTGTCATGGGGTCACGCCTTGTCAGCCGAGGGTACCTGTCTTCTGTGCTGGTGTCATGTGACCTGTGGTGTCATGTGACCTGTGATATCATGGGTTACACCTCGTCATCCGAGGGTTCCTGTCTCCTGTGCTGGTGTCCCGTGACCTGCGGTGTCATGGGGTCACACCTCGTCAGCTGAGGGTTCCTGTCTCCTGTGCTGGTGTCCCGTGACCTATGATGTCATGGGGTCACGCCTTGTCAGCCGAGGGTACCTGTCTTCTGTGCTGGTGTCATGTGACCTGTGGTGTCATGTGACCTGTGATATCATGGGTTACACCTCGTCATCCGAGGGTTCCTGTCTCCTGTGCTGGTGTCAGGTGACCTGTGGTGTCATGGGGTCACACCTCGTCATCCGAGGGTTCCTGTCTCCTGTGCTGGTGTCAGGTGACCTGTGGTGTCATGGGGTCACACCTCGTCATCCGAGGGTACCTGTCTCCTGTGCTGGTGTCCCGTGACCTGCGGTGTCATGGGGTCACACCTCATCATCCGAGGGTTCCTGTCTCCTGTGCTGGTGTCCCATGACCTGCGGTGTCATGGGGTCACACCTCGTCAGCCGAGGGTTCCTGTCTCCTGTGCTGGTGTCCCGTGACCTGCGGTGTCATGGGGTCACACCTCGTCATCCGAGGGTACCTGTCTCCTGTGCTGGTGTCCCGTGACCTGCGGTGTCATGGGGTCACACCTCGTCAGCCGAGGGTTCCTGTCTCCTGTGCTGGTGTCCCGTGACCTGCGGTGTCATGGGGTCACACCTCGTCAGCCGAGGGTTCCTGTCTCCTGTGCTGGTGTCCCGTGACCTGCGGTGTCATGGGGTCACACCTCGTCATCCGAGGGTTCCTGTCTCCTGTGCTGGTGTCCGGTGACCTGTGGTGTCATGGGGTCACACCTCATCAGCCGAGGGTTCCTGTCTCCTGTGCTGGTGTCCCGTGACCTGCGGTGTCATGGGGTCACATCTCATCAGCCGAGGGTTCCTGTCTCCTGTGCTGGTGTCCCGTGACTGTCCCCTCGTGGGCCCTGTTCCCGCCACTGTTCCCACCTTCCCTGCCGCTGTGAGTCCCCTGGGCGCTCCCTGAGCTGTGGCCCACGGTCCTCACCTGTCCTTACAAAGGTATTTACTTTTTATTTATTTAGAAAGGCAGAGCAATGGAGGGCGGTGGGGAGCAAAGAGAGAGAGACCCTCCATCCTCTGGTTCACTCCCTAACTACCCGCAGTACCGAGGCCTGGCCCAGGCTGAAGCCAGGAGCCAGAGACTCCACCAGCGTCTCCCACGAGGGTGGCAGGGACTCAGGCCCATGGGCCATCGCCTGCTCTCCCGAGGTGCAGGTCAGCGGGACGCTGGACGGGAAGTGGAGGTGGCACTCGGTTCCAGGCCCTCCAACAGGGGACACAGGCGCCCAGCAGCAGCTGCACTCACTGCCCCTCGCCCGCCCCTCGCCCTGGCCGTGAGTCTCGTCACTGGGACTGTCACTGGCTGCGGCCGCCGGGCTGCACTGGCCTTGCTCACCTGGCTTTGAAACACGTCCTCACGGGGGCATCGGCCTGTCTCGTCCTGAGCTGCTGTGACCGCTGGAGCCTGGGATCGTGGCTGAAGCTTTCTCCGCGCAGGGTTCTGGGCGTCCAGCCAGGGCTGCTCTCGCTTCCAGAGGGCGAAGGCAGAAGGGGGCGGGTCTGCCTGGAGCACCCCCCACCCCCTCGGGGCCCTCCCTGGGCCGAGTCGCCTCGGACAGGCCTCACTTCTTGGGGTGGTCACTGGAACGTTCCAGCCCGAGTTTGGGAGGGGACAGGTCCACGGCCGGCCACCAGGCCCGGACACCTCCGCTGTCACCGTGACGAGATTCCCCGGGGCCAACGGCTGACTCGGGATGGATGGTGGCCGTGGAGGTCACAGTCCCCGACCGTGGCTCCGCTGGTCTGTCCACCAGGGGGGGCTGGTGTGGAGAGACAGCTGCGCCCTCCGCTCTGGGGCTTCCTGGTTGGGGGCCCCCGCGGGCCCCGCCCCTCGTCACCATGATGATGTGGGGCCGTGGACTTGGGCCACAGGATTCACGCGTCAGCTGGGGATCCACCTCCCGTTCAGACCAGGATGGTCCCACGGCTGATCCCTGGCCAGCTCCTGGTGACGGTCTTCCTGCCCCACACTCTCCGTGAAGCCAGTGGCACCCTGGACGCTGCAGACCCTAAGCTCTGGTCACCTCTGCTGTGCCCCAGAGCCTGCTGGGGAGAGAGGGAACCCCTGGGAACCTTGTTCAGTGAGAACTCCGTGGTTCTCTGGTTACCCACAGTGCTTTGCTCCTGGAACGCGAGCGCCCCGCCTACCCCACGGGTGTTTCTGAGCATGTTCAGCCCCCGGCAGCCCTGGCCTGGCCCTGTGCCATGTCCTGTGTCGCAGGCCAAGACTACCGTGTGGTTGTTTGTTGCTGGAGGGGTTGGCGCTCGTGCTGCTGTAGCTCTGAGCGCTGTGGGAGCCGGTTCTGCTTTCTGTCCATCTTGCTGCACACACACACACACACATGCATGTATACACAGACATGCATGTATACACAGACATGCACACACGTGCGCACCCACCACACACCCACACACAGATGCACACATGCACACACACACACGCACATGCCTGTCTCACTCCACACCTCGCCCGGAGGCCTCTGTCTCCACGGGGCTCTCCCAGGAGTCTGCGGCCCTCACACAGTCGCTTGCACCCGTGGATGGCTGAGTTGCGGTGGGGCCGACCCGCCTGGGGCCACAAGTACCCCCCGGAACTCCGCAGCCGTGGCGGCACCGTCAGGCACCGTCAGACACCGTGGGGAGATGAACCCGGTCTTCCAGGTTGCTCTTCCGCTGAGACGTTGTTTTACTGCGAGAGTGAAGCCTTTGCACTCTTGGAATGAAAGCGGGCGCCGGCTTAGCCACGGGCGCTGCTCTCCGGCTGCTTTCGCCTGAAGAAGAGCTGACCCTTCCCATACACAGCCCCAGGGAAGACTTTCGTCCTTTGTCTCCAGCTGACGCTGCTCATCTTGGGGCCGGTGGCGCTGTGGCATAGTGGGTAAAGCCCCAGCCTGTGACACCGGCATCCCACATGGGCACTGGTTCGAGTACCGACTGTTCCACTTCTGATCCAGCTCCCTGCTGATGCCCTGGGAAAGCAGTAGAAGATGGCCCAAGTGCTTGGGCCCCTGCACCCACGTGGGAGACCCGGGAGAAGCTCCTGGCTCCTGGCTTTGGATCGGCGCAGCTCCAGCCATTGCGGCCATCTAGGGAGTGAACCACTGGATGGAAGATCTCTCTCTCTCTGTCTCTCTGTAACTCTTTCAAATAAACAAATAAATCTACAAAAAATTAAAATATATGACAACACGAGGACAAAGGCTCAGGAGAGATAAGTGGAATTTAACTGTTGTCATGTTTTCACATTTTGAAGTTGTGATGTCATTTGAAAGTATGATGTTGTTTTGAAGGTAGATTTTTGTTTAAAAGGTTTATTTATTCATTTGAAAGGCAGAGTTACGAGGGGCAGAGAGACAGAGAGAGAGAAGGAGAGACAGAGAGAGGTCTTCCATCTGCTGGTTCACTCCCCAAATGGCCCACGCAGGTGCAGGGGCCCAAGGACTTGGGCCATCTTCTTCTTTCCCAGGCCTTAGCAGAGAACTGGATTGGGAATGGAGCAGCTGGGTCTTGAACCAGTGCCCATATGGGAGGCCGGCTCTGCAGGCAATGGCTTTGCCCGCTATGCCGGGGCTGTGGGTTTGGAAGGGGGTGGAGGTACAGTGTAGTGGGGACCAAGACCATCTCTCTGCAGGCGTCTTGATGCCCCCCCGCCCCACCCGCTGGTGCCTGACTGGTGCTCGTTCCACACTGAGTGGGTGCGGATTCCGGCCCAGACTGTGGCTCCTATCTCAGAGTTGTGCCCAGACACCACTGGCAGGTGCTGCTGGGGGGTTCCACACAGTCTCGTTTGTCAGGGGCTGCCCTGGCATCAGGCGTGGGGCTGGAGGCTCTTGGCTGTTGGGGAAGGGATGGAGGTTTCATTTGCTGGAATGGAAGGACAGCAGGCGTGGACACTGCCGTGGCTGGCTCCGGGGCCCCCAAGTCGTGTGGGGCCCCTGTCCCCAAGGAAGACAGGGTCCTGGGCAAGGTTGGAGGCTGCTGAGGTGCGCGGCTGGGCCCTGCCTGCCCCAGGAGGAGGCCCCAGGGGTCTTGGGGTGAGGGCGGCGCCCGCCAGCCACACAGAGAGGCCATGGGAGAACCTGCTGCGCCAGCTCCGTGACCTCGGGCTGCAGCCCGGGGGACTGGGCGGGAGGAAGCACCGGTCACTCCCGAAGCGCAGGGCAGTGGCCACCGCCGCGTGTGAGCAGGAGGAAGAGCCGAGCGAACAGGGCGGTCCCCAGAGCCCGGCACCCAGCGGTGCGAGCCCGGACGCGGTGGCTCTGAGCAGGACCTGCCCTCCCCCCTGGAAGGGGGTGCTGAGTGCCCAGGGGCTGTCCAGGGGTCTGCTCTGAAGGCCCTGGGTGCTGGGGGCCGCGTGGGGCAGGGGGAGGGGCTCCTGGCCCGCTGCACCCTGGCCGCGCTGGGCCCCGCCCCCTCCCTTCGGCTGGAGCAGGCAGATCGCTCGCTGGCAAATCACCTGAACCTAATTGGCTTAATTATCAATTTGCCTAATGGTATATTTATCAAATCTGCATTGCTCACACGACAGCGCCCGCGCGCTGGAAGGCTTCCACATCGATCCCGCCGCCCCGCGCCCCAGGACCTGGCCGCCGCGGCGGGCCGTCTCCAGCCGGTCAGTCAAGTTCAAGCTCACTCAGCAAGTTCCCGAAAGCCCTGGTCCCTTTCTGAGGAAGCCCTGTGCTGAGGCACACGGCCAGCAGCAAGCGGGCAGGCTGTCCCGGGACGGCAGGAAGTGACCGTGCTGTGAGAGCAGGAAGTGACCATGCTGTGAGAGAACAGGAAGTGACCGTGCTGTGAGAACAGGAAGTGACCGTGGTGAGAGAGCAGGAAGTGACCGTGCTGTGAGACTGCAGGAAGTGACCATGCTGTGAGAACAGGAAGTGACCGTGCTGTGAGAGCAGGAAGTGACCGTCCTGTGAGACTGCAGGAAGTGACCGTGCTGTGAGAGCAGGAAGTGACCGTGCTGTGAGAGCAGGAAGTGACCATGCTGTGAGAGCAGGAAGTGACCGTGCTGTGAGAACAGGAAGTGACCATGGTGAGAGAGCAGGAAGGGACCGTGCTATGAGAACAGGAAGTGACCGTCCTGTGAGAGCAGGAAGTGACCATGCTGTGAGAGCAGGAAGTGACCATCCTATGAGACTGCAGGAAGTGACCATGCTGTGAGAACAGGAAGTGACCGTGCTGTGAGAGCAGGAAGTGACCGTGCTGTGAGACTGCAGGAAGTGACCGTGCTGTGAGAGCAGGAAGTGACCGTGCTGTGAGAGCAGGAAGTGACCATCCTGTGAGAGCAGGAAGTGACCATGCTGTGAGAGCAGGAAGTGACCGTGCTGTGAGAACAGGAAGTGACCATGGTGAGAGAGCAGGAAGGGACCGTGCTATGAGAACAGGAAGTGACCGTCCTGTGAGAGCAGGAAGTGACCATGCTGTGAGAGCAGGAAGTGACCATCCTGATAGAGCAGGAAGTGACCGTGCTGTGAGAGCAGGAAGTGACTGTCCCGTGCGGCAGGAAGTGACCATGCTGTGAGAGCAGGAAGTGACTGTCCCGTGCGGCAGGAAGTGACCATGCTGTGAGAGCAGGAAGTGACTGTCCCGTGCGGCAGGAAGTGACCGTGGTGAGAGAGCAGGTGGTGACTGTCCCGTGCGGCAGGAAGTGACCACGCTGTGAGAGCAGGAAGTGACTGTCCCGTGTGGCAGGAAGTGACCGTGGTGAGAGAGCAGGTGGTGACCACGCTGTGAGAGCAGGAAGTGACCGTGGTGAGAGAGCAGGAAGTGACCGTGCTGTGAGAGCAGGAAGTGACCGTGGTGAGAGAGCAGGAAGTGACCGTGCTGTGAGAGCAGGAAGTGACCGTGGTGAGAGAGCAGGAAGTGACCGTGCTGTGAGAGCAGGAAGTGACCGTGGTGAGAGAGCAGGAAGTGACCGTGCTGTGAGAGCAGGAAGTGACCATGCTGTGAGAGAACAGGAAGTGACCGTGCTGTGAGAACAGGAAGTGACCGTGGTGAGAGAGCAGGAAGTGACCGTGCTGTGAGACTGCAGGAAGTGACCATGCTGTGAGAACAGGAAGTGACCGTGCTGTGAGAACCGGAAGTGACCATCCTGTGAGAGCAGGAAGTGACCATGCTGTGAGAGCAGGAAGTGACCATGCTGTGAGAACAGGAAGTGACCATGGTGAGAGAGCAGGAAGGGACCGTGCTATGAGAACAGGAAGTGACCGTCCTGTGAGAGCAGGAAGTGACTGTGCTGTGAGAGCAGGAAGTGACCATCCTGTGAGAGCAGGAAGTGACCATGCTGTGAGAGCAGGAAGTGACCGTGCTGTGAGAGCAGGAAGTGACCATGGTGAGAGAGCAGGAAGGGACCGTGCTATGAGAACAGGAAGTGATCATCCTGTGAGAGCAGGAAGTGACCATCCTATAAGAGCAGGAAGTGACCCTGCTGTGAGAGCAGGAAGTGACCATCCTGTGAGAGCAGGAAGTGACCGTGCTGTGAGAGCAGGAAGGGACCGTGCTGTGAGAGCAGGAAGTGACCGTGCTGTGAGAGCAGGAAGTGACCATCCTGTGAGAGCAGGAAGGGACCGTGCTGTGAGAACAGGAAGTGACCGTGCTGTGAGAGCAGGAAGTGACCATCCTGTGAGAGCAGGAAGTGACCGTCCTGTGAGAACAGGAAGTGACCGTGCTGTGAGAGCAGGAAGGGACCATCCTGTGAGAACAGGAAGTGACCATCCTGTGAGAGCAGGAAGTGACTGTCCTGTGAGAGCAGGAAGTAACCATGGTGAGAGAGCAGGAAGTGACCGTGCTGTGAGAGCAGGAAGTGACCGTGGTGAGAGAGCAGGAAGTGACTGTCCTGTGAGAGCAGGAAGTGACTGTCCTATGAGACTGCAGGAAGTGACCATGCTGTGAGAGCAGGAAATGACCGTGCTGTGAGAACAGGAAGGGACCGTGCTGTGAGAGCAGGAAGTGACCATCCTGTGAGACTGCAGGAAGTGACCGTGCTGTGAGAGCAGGAAGTGACCGTGCTGTGAGAACAGGAAGTGACCGTGCTGTGAGAGAATAGGAAGTGACCATCCTGTGAGAGCAGGAAGTGGGCATGCTGTGAGAGCAGGAAGTGACCGTGCCGTGAGAGTAGGAAGTGACCGTCCTGTGAGTCTGCAGGAAGTGACTGTCCTGTGAGAACAGGAAGTGACCGTGCTGTGAGAGAATAGGAAGTGACCATCCTGTGAGAGCAGGAAGCAGGCATGCTGTGAGAGCAGGAAGTGACCGTGCCGTGAGAGTAGGAAGTGACCGTCCTGTGAGAACAAGTAGTGACCCTTCTGTGAGACTGCAGGAAGTGGCCCTGTTGTGAGAGTAGGAAGTGACCGTCCTGTGAGTCTGCAAGAAGTGACCGTCCTGTGAGACTGCAGGAAGTGACCGTCCTGTGAGAGCAGGAAGTGGCTGTCCTGTGAGACTGCAGGATGTGGCCGTGCTGTGAGAACAGGAAGTTTCCATCCTGTGAGACTGCAGGAAGTGACTGTCCTGTTTGAACAGGGTGTGGCCATCCTGTGAGACTGCAGGAAGTGGCCGTGCTGTGAGAGCAGGAAGTGACCATCCTGTGAGACTGCAGGAAGTGACTGTCCTGTTTGAACAGGGTGTGGCCATCCTGTGAGACTGCAGGAAGTGGCCGTGCTGTGAGAGCAGGAAGTGACTGTCCTGTGAGCCTGCAGGAAGTGGCCGTGCTGTGAGAGCAGGAAGTGACCATCCTGTGAGAACAGAAAGCGACCGTCTTGTGAGAACAGGAAGTGACCGTCCTGTGAGACTGCAGGAAATGACCACGCTGTGAGAACAGGAAGTGACCGTGCTGTGAGAACAGGAAGTGACCGTGCTGTGAGAGCAGGAAGTGACTGTCCTGTGAGCCTGCAGGAAGTGACCGTGCTGTGAGAGCAGGAAGTGACTGTCCTATGAGAACAGGAAGTGACTGTCCTGTGAGAACAGGAAGTGACCGTGCTGTGAGAACAGAACGTGACCGTCCTGTGAGAGCAGGAAGTGACCATCCTGTGAGAACAGGAAGTGACCGTGCTGTGAGAGCAGGAAGTGACCGTCCTGTGAGACTGCAGGAAGTGACCGTGCTGTGAGAGGAGGAAGTGACCGTGCTGTGAGAGCAGGAAGGGACCGTGCTGTGAGAGCAGGAAGTGACCGTGCTGTGAGAGCAGGAAGTGACCATCCTGTGAGAACAGGAAGTGACCGTGCTGTGAGAGCAGGAAGTGACCGTGCTGTGAGAGCAGGAAGTGACCGTGCTGTGAGAGAGCAGGAAGGCACCATCCCATGACACGGCAGGACATGTGGGTTCCGACCGTGACCGTCCTGGCTCGGATTCCCTGTGCCGGTGCCTGCTGTCCCTGGTCACGAGGGCTGGGCTGGGGTTCTGGTGTCAAAGGTGTGTGGCGCACCGTGTGCTTTTTCCTGGTCCACCCGGTGGTCCCTTGGTGCCTGCGGCAGCTCCAGGCCTGTGGACGCCAACATCCCCAGTGCTCGAGCCCCTTGTATTCAAAGGCGTGGCCTGAGTGGGACCCGCGGGCTCCTCCGGAGGACTTGCCATGCCCAACACCGGTAAACGAGCGGGCGCAGCTGTGACGGGGGCTGCTGGGGGACGGGGCGGGGAAGCTCCGGGTGCAGCGTGCACAGTGTTTTCTTTGTACTTTCAGCCCCGGTGGTCGTCGGAACTGGGGACGGGGACCTGCAGGTGCGGGGGCGATGGTGATCTGGCCCGAGGCTTCCCGGACTGATCGACTCCAGCCACTTCATCTGGTTCTTGGCCATTGGCTGTTCTTATCTGTTTGTTTTAAACATCTATTTCTTCTTTTAAAAAAATATTTATTTTTTTATTTGAAAGTCAGAGTTACATATTCAGAGAGAAGGAGAGGTGGTGGTGGGGATCTTCCATCCACTGGTTCACTCCCCAATTGACCACAATGACCAGAGCTGCGCCCATCTGAAGCCAGGAGCTAGGAGCCTCCTCCGGGTCTCCCACATGGGTGCAGGGGCTCAAGGACTCGGGCCATCTTCTACTGCTTTCCCAGGCCACAGCAGAGAGCTGGATGGGAAGTGGAGCAGCCGGGACTCGAACCGGCATCCATATGGGATGCCGCCACTGCAGGCAGCGGCTCTACCTGCTACGGCACAGTGCCAGCCCCAGTTCTTGTCTATTTGAAAGGCAGAGAGACAGAGAGCTCTTCCATCTGCTGGTTCACTCCCTAGAAGCCTGCAATGGCCAGGGCTGGGTCGGGCTTAATCCAGGAGCCAGGAACTCCATCTGGGTCTCCCACATGGGTGGCAAGGGCCCAGGCACTTGAGCCGTCATCACCTGCGGCTCCCAGGAAGCTGGGATTGGAGGCAGAGCTGGGACTTGAACCCAGGCCCTGTGCTATGTCCCACCGTGCCACACACCTGCCCTCGTTAGCTGTCCAAGTGCGCCTCTCCCAGATCTCTCCCCGGGACCTCTGACAGGCAGCCACATGGAGGCGCTGTGGTCATTTCCGACCAGTCACAGCAGGTCACCCTGGCTGTAGACCAATGTAGGGCACTTAATGGAGTTGTTCTGTTCAGGGACAGGGGAGGGGAGGGGAGGGGAGGGGAGGGGAGGGGAGTCACCTGTAGCGGGGAGAAGCAGGCAGAACCCAGGTCTCCTGAGCACCTCCCGCCTTGCGAGCGCTGCTCTCTGTGGCCTCCCGGCCCAGGCCCAGGCCCAGGCCCAGGCCCCGCTGCACCCCAAGGCCATGCAGGGCCCTCCCGCAGCTGGGGATGGTGAGCGGCCGTGGCTTCATCCCTGGTGGGCCCCGGAGGCCCCGCAGCACCTGTGCGCCCTTGAGGGGAGAAGACGTGGGCAGTGGTTGGGGCGTGGCTCGGGGTCCAGGCCTGGGGTCCAGGCTCGGGGTCCAGGCTCGGGGTCCAGGCCCGGGGTCGAGTCCAGGCGCGTCCGCAGCCTGCACATGTCGGGGACGTGCACAGGTGCCGTGTTCGGGCAGCTGTGGCCGTGTCAGGGCGTCCACCCCCAGGGCTCACAGGGCGTCCACTCCCAGGACACAGAGAGGAGGGCAGCAGCCTGGGCCCCCGGCCCGGCCCTGGGCACTGGGGAGGGCGGGTCAGTGGAGGACAGGAGGAGAGAGCCCGGCCTGCCCTGCCCCCTTCTCCTTCCTCCCTCTCTGCCCTGGCCGGTCAGCCATCAGGGTCCAGCCTTCTCAGTGACACCCGAACAGGGGCCTGGGCTCGGTGGCTTCTGTCTGGATGCCGTGGCTGGTGCGCTGGGCGCCTTTCTCACTGCTGGCTCTTACCCGGAAGCTCTTGTATGGATGGAGAAGAACTGAGCCGACCTCCGTGCACTATGGACACATCCAAGGGGCTCTGGGGACAGACATAGAAGACGCCGACAGCCTGGCAGGTGTGGACGCTGGGCGATGGCCAGTTGTGTGGTTTTGCGAGCATCACTGATAAGGGTACTTGATGGTGATTCGAGGACTTGATTCAAGCACTCAGTACTTGGCACCTACAGTGACACCGGCCCGAGGGGGGCGCCGTGGCCTTGGGGGACCCGGCTGGGCCGTGGTTTCTGCCCCGTGGGCTGCAGGCGTGGGCTCTGACGCATTTGTTCTGTGGACTTGTTGGGAGGCAGGGGACGCAGGTTGGGGGCCGAAGCTTCGGAGCAGATCTGGGTCTGCTGCGCCTGGCCGCCCGCATGTCTGCTCCTCTCACGCGGGGATGGCGGGACACCGACCCGCGTGCCCTCCCTCTCTCCACGCGCCGCCCTTGGTGTGTGTGGGGGCGCAGCAGCGCCCCTGCAGTTCAGTGCCCGGGGACTGGGCTCAGAGCTGGTGAGCTCAGCGAGTTCCTACCTGCAGCCGCTGGCCTGCAGTGCCCCGCGCCGCCTCCGGGGGGCGCCCTGGCAGCCGGCCTGCTTCCCGCGCGACCCACAGAGATGCCTTCCCAAAGGAACTCAACGCAACGATGTTTTTAGTTTATTTTCGTTAAAATCAACAGACGCCAGCAAGTGTGTGTCATTTATTCTAGAAGATGTGATGACAATACAATTAGTATTTTTAAAACTGTAATTGTAAAATTGACCTTATTAAAATTCCACTTCCTCCATAATTAGAAAAAACTAATTACTTCAAGTAATTGGACCAGAATTGACATTTTCTGCTCATTAATATTCAGCGAGTTGTGAGGGCATCCATGCACGCGTCTCGTGTCTCGTGAGTCACCTGACGTCGCGGTTTGCAGTTTTAACAAGGTGTGCACCCGTGAATTGACTATGTGATAGTTCTTAATTGCTACTTACCGTGGGGGGCTGGGTGCCGACGCCCGGGCCTGGATGCAGCTTGCCGGCTCGCGTGGCTGCCGCTGCTCCCTCCTGCAGGCCGGGGGTGGCCAGGGCTCCGGCCTCGCTCCGCTACTCCTGGTTACGTGGCCCTGGGGGCGGGGCCGTGTGGAGTGAATGAAAACTGTGACATGTGAGCCAGCTGCATAATTAACTGCACCTGGCTGAGCTTTGTGGCGGGTGAAGACCGACTGGGGCCTGGGCCTGGCCTGGTGCACCTGCTCCCAGACGGGCAGCAGCTGAGGCCAAAGTTCACACCAGGCAGCGGTGCGGCTGGGTGTCTGTAGTTCTGCCACCCCCGTAACTGCTGATGTCATGTGTGTATTGATGATAGATACCTCCACACACACGCCTGTGTATTAAAGTGTGTGTGTGTGTGTGTGCTGCTTCAAAACTGCAGCCAGCTGCGCTGCCGTGGCCCTGGGTCACCTTCTTCACCTGTCTGCTACCCCCACCCTCTGTGATGCGTCCTGGACCCTGTCCACCTCTCCTGAGCCAGGGCCTCCTCAGAGCCCCACCGGTGTCCCCTCAGGGTCCCCAGGGGCCGCTGTCCCTGGCTCAGGCGAATGTCTGTCGGTTCCTGATCCCATCGAGCAGAACCCTGCTTCTGGGTGACTGCACCCCTGGGGGCCAGGACGAGGCACTGGGCAGCACAGGAGCTGACGTGTGGCTGTACTCAGGACTTGTTACAGGAATGACCGTGGCAGGTGCATGGCCTCGGGGCATGATGGGAAGAGGTTTCAAGAGTGGCAACCAAACTTGCAAGGTGAGCTGGTCTCCATGCAAAGCCCCGGGCCAGCATGGGGGACAGCAGCCCGAGGCCAGGACTGGCCCGCCGTCCCTCCCCCGGTGGCGGCTGGGAGAGCTGCGGCGTGCAGTAAGTGCAGCCTGGGGTGCGTTCCCCCGGCAGGTGGACGTGGGGTCCCTGTGGTGGACAGGCCGGAGTCCAGCACAGAACCTTCAGGGAACTTCGGCTCAGGAAGTGACTTCTCTGAGGGAGATGGCAGACGCGCGCCCCGGAGTCGTTGTCCCGCCCCCCTGCCCCCTGGACTGACACTCTTTCCCAGGAAGCTGAGCTCAGTGAGTGCTGTGTCCACGGGGCCTCGCTGTGTCTGCACGCTGTGTCGCGCGCTGTTCTGTGTCCATGGGGCCTCGCTGTGTCTGCACGCTGTGTCGCGCGCTGTTCTGTGTCCACGGGGCCTCGCTGTGCCACGGTCTCCCGTTCTGCAGAATTCCCAGTCTGCCGTCTGAGCTGGAGGCCCCAGTCACCAGGCCTGTGATGTCTGAGGGCTGGGGTGAGGGTCCCAGCTCGAGGGGGCTGGGGCGGGGGGCGGCTGCCTGGACACCCCCACCCCCAGTCATGGCGCCCGGGGCCAGTCCTCCGCTCCACTTCCAGCCCCCCCGAGGGAGGCAGCCGGAGGCTGAGTCGCTGTGGCCCGCGTGGGAAAGCCGGGCGGAGTGACGCTCCACCGGCGGCTCGTGGGGCTGTGCTTCCTCCCCCTGTCCCTGCTGGTCGCCGGCCGGCCAGAGGAAGCTTAGCAGGGCGGCAGGCACTGCGCGCCGGCGAGGGCCCCGAGCTGCACCGGCTCTCCTGCACCCGCCTTGCCGTGGGGAGGGTGTGCTTCCTCCCGCGGCGGCCAGGCTGGGTGAGACTCCGTGTGCGGCCGCTGGGCAAGAGCCCCAGGGGCCTCCGGGCGTGGACGAGGGCTGAGTGCCGTTGTGTGTGCTGCAGGCCGCATGCTGGGCCGATGGACACCCGGCCACAGCTGCCCGCACACAGAGCCCTCCCCCGCTGACCCGGCCACAGCTGCCCGCACACAGAGCCCTCCCTCGCTGACCTGGCCACAGCTGCCCGCACACAGAGCCCTCCCTCGCTGACCCGGCCACAGCTGCCCGCACACAGAGCCCTCCCCCCTGACACGGCCACAGCTGCCCGAACACGGCACCTGTGCACGTCCCCGACATGTGCAGGCTGCGGACGCGCCTGGACTCGACCCCGGGCCTGGACCCCGAGCCTGGACCCCGAGCCTGGACCCCAGGCCTGGACCCCGAGCCACGCCCCAACCACTGCCCACGTCTTCTCCCCTCAAGGGCGCACAGGTGCTGCGGGGCCTCCGGAGGCGCCGCCTGCCCGCGATGGTCCGTGCGTGGCACAGGGGCGGCGAGGCATGCGCTGGGGCCCTGGGAAGACCCGTGGGCGTGGCGTCCACAGTGGCTGTGGCCCCTTCGAGGGCCCGGCCGAGCGCTCCCGGAATGCGCGCAAGGGCCTTGCGGGGCGGCTTCCCAAGCGCTTCCCGGACACCTGACCCGCCCCCGACCCCGCCGCCCGCACAGCTCTTCCCGCAGCCACCCGCGCCGGCCTGCGTCTCCCGGGACCGCTGCCTTTCCTGGCGTCGCTGGCGGCGACGTGACCCGGTGCGGGGCCACCATGCACCTGGCGCATGTCCCACGAGCAGGAACTGTGGCCATCGGCGCGGTCCCCTGCTGTTCATGTCCCCAGCAGTGTCCCCGGCCGTGTCCCCGGGATGCGCGCGCTCGGCGCCTGTCACAGCCGCCTGGTTTCCATTGCGTGGGCGAAGCGTTGAGAGGCGAGTTCTGCGTGGGCCGCGCTGTGTCCGATCGGTTTTCGCGTGACCCAGGTGCCTGGATGAAGTCTCCGTGGGGAGCGATCGCCTTCGTGTCGGGGTCCCGGGATAGCTCTGGGATTTCCCTTGCCGAGTCGGACATGAGGGAGTTCACCCCAGTTTCCCAGTCCCGCCGGCAGCCAGCAGGGGGTCTCTCTGGCCAAGTCAGGGTTGGATCTTGTTCCTTTTTCTTCCTTTTTCTTTTTTCCTTTTTAAAAAAAGATTTATTTTATTTATTTGAAAGATAGAGTTACAGAGAGAGGTAGAGCCAGAGAGAGAGAGAGAGAGAGAGAGAGAGAGGTCTTCCATTCCTCTGGGTCACTCCCCAAATGACCACAATGGCCAGAGCTAAGAGGATCCAAAGCCAGGAGCCAGGAGCTTCTTCCAGGTCTCCCACGTGGGTGCAGGGCCAGGCGCTTGGGCCATCTTCCACTGCTTTCCCAGGCCACAGCAGGGAGCTGGATCGGAAGTGGAGCAGCCGGGACTCGAACTGGCGGCCGTATGGGATGTGGGGCCTGGTCGGATTCTTTCCTCGGCTGCTGGGTCCACGGCCGACTGCGTGGGGCCGTCATCTCTGCCGTGTTTGGTTCCAGGTCCACGCCTCCGCTTGCACCCCATTTTGTCCTTGCTCCCCAGGGCGTCTCTTGAGGACGACTGACACCAGTCCCAGGTCCCGCTCACACACTCCAGAGTCCCTGCCGCGGCCATGTCTGGTGCCGGCGCTCGCCCCTTCCCGAGCTGTGCTCTGTCTGTGGCGCGCCTGCTGGCCTTCCGTGGGAGCTGGACGTGAGCTCCGTGTTTCTTGGGCTGGGGCTCAGCTCACTCGCTGCCTGCTGCAGCTGCTGGCGTCACAGGCTGGACTCTGCCTGTGGGTGTCCCTGGAGACTCCCCTTGGAGCTGTAGGCTCAGTGCCGTCAGCTGGGGTCCTGGCCTCGCGTTCTTGACCTGGGGGGGTTGGGCCCCACCCTTGAGGGAGCCTTGGGGCTGCCTTCTCCACTTCCGGGCTGCACGCATCCGGGGCAGGCGCCTTCCTCTCTCAGGGGTCTCCCGGCCGCCTTGGCTTTGGCAGAACCCTCGCCGAGGAGAGCGAGCGCTCGGTGGGCTGCACAGGGGCTGCCCCTCCCCTCCGCCTGCTGTGGGCTGAGGTCTCCTGTTTGCTCCGTGGGGGCACCTAGGGCTCCCGGGGCGGTGCTCCGGGCGCTGGGCCTCCCTGGGGTCCTCGCCCTCGGACTTGCCCACGGGGGCCTGTCTCCCAGTGATGGGTGGGGCTCCCGCGGGGGCCTGTCTCCCAGTGATGGGTGGGGCTCCCGCGGGGGCCTGTCTCCCAGTGACGGGTGGGGTTCCCATGGGGGCCTGTGCTGCTGGCCATCACCCCTCCATCACTGTCGGTCTCGGCCATCGCCCGGCCTCGTCCTCGGCCGCGTCTCAGGAGAGCTGCTGGTTGCCGCTCGTTCGATCTCTTCCTCTTAGGAAAACAGGAGCCCTTGGAGCCCGGTGGGGGGGGGGAGCTGCTTCTCACCGTGTGCCGTCCAGGGGCGGGAGCGTCGTGGCGGGAGAGCTTCTCCCCGGGAATGGCTTTGATGCCTTTGCCAAAAAATAAACCAACGGACTCGGTCATTGTGCGTTTGCTTCCCGGCTCAGCTCTGCTGTGCTGATCCCCGGCTCCCTCCTCTCGGCTTCTCTCGTCCACTTGGGCCCCGCCCCGACGCAGGGTGTGTGTGTGTCGCCGTGTACCCTGCACGCCCTGCCCGGCCCTGCACGCCCTGCCCGGCGTCTCTAAACCCGTTATGTTTCTGCACAAGCGGTAGAGTCAGATTCTCAGCTTCTGTCCTTATCATGCGGCCGAGAGTCACGTCGCGGCTGCGTGGACTCTGGAGGTCCGTCCAGGGCGAGCTGGCCGCTTAGACATCTTTGGCCAGGAAGAGCGCGTCTTTCACGGGCAGCTGCGCTGCTCGTGCCGGGTTTGGAGTTCTCAGTGTGGTTTCGCCTGTCTCTTGGTAAATCGAACAAGTGCACGTCGCGATGCGCCTGTAAACATGACGGCCGGCTGGCTGCCATGTTCGTCTGCCCGCGCCCCCCCGTGTCAGGCCGCGCGTCTTCCTTAGCAGAGCTCCGGGTTTTCCGCTGGCGCCGGCTCAGTGTCGTGGGGGAAAGTCTGGCCGCAGTCCATTTTCTCGGGGTGACTCAGGTGGAGCCCTCTTCGTGGCTCTAACCGTGTGGGTGCTGGCACTCCCTCTGTGAGGCTGGCGCCAGGTGCGCCGGGGGCAGTGCGCTTTGCCCTGGGAGTTTGGGTTTTGTATGCGTTGGCGCCCTCTGGGGGTCAGGGCTGCGGCCGTGCTGTGTCCCCTCTCGCGTGGCTGCTGCTCTGGTCTGCGTGTACAGAGGCTGCCGGGCTGCACCCGGAGGCGTCAGCCGCCTCCACACGTGGCTTCTCCGGACCAGGACACCGGGCGCCGGACGGCACCGCCTCCGTTTTTCTCATGTGCCCCTGCCCCGAAGCTTCTGCTGTCCACGTGAGCGGCGCGTCCAGTTTTCCCTCTGGAACACGGGACAGTGCACACCGCGCCTCTGCTGCTTCACGTCTGGTCCAGCGTGTGATCACACAGACACGGAGGCGGTCAGACTGGAAGGGGGCCCGGTGGCCACCCCGTCCCCGGTCACCCGGCCCACTCGCACCCCCAGCCCCTCTCTGACTAGCCCACCTGGGGGTCAGGAGCCCGCCCTTCCTGGTCCGGACCCCACGAGACGTGGCCGGCGTGGCCTTGCACAGCCGCCGATCCCCTTGGCCCATCGTGGCACATGGCTTCCGGCTTCAGGGCCCTGCCTCCCAGCCCCGCCTGGCAACGCCCGGCCTCCCGGGAAGGAGGCGGCCTCTCAGCGAGCTGCAGGCCTGGCCCTGTCCTTCCTGAGGGGACCCTGCTGCGTCCTGCTGTGGACACCCACCCAGGGACCCTGCCCAGCACACTGTGGACGCTCCGCGGCCTCCCCTGTCCCTGCCGAGGGCGGGGAGCCGCTGGTCCCCCACAGAGGCTGCCCCGTCGTCTCCTTCCCGGGGCCGAGCTGCAGGTTCACTGCCCGTCCCCCAGCATGAGGCTCGCTCCAGTGGACTGCGTCCACACTCCGTGGGCCTCCCCAGTGACGTCGCCACTGCCTCCCGAGCCGTGCTCTGTGGGTCACTGCATTTGACACAGCTGTGTGCCCTGTGGTCTCCGCCTGCGCGGGAGCCGAAAGTGAGCCGGGGTGGATCGTCCCAGCTCCTGTGCCACACCTCCACCTCCTGTGCCACACCTCCACGCCCTGTGCCACACCTCCACCTCCTGTGCCACACCTCTACCTCCTGTGCCACACCTCCACCCCCTGTGCCACACCTCTACCTCCTGTGCCACACCTCCACCTCCTGTGCCACACCTCCACCCCCTGTGCCACACCTCTACCTCCTGTGCCACACCTCCACGCCCTGTGCCACACCTCTACCCCCTATGCCACACCTCCACCTCCTGTGCCACACCTCCAACCCCTGTGCCACACCTCCACGCCCTGTGCCACACCTCCACCCCCTGTGCCACACCTCCTCCCCCTGTGCCACACCTCCACCTCCTGAGCCACACCTCCACCCCCTGTGCCACACCTCCACCCCCTGTGCCACACCTCCACCTCCTGAGCCACACCTCCACCCCCTGTGCCACACCTCCACCTCCTGTGCCACACCTCCACCCCCTGTGCCACACCTCCACCTCCTGAGCCACACCTCCACCCCCTGTGCCACACCTCCACCTCCTGTGCCACACCTCCACCCCCTGTGCCACACCTCCACCTCCTGTGCCACACCTCCACCTCCTGAGCCACACCTCCACCCCCTGTGCCACACCTCCACCCCCTGTGCCACACCTCCACCCCCTATGCCACACCTCCACCTCCTGTGCCACACCTCCACCCCCTATGCCACACCTCCACCCCCTGTGCCACACCTCCAACCCCTGTGCCACACCTCCACCCCCTGTGCCACGCCTCCACCTCCTGTGTTACTCCATGTACTTCCTGAGTTACACCATGTACTTCCTGTGTTACACAGTGTACTTCCAGTGTCACTCTGTGTACTTCCTGTGTTACTCTGTTACTTCCTGTGTTACACCACATACATCCTGTGTTACAATGTGCACTTCCTATGTTACTCCATGTACTTCCTGTGTTATACCATGTACTTCCTGTGTTACTCTGTAACTTCCTGTGTTATACCACATACATCCCGTGTTACACCGTGTACTTCCTGTGTTACACCGTGTACTTCCTGTGTTACTTCGTGTACTCCCTGTGTTACACCACATACTTCCTGTGTCACACCGTGCACTTCCTATGTTACTCCATGTACTTCCTGTGTTACACAATGTACTTCCTGTGTTACTCTGTTACTTCCTGTGTTACACCATGCACTTCCTACGTTACTCCATGTACTTCACTTCCTGTGGTACACTGTGCATTTCCTGTGTGAGACCTTCCTCCTCCTGTGTCACACCCCCTTCCTGCTGGGTTTACCGCGGCCTCTGAGGAGGGCGCAGAGAGGTGGCTCAAGGCAGAGAAGGCTGTATTTTAGGAGGCCAGCATCGCAGGCTGAAGGGAGACTCGGCTGGCTCGGGGACTGGCGGGGGCTCTTTGTAAGCTCCTGGCTGGGCGGGGCTGATGTGTGTGCCCCCAGGAAGCTCAGACGCCCATGGTGACTGCTGACTGCGGTAAGAGACCCTGGGAATGCGGCTGCTGCCTTACGAGGTGTAGTCGGGAGTTAGCCAAGTCCCAGGTGGCACCTGTGCTGGTGACTGAGTTAGCCAAGTCCCAGGTGGCACCTGTGCTGGTGACTGAGTTAGCCAAGTCCCAGGTGGCCCCTGTGCTGGTGACTGCTGTGGTCAGCGAGGTGATGGGTCCAGCCGTGCCCAGCTCCTGGGCCCTGGGCTCTCTTCCCTGAGTCACTGCTGTGTAATGTATTCCTGATCTAGCGTCCAGCCT
Source organism: Lepus europaeus (assembly GCF_033115175.1). Lineage (NCBI taxonomy): Eukaryota > Metazoa > Chordata > Mammalia > Lagomorpha > Leporidae > Lepus > Lepus europaeus. Next base: position 948,211 of record NC_084836.1, read on the forward strand.
GTCCATGCCTCCTCCTTCTCAGCTCTGCCTAATCAGGTGTTAAATTTATTCAGTGAATGATTGATTCTCGCAGTTTTTTTCCACTCTCAGCTTTTATGTTTGCTGCTCCTGCAGCCTGCCTGACCCCGCTCACCTCCACAGACCTGCCTGTCTCTGCAGCTCCATGCCTGCTTGTTTTTTCCTCCTTTATTCTGCCATCTTCCTTGTTGTTCTGCGGAGGGTGGCCCAGGGCCTCTGGGGGAGTCCTTTAGCTACAGATGGCGAGGCCCCTGCTCTGCCCAGAGTGCAGCTCACCTGTGGGAAACCCTCTTGGGCCACAGGAGACGCCCCCCACTGAGGAAATAAGGCAGCTACAGGGATGCTCCTTGGGCTGAGGTCCATGTGGAGCTGGACGGCCTCAGACCGTGCTGTCCACTGCTCCCCGGAAAGAACATGCAGCACTCACCCTAAATAAGAGGGGAGGTGTAACAGCCCCACCCCAGTCTACAGTCCCCTACAGCCTCACCCCAGTCTACAGTCCCCTATAGCCTCACCCCAGATTATAGTCCTCTACAACCCCACCCAGACTACAGTCCCCTACAGCCTCACCCCAGACTACAGTCCCCTACAGCTTCACCCAGACTACAGTCCCCTACAGCCCCACCCCAGACTACAGTCCCCTACAGCCTCACCCCAGACTACAGTCCCCTACAGCTTCACCCAGACTACAGTCCCCTACAGCTTCACCCAGACTACAGTCCCCTACAGCCCCACCCTAGTCTACAGTCCCCTACAGCCCCACCCCAGTCTACAGTCCCCTACAGCCTCACCCCAGACTACAGTCCTCTACAACCCCACCCAGACTACAGTCCCCTACAACCCCACCCTAGTCTACAGTCCCCTACAGCCCCACCCCAGACTACAGTCCCCTACAACCCCACCCCAGTCTACAGTCCCCTACAGCCCCACCCTAGTCTACAGTCCCCTACAGCCCCACCCCAGTCTACAGTCCCCTACAGCCTCACCCCAGACTACAGTCCTCTACAACCCCACCCAGACTACAGTCCCCTACAACCCCACCCTAGTCTACAGTCCCCTACAGCCCCACCCCAGACTACAGTCCCCTACAACCCCACCCCAGTCTACAGTCCCCTACAGCCCCACCCCAGACTACAGTCCCCTACAGCCCCACCCCAGTCTACAGTCCCCTACAGCCTCACCCCAGACTACAGTCCTCTACAACCCCACCCAGACTACAGTCCCCTACAACCCCCCCCTAGTCTACAGTCCCCTACAGCCCCACCCCAGACTACAGTCCCCTACAGCCCCACCCCAGACTACAGTCCCCTACAGCCCCACCCTAGTCTACAGTCCCCTACAGCCCCACCCCAGTCTACAGTCCCCTACAGCCCCACCCCAGACTACAGTCCCCTACAGCCTCACCCCAGACTACAGTCCCCTACAACCCCACCCTAGTCTACAGTCCCCTACAGCCCCACCCCAGTCTACAGTCCCCTACAACCCCACCCAGACTACAGTCCCCTACAGCCTCACCCCAGACTACAGTCCCCTACAACCCCACCCCAGACTATAGTCCCCTACAGCCTCACCCCAGTCTACAGTCCCCTACAGCCTCATCCCAGACTACAGTCCTCTACAACCCCACCCAGACTACAGTCCCCTACAGCCCCACCCTAGTCTACAGTCCCCTACAGCCCCACCCCAGTCTACAGTCCCCTACAGCCCCACCCCAGACTACAGTCCCCTACAGCTTCACCCAGACTACAGTCCCCTACAGCCCCACCCCAGTCTATAGTCCCCTACAGCCCCACCCCAGACTACAGTCCCCTACAGCTTCACCCAGACTACAGTCCCCTACTGCCCCACCCCAGTCTACAGTCCCCTACAGCCTCACCCCAGATTACAGTCCTCTACAACCCCACCCAGACTACAGTCCCCTACAGCCTCACCCCAGACTACAGTCCCCTACAGCCCCACCCCAGTCTACAGTCCCCTACAGCCCCACCCCAGTCTACAGCCCCCTACAGCCTCACCCCCAGACTACAGTCCCCTACAGCCTCACCCCAGACTACCATCCCCTACAGCCCCACCCCAGTCTACAGTCCCCTATAGCCCCACCCCAGACTACAGTCCCCTACAGCCTCACCCCAGTTTACAGTCCCCTACAGCCCCACCCCAGACTACAGTCCCCTACAGCCCCACCCCAGACTACAGTCCCCAACAGCCTCACCTCAGACTACAGTCCTCTACAACCCCACCCAGACTACAGTCCCCTACAGCCCCACCCTAGTCTACAGTCCCCTACAGCCCCACCCCAGTCTACAGTCCCCTACAGCCCCACCCCAGACTACAGTCCCCTACAGCCTCATCCCAGACTACAGTCCCCTACAGTTTCTCCCCAGACTACAGCCCCCTACAGCCCCACCCCCAGTCTATAATTCCCTACAGCCTCACCCCAGAGATGTACCTCCTCCAGGAGAGCTCAGCGCTGCCTCTCTGTCCCACAGAACCTGCTCTGGCAGGTGCCTGGTGAGGGGCCGGCAGCGGTCACTGAGGCTTGGATGCTTGGATCCTGGGGCAGGCCAGGTGGTGATGGGCAATGAGTGTGATGGCGTCACTGTCCCGTCCGATCACAGGTTAAGGAGTGAAGGGGCTTTCTCGGGCCGACATCGTGGTGCACTGGGTTAGGCTACCGTATGCCGATGCCGGCAGTGTGTGTGCCAGTGCGGGATGCTCTGTTTCCCATCCGCCTCCCTGCTTGTGATCTCTTGGCCTCCCCCTCCCCTCTCTCTGCCTCCTCCTCCCCTCTCTCTCTGTCTCCCCCTCTTCCCCTCTGCCTCCCCCTTCCTCTCTCTGCCTCCCCCTCTCCTTTCTCTGTCTCCTCCTCCCCTCTCTGTCTCCTTCCCCTCCCCTCTCTCTCTCCCTCCCTCTCCTCCCCCCGTCTCCCCCTCCCTTCTCTCCCTCTCCCTCTCCCTCTCTGTCTCTCTCTCCTCCTCTCTCCATCTCTGTTTCTCCCTCTTCACCAGACACCCATGAATCCTTTTTGTCATCCCCCAGCAGGAAGCACCTGGAAGCTTCATGCCCAGCTCCCACCCAGGGCAGCCTGTGCTGGGTGCAGAGAGGCTGGGGCAGCAGCTGCGAGGGTGCCCAGGTGATGGAAGTGACCGAAAGCCAGGGCCTGGGGTCGCTGGGCCCTGGGATCCCTCCGAGGGGCCAGGTCCCCCTGGTGACGGCCGACAGCACCCGTGGCTCCCAGCAGACTCCAGGTCTGTCACAGACGTGGCCTTCCTGGCGACTGGGTGGCCCCCGGGTGCTTCCCCACCTGCAGGCACCAGCTGTGCCCCTGAAGCCCTTTGATCTCCACGGGGAGCTGCCCATTCATGGCCCTGACTGAGACAGGGCCATGGGAACCAAACGGCACTGCCCTTGGCACGCCTGGACAGCCACCTGCCGCTGCCGCCTCGCCTCCCAGGCAGGTGTCTTCCTGGAGAGCGCCAGGCTCCTGCCAGACGCTCGGGTCAGAAGCCCCACCAAGAGGAAGAGCAATCCGTGTGCCCATCTGAACCCTGGGATGTGCCAGAGAATCTTCTGGAAAACACCAGGGTCTCGGGACCAGCGCCTGTTTCACTGCTCCCCTCTCTGTGGGCTGAAGTGAGGTCCATACTCCCAGGACACACAACGGACGCCACAGCCCCGGACAGCACACGCCGTCCCTGGGACTCCACGCGTGCTGCAGGCCTGGAACCGTGGCTGGGGTTGGGGACCGGGTTTCAGGGCTGTCACATCTTGTGAGCTGCGAGCACTGTGACTTTGTTCCACTGTTTAATGAAGCTGTAAATGTCAAAGCTGATTTAGCGAGGGGCTGAAGTTCTCTCTGCTTTACCAGGCATCCGATTAACAATTTATATTTCATTTAATGTTCCGTGCGTGGACTGGAAACACGGCGTTTCTCTGTGACTTCTGTCGTGCGCGAAGCCACGAAGCTTGCTTCGCCCTTCAGTCCTCTGGGGTTTGGGGGATGTGGGGCCTTGGAGGCGCCGTGTGCTGAGCTGCGTGGGGTGTGGAGTGGGTGGCACCACCCGTGGGCCCCAAAGTGGCCACCTCAGCAGGAGCCTGCATCCCAACAGGTCCCGTGGAGCACCCTGTTCAGTGCCGGCTGCGTGGTCAGGGCTGCCGCTGGACTGTGCTGGCCATGTGTGCTGACCTGGGCTGTTGTGTTGTCTCACTGTGCTCCCTCCTCCCACACGTGACCCCTCAGCCCACGCGTGACCTCTCAGCCCACACGTGACCCCTCAGCCCACATATGACCCCTCAGCCCACGTGTGACCCCTCAGCCCATGTGTGATTCCTCAGCCCACACATGACCTCTCAGCCCACACGTGACCTATCAGCCCACGTGTGACCCCTCCTCCCACACGTGACCCCTCAGTGCACACATGACCTCTCAGCCCACATGTGACCCCTCGGCCCATGTGTGACCTCTTGGCCCACGCGTGACCTCTCAGTCCACGCGTGACCCCCCAGCCCACACGTGACCCTTCAGCCCACACGTGACCTCTCAGCCCACACGTGACCCCTCGGCCCATGTGTGATTCCTCAGCCCACACATGACCTCTCAGCCCACATGTGACCCCTCAGCCCACGTGTGACCCCTCAGCCCACGTGTGACCCCTCAGCCCATGTGTGACCCCTCAGCCCACACGTGACCCCTCAGCCCATGTGTGACCCCTCAGCCCACACGTGACCCCTCAGCCCCAGGTCCTCTTCCTTGCAGCCCCGCCCAGCTCAGGAGGGAGGAGGAGGCCGAGTGCTCGGGAAGGCATAGCAGCGTGGAGATCCGTGCCGTCCCGGGGGACACCCATGCTGGCACAGGGAAGGAGGAAGGACAGAAACCCTGCAGAGCATCAGCGAAGGGGGAGAGGGGCACGGGTCGCGGGGAGAAAGAGAAGCCAGGGGAAGCCGTCGTGGACACGTGTGGGGTCTCCATGGAATAGAACAGGTGCACCCTGAAGGGACACAGAACAGAGTGGACATCCGCTCTGTGGCCGACGAGAAGCTCTAGTGGTCAGGGCCATGGGGAGGCCGGGAACCAGAGCCTGCTGAGGCCGGCATCCTGCCAGTCGGTGACGCCGACACGGGACACTGCCCGGCTGCCGCTGCTGAGAACAGAGGAGCTGACAGCTGAGCCTGCCGGAGGGGCCTGAATGACAAGAAAGAGACAAAGCCGGAGGAAACTGGCACTCGGAGGCCCTGCGCTGGGACAGAGCTGCAGGAGACCACGTGTGAGGGAGAGGGGAGGACGCGGTGACGGACAATGCTGCTGCATTTACGTTCTGTAAGAGAATCGCGTTGTGTCCGTCAGCTGAATGCATTACCAGATGAACAGCCCCAGTCCCCAGGTAGGGGTGGGGCAGGCGCTGCAGGTGCAAGCTGGATCCATGGACGCAGCTCACAGAGCCCCACGGAAACAGGGGATCCACGGACACAGCGCACAGAGCCCCACGGAAACAGGGGATCCACAGACACAGTGCACAGAGCCCCACGGAAACAGGGGATCCACGGACACAGCGCACAGAGCCCCACGGAAACAGGGGATCCACGGACGCAGCTCACAGAGCCCCACGGAAACAGGGGATCCACGGACACAGTGCACAGAGCCCCACGGAAACAGGGAATCCACAGACGCAGCTCACGGAGCCCCATGGAAACAGGGGATCCATGGATGCAGCTCACGGAGCCCCACGGAAGCAGGGGATCCACGGACACAGCGCACAGAGCCCCACGGAAGCAGGGGATCCACGGACACAGCGCACAGAGCCTCACGGAAACAGGGGATCCACGGACACAGCTCACGGAGCCCCACGGAAGCAGGGGATCCACGGACGCAGCTCACGGAGCCCCACGGAAGCAGGGGATCCACAGACGCGGCTCACAGAGCCCCACGGAAACAGGGAATCCACAGACGCAGCTCACGGAGCCCCATGGAAACAGGGGATCCATGGATGCAGCTCACGGAGCCCCACGGAAGACAGGGGGTCCACGGACACAGCACACAGAGCCTCACGGAAGACAGGGGATCCACGGGCACAGCGCATGGAGCCCCACGGAAGACAGGGGATCCACGGACACAGTGCACAGAGCCCCACGGAAGACAGGGGATCCACGGACGCAGCTCACGGAGCCCCACGGAAGCCAGGGGATCCACGGACACAGCACACAGAGCCCCATGGAAACAGGGGATCCATGGATGCAGCTCACGGAGCCCCACGGAAACAGGGGATCCACGGACACAGTGCACAGAGCCCCACGGAAGCAGGGGATCCACGGACACAGCGCACAGAGCCCCACGGAAGCAGGGGATCCACGGACACAGCGCACAGAGCCCCACGGAAACAGGGGGTCCACGGATGCAGCTCACGGAGCCCCACGGAAGCAGGGGATCCACGGACGCAGCTCACGGAGCCCCACAGAAGCAGGGGATCCACGGACGCAGCTCACGGAGCCCCATGGAAGCAGGGGATCCACGGACACAGCGCACAGAGCCCCACGGAAACAGGGGGTCCACGGATGCAGCTCACGGAGCCCCACGGAAGCAGGGGATCCACGGACGCAGCTCACGGAGCCCCACAGAAGCAGGGGATCCACGGACGCAGCTCATGGAGCCCCACGGAAGACAGGGGATCCACGGACACAGCTCACGGAGCCCCACAGAAGCAGGGGATCCACGGACGCAGCTCACGGAGCCCCACGGAAGCAGGGGATCCACAGACGCGGCTCACAGAGCCCCATAGAAGCAGGGGATCCACGGACGCAGCTCACGGAGCCCCACGGAAGCAGGGGATCCACAGACGCAGCTCACAGAGCCCCATAGAAGCAGGGGATCCACAGACGCGGCTCACGGAGCCATTCATCAGAAGAAGAAAGAAGGAAGAGTGCAGTTTGGAAGTTGCTCCTGGTGAAATCTGGGGGTTCCACTCTGAATTCCGAGGCCCTGGGAAGCTGCCCCCTAAGATTCCTGCCCCTGTGTGTGGCGAAGCCGTGCACGTGAAAGCTGTCCCTCCTGTGACTGAGCTGGGCCCTCCAAGTCCGCGTGGCAGAACACATGGAACAGGAGGGGGCATGTGGAACCACGGAGGCCGTGACGGAGGAACTGACGACCTCGTGGGAGCAGCCGAAAGCCCGGGCCTGCGTCCTGTGCTGCTGACACAGCGCAGGTGGGACACGCATGCGTGTGCAGGGGTGAGCACGGTTGGCAGCCATACGCTGACACGTGGCCGATCCGGGATTAGTCTGCTGGGTGCTGGCAACTCTGCTGCTTGTGGTGCAGTGTCTGACCTCTTCTGGCCCCAACAGATTCTTCCAGGAGTGGCCGGGCAGGTGGGGCTGGGGTCCGTGTCCATCCCTGGGACAGGAGCCCTGTGAGAGCCACACCCACCGAGCGTTTGTGGTTTTCCCACCTGGCAGGAGGGGGACGCTGGTGGCACCCAGTGCTGATGGCTCGTGTTTGGAGGACAGTGAGCTGGAGGCCTCCCCGGCCCGTCCCTCAGGCAGTGGGCGGGTTTGTCCTCACGGTGCGTTGCCCCGGGGGGCTCTCAGCACTTGGGGACCCCTGGCCGCTGACTCTCAGCTGCAGAGCTGCGTCACCTTGGGCTGGTGGAGAACAGGTGGGCAGAGCAGGTTGTGCAGGGGCTGCTGGGTGTGTGCCCCCTCGCTCAGGGGCTCAGAACTGGGCTGGGCCCTGGTCTCTCCCACGCCTCCTTGCTGGAGCACGCTGGGCACAGGGGACACACAAGGGCCCCGTTTCTCACTCTTGGGCTGCTGCCTGTCCTGCCACGGCCATCCCACGGGCTCCCGTGTCAGCGCCTGGCTCACAGGAGGAGCTGACAAGCCTGCCTCAGGGCAGGGTGGTGCAGGGGCCCCGGGGGCGTGGGCTGTGGGAGCAACTTCTCTGTCTGCCAAGGACCCCTCGTGAACGACATGTAGATAAATTCTAGAAATCGCGAGTGCTCCCTCGAGATGGGATTTCATCATCTTACCTATTTAAGTAATTTATTAGTTACAATTATAACTCAAAATGGCACGAACTTCGGCATAATCAAAAACCACGTTTCAATTATTCATTGAGCCTTTAATTAAGAAGCCCTGCTGAACTGATGCGAGCTCGGCTGGAACGCAGCAAAGCTCGCGACGTCAGCTCCGGGCGGCCGGACCCCAGCCCTGGCGGCCAGGCGTCGAGCACGGCCACGCAGGGAGCGGCTGTGAGTGGGGGCTGGGTCCTGCGCCTCCTAGTAGCTGCTCTGGCGTCCCGGGCGCTGACCTTGGTGCTGACTCTTGTGCCGGCCTGGTCCACAGGACAGGCGTCCTCCACGGCCTCTTTGGTTTGGGGTGGGTGCTTCCTGGGCCGCTCCCCGGGCTTGGCCCTGACAGCAGGGCGAGGAGCTGCAGGTCAGGGGTGGCCGGAGGGGCCCAGATGCTGCTGGCCGCAGGGAGGACTCCCTGCCGGCTCCCTGCCGCCCTGGTCATCCTCACACTGATGCGATGCTGTCCCCACCCTGTCCCTGAAACGGCCACGGCCACGGCCACGGCCACGAGACTCCAGCCCTGCTAGGAGGCCACTGGGTTGTGAAGCAGCTGGACGGGGCCCAGGTGCAGCCGGGCAAGGCGCACTCCAGGGCCACCAATGCTTCCAGGGTCCAGGGGCAGGGCCCTGAGGCTGCTCTGCGCTGGCCCCTGCGAGGGCACCCAGGTCCCCTGGGGACTGAGGGGCTTCTCACCCTTTCAGAGACCCCGAGGTGCTGCACAGCCCCGCGTCCTAAATCTGAGCATCGCCCCATGGCCCGGCCAGAGCCACGGCAGAGTGGTGGCAGAGGGGCTGCTCCCGTGGCCAGGCCGGGCTGAGGGCCAGGGCGGGCTCTGACGTGAGCGCGCTGAGGGACCCAGGGCGGGGAGACGGCAGCGGGGCCAGGGCATGGCCGTCGGAGCCGAGGCCCAGCTGCGGAAGACGCCGCCAAGGTTGTCGTTGCTGAGACCGAGCCTTGGAATCGTGAAAAATTGAAGAACGAAGAATTTACGAGCGATTAATTGCCCGCACTTTAGTGCCCGTCAGGACATGGCTGTGACAGTAGCTGGCCATTAATAATGTATCCTCGTGCCATCACTCATCCCAGCATCCACGGCGTCGGGGTTCCAGCTCCGAGCCAGTGCGCCGAGCTCAATTATTTATTAATAAAACACAGGGAGAGGCGAGGCGACACACGCAGCCCTCACCGCCCCAACACCGCAGACATGCACGGCGTCTGGGTGTCTGTGTAGGAACCCGGAGTAGGGCTGCACCCAGGGGCCTGTGTGGGTGCTGTGTGGACACGGTGTCCAGGGGCCTGTGTGCAGCCGCTGAGCCCCCGGGGCTGTGTCTCCTGTGGGTGCTGTGTGGACACCGTGTCCAGGGGCCCGTGTGCAGCCGCTGAGCCCCCGGGGCCGTGTCTCCTGTGGGTGCTGTGTGGACACCGTGTCCAGGGGCCCGTGTGCAGCTACTGAGCCCCCCGGGGCCGTGTCTCCTGTGGATGCTGTGTGGACGCTGTGTCCAGGGGCCCGTGTGCAGCCGCTGAGCCCCCCGGGGCCGTGTCTCCTGTGGATGCTGTGTGGACACCGTGTCCAGGGGCCCGTGTGCAGCCACTGAGCCCCTGGGGCCGTGTCTCCTGTGGGTGCTCTGTGGACACCGTGTCCAGGGGCCCGTGTGCAGCCGCTGAGCCCCCGGGCCGTGACTCCTGTGGGTCCTGTGTGGACGCCGTGTCCAGGGGCCCGTGTGCAGCCGCTGAGCCCCCGGGGCCGTGTGTCCTGTGGGTGCTGTGTGGACACCGTGTCCAGGGGCCTGTGTGCAGCCGCTGAGCCCCCCGGGGCCGTGTCTCCTGTGGGTGCTGTGTGGACACCGTGTCCAGGGGCCCGTGTGCAGCCACTGAGCCCCCGGGGCCGTGACTCCTGTGGGTCCTGTGTGGACGCTGTGTCCAGGGGCCCGTGTGCAGCCGCTGAGCCCCCGGGGCCGTGTCTCCTGTGGGTGCTGTGTGGACGCTGTGATGCAGGCTCCATGGTGACTGTGTCCTGGGAGTCCTTCTTCCTGGTGTGGACGGGGCGTCTGCCAGGGTGAGGTGCCGGTGTCATCACCGGGGTGCAGCAGTGAGTCGTTCAGCTGTCTGCTGTGGCCTTTTTTTTTTTTTTTTTTTTTTTAATATCTATTTACTTGAAAGGCAGAGTTACAGAGAGGTCTATCGCTGGTTCACTCCCCAGTTGGCTGCAAAGGCCGGAGCTGTGCCGATCTGAAGCCAGGAGCCAGGAGCTTCCCCTGGGTTTCCCACAAGGGTGCAGGGGCCCAAGGACTTGGGCCATCCTCCACTGCTTTCCCAGGCCACAGCAGAGAGCTGGATCGGAAGTGGAGCAGCCGGGACTGGCAGCCATATGGGATGCTGGCACTGCAGGCTGCGGCTTTACCCGCTACCCCACAGCTCCGGCCTCGTGCTGTGGTCTTAAGACGGTGGTACAGGTAGGAGAGAGAAGCGGACAAACACAGCAACAAGGAGAGTATGCAGGACTTCTCCCTGGGAAGCAAACACGCGTTGGCTCTCGCCGGCCTCTCGCGGGAGGCTCGCAGAAAAGTTCACTGTGGCAGACGCTGTCACGAGACGAACTCGGTGGTGACAGAGACAGGACGGGGCGGGGCGTCCCCCAGATGTGTCGCCTCTCACGAGGAAATCCCGGTGTTGGAGCTGCTGGGCAGGGGCGGGTGGCCCGCGCCGGCCTCAGAGCCTTGCTGCACGGTCACAGGGAGTTGCCGGGGGTCTGCATTGGGACCTCAGCCCCGCCCACGTCAGCTCAGCCTCCAAGCCCCTCCCCCGAGAGAGGGGCGGGGCGGCTGGGTCTCCGCGAGGTCGAGGTCCCTTCTGTGACGCCCCTGGAGATGAGGTCGTCCTGCCCCCACCCCCGAGGTTGGGCCCCCCGTGCTGCGGCAGGAGGATCCCTGTTGGGAGCCCCCCCAGGGCTGGAACGGGGGTCAGGTCGCCCGTGCCCTCAGGGACCCGTGTCCCCCTGCCCGAGTGGCTGTGTCCAGGGACAGTGAATACCTGAAGCCCCAGAGCGAGGCACCGGAACACCGATGCCAGCGCTTCACACGGAGATTGGAAGAGGCAGAGTGAGGTTCCGTCCGGGGTCAGAGGTGCAGAGGCGAGTCCTGGGCGGCACGGGAAGCAGGAGCCACGGCTGGGGCAGGGGGGCTCAGCAGGCTCCCAGTAAATCACGACTTCTTTGAAACGCGACAGAGTACAGACATGCCTGGCGAACCCACCCAGAGAACAGCGGAGAGCCAGGCGCTGTCCAGTCCAAAGGTTTAACCACACACAGTGGGCGTTGCGGGGCTCTGCGGGGTTCGTGGGACTTCCAGGCAGAGCTCCGAGTTCCGTGTGTGGCTGCACGGTAACAGCTCTCGAGATCCGGATGGAGCAGCTGGCGGTCGGGGAGAGGACAAGTGACCGAGCACCGGCTGGGCCGGCCGGAAGTGCCCGCAGGCCTGCCAGGTGGCTGGCAGATAGGCTCGGACACACCCAGGCTTCTCATCGGGGCAGCCGGGGGACAGCACCGAAACCGAAACGGTGGGAGTTGTCAGGGACACGGGTGATCGTGGGAAGGAGACGCCGGGCGAGGGCTGAGCCGCCGAGGGGCTGTCTGAGCCTGGCACCGACCCTTCAGCCTCCGCGCCCCGCGGTGCTGCCGGGAGCCCGACTCCGTGTTCTGAAACCTCGCATGGAAGGAGAAAGCCCAAGTGGGGTCCGGAGAACTCGGAAGACAGAGCGGCCGTGACAGCGCCCGGCGTCCCAGAACGACTTAGTCCCTGGTTGCTGGCGCGCAGTCCACAGCGAGGGCCGGGTGTCTCCTAGGGGCCTGGGGTGGGCCACAGAGCTGTCTGTGGTTGGCCTGGCTCGGGGACAAAGGCGGCTGATCCAGCCCAGCCGCCGCCCTGGGAGGAAGCAAAGTCAGGCCCCTCCCCCCAGCACGGCTGCAGGCTGATGGCGTGGCGACGCCGGCCACTGAGGCGGCCACTGAGGCTGTCTGTGCCTGAATTTTTTTAAAAAAAGATTTTATTTATTTATTTGAAAGTCAGAGTTACGGCCGGCGCCGCGGCTCAATAGGCTAATCCTCCGCCTAGCGGCGCCGGCACACCAGGTTCTAGTCCCGGTCGGGGCACCGGATTCTGTCCCGGTCGCTCCTCTTCCTGTCCAACTCTCTGCTGTGGCCCAGGAGTGCAGTGGAGGATGGGCCAAGTGCTTGGGCCCTGCACCCCATGGGAGACCAGGAGAAGCACCTGGCTCCTGGCTTCGGATCGGCGCGGCAGCCATTGGAGGGTGAACCAACGGCAAAAGGAAGACCTTTCTCTCTGTCTCTCTCTCACTGTCCACTCTGCCTGTCAAAAAAAAAAAAAAAAAAAAAAAAAAAGAAAGTCAGAGTTACACAGAGAGGGGGTGGAGAGGAAGAGAGAGAGAGAGAGAGAGAGAGATAAAGAGGTCCTCCATCTGCTGGTTCACTCCCCAGATGGCTACAAAGGCTGGAGCTTTGCCAATCCGAAGCCAGGAGCCAGGAGCTTCCTGGGGTCTCCCATGTGGGTGCAGGGGCCCAAGGACTTGGACCACACTCCGCTGCTTTCCCAGGCCATAGCAGAGAGCTGGATCGGGAGTGGAGCAGCCGGGACTTGAACCGGTGCCCATATGGGATGCCGGCAAGCAGGCGGCGGCTTTACCTCCTATACCACAATGCTTGAATTTTTAAAAATGCTTTGGCAGGTAGCTCAGTGCGAGCTCTCCTCCCTCACCAGGAAACAAAGCCACACAGGAGGTGGCAGGAATGGCTGAGTGTCCCCACCTCGCTCGCCACGTTGAAAACTGTACACTTCTGGATAACGGAGAACTTGGTGGCCTGTGGGCCGCCCTCGCCTCCTCCGAGGCCCCCGGTGGCCGCCGTAGCCCCGCCCTTCCTGGAGGCACTTGAATCTGCCGTCCGAGCATGACTTAAGCACTGCTGCCCGCCGCCGCCCGTCGCCGCCCTGGCAGAGGCCCCCCGGGAGTTGGGGCTGAGCCGCCTCCTTGGTGCAGCCGGTGCCAGGCGGCCTCGTGCTGTCCTGTGCTCTGGGCTGCAGGACCCCATGCCGGGACACCCAGTGGGTCAGGGGAGGCGATGCCAAGCTGGAGGGGACGCCGCCCACTCGGTGGCTTGGGGAGGGGGCTGGAGTTGCAGGCTCACCTGCCCGCAGGTTCACGCCAGGCCTGGGTGTGACCGCTCACAGCCGCCCAGGACGCCCCTGCCACAAGAGGCATGGCCAGCAGACCCCCTCCCCCAGCTGCTTCCTGTGGACACACAGACACACACGGGAATTCACGGACAGACACAAGGACGCATGTGTGATACACAGGACACAGACACATGAGAACATACATGCACATACATGTAAATGTGGATATAATGTGTGTTGGTTCGGCGTGGCCGCGAGGACCCCCACGGTCAGGAGTACTCTCCGATGTCTGGTGCCCCCCAGCAGTGGACAGTGGCTGAATGTGGAGCCGTGTAGGGCTGTGGAGCTGGGGTGCGCCCGCCTCCACTCTGATGCAGGAAACTGGTTCTGCAGAGAAAGAAGCAAGGGGCCGGCGCTGCGGCGCGGTAGGCCAAGCCTCTGCCTGCGGTGTCGGCGTCCCACAGGGGCACCGGTTCGAGTCCCGGCTGCTCCACTTCCGACCCAGCTCTCTGCTGTGGCCTGGGAAAGCAGTGGAGGATGGCCCAAGTGCTTGGGCCCTGCACCCGCATGGGAGACCCAGAAGAAGCTCCTGGCTCCTGGCTTTGGATCAGCTCAGCTCTGGCCGTTGTGGCCAGGGGAGTGAGCCAGTGGATGGAAGACCTCTCCCTCTCCCTCTCCCTCTCTCTCTCTTGCTCGCTCGCTCTGCCTTTCGCTGGCTGTGCTTCATGCTGGCTGTGCGTTCTCGTCGGTGGTGCCCTCGACGCCAGGGCCTCAGCCAGGGAGGGCCCAGAGGACCCCAGGGTGGGCAGCAGCAGCGACGACGGAGCGCGTGCTCCCCCCGCGACCCTGCCCTGCGCTCCTCCTGGCACGGGGCCTCTAGCACCACAGGGGCTCTGCCTGTGTCGAGGGAGATTGTGAGCCGGCAAGAAGGCAGGGGATTGACCGATTTGACCTTCCAGGCCCCCGCTCTGAGAGCTCCTAGCCTCCAAGCCGCAGATGGACCTGGCCACCCGCTGGCCGAGCACTGGGGGCCACCATCACCTGTGCCACGCCCGTGGTTCTCCCCAGGAGGCACGCCGGGCCCAGGCCATCTGTGCCGCTGTCACTCCAGCCGTAAATCCTGGCTGTATTTGTCGGAGGTTTGTTTTCCAAGATGGCTAATTTTAGTCTCCGATTCCGCGGCACACTAATTTCCCCGCTTCCTTCTTGCTGAGAAATCTGATAGAACAGCGAGGTGCTGGCGGCTTGCCGAGTGCCGAGTGCGGCAGCTCATTTGCTTAGAGGTTGTCCTGCCGCCCGCCCTGCTCCCTCCGGCAAGCGCCTGCGGAATTCAGAGGATCGGGAACAAAAGCAGGATTGTCCGGTGGGGGCCGGAGCCAGCCGGAGCGGGGAGGGGGCAGGGGGCGCTGGGGCCTGGGGCTGCGGGAGGGGGAGGCAGTGGAGGACGGCCTGGGGCGGGGCCGCCCTCAGAGCCCCATGGCCCCGGGAGGAGCTTCGGGAGCGCCTGCCGCTCCTAGGACTGAAGCGATGCATGACTTGGCTGGAAGTCTCAATCCAATTACAGCCAGGCAAGGCGAGGGGAGTTTTTGCGAAAGGCATCAGCCATGAAATCTACACATCCCAGTGAAGTTTACCTAGAGCAACCTCAGGTGCATCTCCCCCCCTGCACCCATCGTGAGCTCCCTGGGGAAGCCCGGTCTGCAGGGCATAGAGTTTTCCCGCTGGGCCTGGCCGGCACCAGGCTGCAGGTCCCTGGGGTGGCTGCAGGGGCACCAGGCTCCCAGCACCCCCTGGGGCATGGTCTCCGACGGAGCAGGGTTCATGGAGCTCCCGCCCGGCACAGCTGCCCCGGGCCTGGTCCTGCTCCCACCTGCCTCCTCCCAGGAGCCGTGGTAGCCACTGTCTGCCCCAGGATTGGTGCCGGACGGCAGTCCCCGCCTCGTCCCGGCTCCAAACCCTTGCCTCTGGAGGCTGGATTTCGTGCCATGGCCGTGATCCAGATTCCGGGCTGCGGAGACGTCCAGTGCTCCCCTGTGGCAGGCGGTGGGGTCTGGTTGTCGGTGCTGGCCAGGACCCTCAGTCCTCGGGTGCTTGGTGCTTGGTTAGTCACCCATGCACAAGCACTGGACACACACGCCTGCAGCAGGAGGCCACCATGCGGTGAGATGGACACGCAGCATGCAATGCGACACAGTGCCGAGACAGAACCTGGCACGCACAGCACTCACACACACGGCACTGACACACAACATGGAAACACAATCTGCACATGCATAGCACTGACACACACAACACGGACATGCATAGCACTGACACATGATGCTGACACACACAACACTGACACACAACACGGATACAACCTGGGCACACACGGCACTGACACACAACATGGAAACACAATCTGCACACACACAACACAGACACACATAACACGGACATGCATAGCACCGACACATGTGATGCTGACACACACAACACTTACACACAACACGGATACAACCTGGGCACTCACGGCACTGACACACGGTGCCGACCGCCCCCCCGCCCCCCTGAACACGCATGCAGTGGCCAGGCCCAGGCCCGTCCGTCTCTGCTGTGTTCCTGCCCGGTGTCCTTGGGCCCCTCCCTCCCTCCCTCCCTCCCTCAAGTCCCTGTCTGTGGCCTCCTTGGTGAGGCTCTGGGTAACCACTCCGAGCGCACACACACACATGTGCACACGCATGTGCACACACACACAGGGCTCGCCGCCACCTTCCTTGCTTAATCCTTTCCACCAAGCACGCGTCACCGCACGGAGTGCACTTGGCTCCTGGCTGCGCCGGCCCGCTTCACTCCCTGGTGTCCCCGGCCCTGAGCCTGGCCTGGCAGACGCCTGCAGGTGGGCGCGCTGCCCTCTGCTGGGGCGTCCTACACGGGTCTCGCTCTGTACTGTGTGGGCGGCCACGCGCTGACCGAT
Source organism: Lepus europaeus (assembly GCF_033115175.1). Classification (NCBI taxonomy): domain Eukaryota; kingdom Metazoa; phylum Chordata; class Mammalia; order Lagomorpha; family Leporidae; genus Lepus; species Lepus europaeus. The sequence goes on from NC_084836.1 coordinate 964,434, forward strand.
GCCAGACACGGGGTGGGGCAGCACCCCCTGTCCATCACAGAGCTCCGACTCCACCGGCCAGGCGGGTTCTCACGGGAGCCCTCCCCCGCCGTCTGCACCTCCCAGCGGGGCCCGGGAGCCACGGCCCTGCAGTCTGCGGCCTCCCCATCCCGGTCCTCACCTGGCCTTGTGGGTTCTGTCGGGGGCAGAGCTGGGCTCAGAGATCTGGGGGCTGGGGAGGGCCTCCACGCTGGGGCGGAACGAGAACTCGGTGACTCTGTCTCCCGGTCTGGGCCTCTGGAAGAACAGACCCGCTCGGCTCTCCATGAGCCTTCAAGCCCGCATTTCTGGAGAAGAAAATCTCCCAGAACTCAGAGCTGCTGCCCCACGGGGGACAGGGCACAAGGACGAGAAGCAGGCCCGCCCGCGTGCGAGGTGTGTGGACAGTGGGCCCTGCCCCGGTGTGCGAGGTGTGTGTGGACAGTGGGCCCTGCCCCGGTGTGCGAGGTGTGTGTGGACAGTGGGCCCTGCCCCGGTGTGCGAGGTGTGTGTGGACAGTGGGCCCTGCCCCGGTGTGCGAGGTGTGTGTGGACAGTGGGCCCTGCCCCGGTGTGCGAGGTGTGTGTGGACAGTGGGCCCCTCCCATGGTGTGTGTGGACAGTGGGCCCCTGCCCCGGTGTGTGTGGACAGCGGGCCCCTCCCCTGGTGTGTGTGGACAGCGGGCCCCTGCCCTGGTGTGTGTGGACAGCGGGCCCCTGCCCTGGTGTGTGTGGACAGCCGCCCCCCTGCCCCGTGTGTCTGGCCCCCGAGGAGCTCCCCGGCACCACAGGGCATCTCTATGCTGGTTGTGTTCCTGATGGTGGGCCTTTCTGTCCCTCCCCTCCATCGAAGCAACGGAGCAGCAGGAAGGGGGAGGCCGGGAAGCTCCCTTGCCCACAAGACTGAGTGAGGCGAGGCTGGGGGAGCGGAGAGCTCTGGCCACAGTGGAGGACGGAGGCCACAGGCAGCCGCGTGCAGCGGGGCCCGGTGGGTGGCGAGGAAGGTGGCGGTGAGCCCTGTGTGAGTGAGTGTGCACAGGGCCGCCTCTGCTCGCTGCTCTCCTTGCCCTGGGGCAGCGCGGCCGCGAGGGCTGGGTGAGGCCCGGAGGGCTGGGTGAGGCCCGGAGGGCTGGGTGAGGCCCGGAGGGCTGAGCGCCACAGGCTCGGCTCCACGCCTCCCACTGAGGTCTTCAGTGAGAAGCCAGGGGGAGGAGGGACGAACGCCGTGGACTCCAGCAGCTGGTGACGGCGGAGAGGAGCTGGGGGCAGACAAGAGAGAGGAATGGAGCTCTCAGTGGGCAACACCGCGGACCCCAAATGTCCTCCCCAGCCCTGAGCCTAAGCAGAATGCAGGCGCCTTGGGAGACCTGCGGAGAGCAACATCTGTCCCAGGGACACTGGGACCTGGTTCTCAGCTGAAGCCAATAAAACCAAGTGCATCACCCAGCCACCCATCCGTCATCCGTCATTCCAGCCACCCACCTGTTCACCTGTTCACCTGCCCACCCACCCACCCACCCACCCATCCATCATCCACCCAGCCACACATCCACCCACCCACCCATCCACCTGTTCACCTGCCCATCCATCCACCATGCCTCTGTGTGTCACCCACCCACCCACCCATCCACCCACACGTCCACCCATCATCCACCCACCCACCCACACATCATCCACCCACCCACCCATCATCCACCCACCCACCCACACATCCACTGTTCACCTGCCCACCCATCATCCACCCACCCATCCATCCGCACTGTCGTGGAGACCAAACGAGGTGAGCAAGGCCACGCGACTGCCTGGCTGTGTTCAAGCCCACGGTGGCAGTGGTGCGCGTGTGTCTGCTGCTTGGATCTGCAGTGGCCGTCGCGGCTCAGGGGGCTCCACTTGAGCAGGTCCTCGGGGCAAGCTGTGGTCAGGAGGGCAGCCTCAATGAAGGAGTGGTGGGAGGAGGCCCTCTCGGGGAGGGGATGGTGGTGTCTCGGGCACAGAAGGGGGGCCTTGGGTCGTGCCCGGGGCAGGCACTGCTGCTCCGCCCTGGGGTCTGATCTGTCTGTGTCTCAGGCTCCGGTGCAGGCACCGCCTTGCCCAGGGCAGCTGTTCAGGGCTGACCCTGGGGGCCACGCTCCGGGGTCCCACAGGCCTGGGCTCCAGCCGACTGGCCCAGCGCTGAGCGAGTGGCCACGTCTTCCGGTTCCGTTTTCTCAGCGTCACGGTTGGGGTACCGATGCTTCAATGTTAATGCCTCTGAGGAGAGGCGGGAAGCGCGGCCCGCTCAGGCAGGTGCCCACGCTCGCTGGGCGTGCTCCGAGCAGCCGGGCCGACGTGGGCAGCAGCGGGCAGCACAAGCTTCCTGCCGGGCCCTTGGGGCCCCATTGGCAGAGGCGGGTGAGGAGGAGGGGGAGACAGCAGCGGGGGGCTGTTGGTGGCGGCTTCTCTGTCACGGCGACGTTTGTGGGGACCCTGGGGTGCAGGGAGGGTGTGAGCTGGAGAGGGGGCTCTGGGAATTCCGCAGTGCAGCTGGGTCAACTGAGCCACAGGTGTGGCTCTGTGCATCTGTGGCGGGAGCGGCGCTGTGGCTTTAACCGTCCAATCGATGTGTGCAACCAGACACGTAAGAGCTTACAGACTTTTTTTCTTTTTTAAAAATTTTAATTGCAACAATTTTAGGAAACTTCCAGCGGTTTGAGCTGGGGTGTGTAGGGCAGCACCCTGCTTTGCCCAGAGCCCGGAGCGTGGAGACAGAACTCTCCCCTGGGCGCGCCAGCGGGGGGGAAAGCTGTTTCCTGTTGGGAGCCTTGGTGTCCTGTGTTTCCGTTCCCGAATCCCGCTGCACCATGCTGGTTCCCTGGGAGACGCGCCCTGCGGCAGCCCGGTGGTGTCCCGGCCCCACGTGGACACCGGAGTTCTGAGTGCCCTGCCTGCTGCACCGGCCGCAGGGCCCTGGCTGACCCAGCCCACGGCCTGAGCCCTGCCCAGGGCCCCAGGTCTCACCCGGAGTCTGCATCTGAGTCCAGCGGTGCCTTTGCTTTTCTTCCCACGGGGTGAGGGGGGGCAGAGCTGCGGGCAGAGCCGGCCGGGTGCTTCCCCCAGGTTAACGCCCGGGCCGGCCCCTGGGTGAGACGCGCAGTGCACCTCCTGAGGCCTCGCGCCGGGACGCACTCTCAGCCTGCCAGGAACGAGGGCCCTGCCTGCCTCCCAGTGGCTCATGTCAGACGTCCCGCGTCCCACACTCCACTTGTTTGCTAAATGAGCTCATTTTTAATCAAAAACTGCTGTCGTTAATGACCAGCCTGCAAGCAGCATTTGTCTCAATTCCACAGCTGAGACCCGCGCTGTTCCCCGCTCGACGGAGACACTCGCTCCCACGCATGTACACACGTGCATGTACACACACACACGCTCACATGTACACAGTATGCGCACACCCACACACGTGCACACATGCACACAATGCTCGGGTGTACACGGCAGGCTCACACCTGCACACATTCTCATGTGCAGGCTCACACACGTGGGCGAGAACACGCACACACGGACGAGAACACGCACACACGGACGAGAACACACACACGGACGAGAACACGCACACGGATGAGAACACACACACACGGACGAGAACACGCACACGTGGATGAGAACACGCACACGGACGAGAACATGCACACATGGACGAGAACACGCACACACACATGAGCGAGCACACACACACACATGGGCGAGAACACACACACGGACGAGAACACGCACACGGACGAGAACACGCACACATGGACGAGAACACGCACACGTGGACGAGAACACGCATACATGGATGAGAACACGCACACACACATGAGCGAGCACACACACACACATGGACGAGAACACACACACACTCACACGCCCCAGGAAGAGGTTCCCTCACCAGGGCCTTGCTGCATTACGTCGCGGTCTGTCTGACCAGAACCTGCTTCCCAGGCTCAGAACCGTCTGACGTCGCCCGCCCCTGGGGAACGACATAATTGGCTTCGCTGGGAAGCTGAGGTGCCCCTTGGCTGGGAGGAGGAGAGAGGCCGGGACAGCAGGGGGTGGGGACTTGCAGGCCAAGTGTCCCCAGGCTCCCGTCGGGAAGAACCTGGAGCCCCCAGGCGTATCGGGTGTCACCCCTGCTCCCACTCCTCCCCACAGCCCCTCCCTCCGTCCCCTGGAGCTCACGCGCCTGTTCCCTGTGTCCATGGCCGGCTGAAGCGGTGGCAAGGGCGAGAACCTGGGCAGACATGGCTCCTGGGAACGGCCTGGCTGGGCCAGGGACGGGCAGGAGGTGCTGGGCACCCTGTGCTCCAAACACGCGGCAGCTGCCTGGTGCGGCGGCTGTGAGCTGCCCCGCCTGCCAGGTGAGCTTTGGCGGGGACGGGGGGCATCCTTCCAGCTGTCTGTGCTCCGGGGTGGGCCAGGCTGTGCAGGCCGCCCTGGGAGGACAAGGGCAGACCAAGGCCAAGTCACGGGAGCAGAGACACAGCTGAGCTGAGCCCACCATGCACAGGCCTTGCTGGGACCACAGCCATGCCCCCACGAGCTGACAGGCACGTGGGCGAGGTCCCGGCTACACCCGGTAAAGCCGATAGGCTCTGAATGCGATTGTGGTCATGTTCTGCACCTCCCATGGGAAGGGCTGTTTCTGGAATCCTCGTCAAGAAAGCCAGCGACGCACAGGTTTCTTGCATGGAGATGTTTAAATGTCACACACAGCAGTTGGGAGTGGCATCCCCAAGCGTTGTGACCACAGAAAAGCCACATGTCAGTGTCTGATGCTTGAGCGAATGCTGGTGGCTTCTGCAGGCCAAGATAAAACCTAAAGGCTGCCAACCAGGGACGCACCTGGGCTTCGTATGGCAGGGGGTGGGGCACGCTACGCAGGTCCGGGCTCCACGAGCCAAGGGGACGGCCAGGGACACTTCCAGCAGGCAAGCAAACCTCTGACCGGCCAGCAACATCCAGGGGTGTGGGGTCCCGTCCCGTGAGAGCAGTGCCCCGGGGGAGGGGAGGTCGCCTTTACCAACTTCTCTGGGCATCAGGACAGAGCCTTCGGCAGCCAGACTTGCTGCTCCAGGAAGGCGAGAACCACACACAACCACGCTGCTACGGCCGGGGAGGGACAGGTGCGGCCGGGGCCCTGAGCACATGGCTGTGGATGCCAGGAATCCCCCGTGAAAGGCCGGCGCTTGCCGTCAGCCGAGGAAGCAGGGGACGCCCGCGTCTGTGATGCCGGGAGGACCTGTGCGGGGAGTGATGTCGACCTTGTTCTCGTCGGTGACAGGAGATTTTCCCGTGCCTCCAGCACTGCCCGTCTCAAGTGTCAGGGACAGGGAACCAGCGGAACCGCAGGACAGAGGCCGTCTTTTCCCCAGCGACCTGTCATGGAGCTGGCCGGGGGGACCAGCGAGGACAGCTGGCAGCCGGCACTGGCCGGATACAGCAGTTGTTCCAGCCTCACGAGAGCCCCCTGAGGTCAGTCCTCCACTCTGCCAACAAGGGCGCTGGTTGCCAACCCTGCCCCTGGCCTCGCCAGAACTCTGAGCTGACACGAAGGGAGCGTTGGTCAGCAGCTCGGCCCGGCTGCCCTGGCACCGAGCGGGCGAGGACTCTCAGCAGGTGCCTGCGTGCAAGGCAGCAGCTCGCTCAGTGTACGCACTCCCGGCGCTCAGTGTACGCACTCCCAGCGCTCAGTGTACGCACTCCCGGCGCTCAGTGTACGCACTCCCAGCACTCAGTGTACGCACTCCCGGCGCTCAGTGTACGCACTCCCGGCGCTCAGTGTACACACTCCCAGCGCTCAGTGTACGCACTCCCAGCACTCAGTGTACGCACTCCCGGCGCTCAGTGTACGCACTCCCGGCGCTCAGTGTACGCACTCCCAGCGCTCAGTGTACGCACTCCCAGCGCTCAGTGTACGCACTCCCGGCGCTCAGTGTACGCACTCCCGGCGCTCAGTGTACGCACTCCCAGCACTCAGTGTACGCACTCCCGGCGCTCAGTGTACGCACTCCCAGCGCTGATCCCTGCACCTCACCGCTGGCAGGCATTTCAGTGGGAACATATTTAGGGTCAGCTGTTACTAAGGTTGAGGCTCATCACCGGGAGACATCGGGGTGCACCTGGCAGGTGTGCGCTCATCACCGGGAGACACCTGGGTGCACCTGCTGGGTCCCAGGACAGGTGTGTTCTTGTCACTGGGAGACACCTGGGTGCACCTGCTGGGTCCCAGGACAGGTGTGTTCTTGTCACCGGGAGACACCTGGGTGCACCTGCTGGGTCCCAGGACAGGTGTGTTCTTGTCACCGGGAGACACCTGGGTGCACCTGCTGGGTCCCAGGACAGGTGTGTTCTTGTCACTGGGAGACACCTGGGTGCACCTGCTGGGTCCCAGGACAGGTGTGTTCTTGTCACTGGGAGACACCTGGGTGCACCTGCTGGGTCCCAGGACAGGTGTGTTCTTGTCACTGGGAGACACCTGGGTGCACCTGCTGGGTCCCAGGACAGGTGTGTTCTTGTCACTGGGAGACACCTGGGTGCACCTGCTGGGTCCCAGGACAGGTGTGTTCTTGTCACTGGGAGACACCTGGGTGCACCTGCTGGGTCCCAGGACAGGTGTGTTCTTGTCACTGGGAGACTCCTGGGTGCACCTGCTGGGTCCCAGGACAGGTGTGTTCTTGTCACTGGGAGACTCCTGGGTGCACCTGCTGGGTCCCAGGACAGGTGTGTTCTTGTCACTGGGAGACTCCTGGGTGCACCTGCTGGGTCCCAGGACAGGTGTGCGCTCGTCACCAGGAGACATGGGAAGATGGTTTCCTGAAGGAGCCATGCCCACCCGAGTCCACACAGCAGGTCTGGGAACACAGCACCAACACTGGCTAGGTTGGCAGGCAGAGACTCACCTTCCCCAGAGGGTGACAGGACAGAGGGACGTTGGGAGGTCCCCTCCATGCAGCACCCGTCCTCCTCAGTCTCGCAGGCTGTGGTCCTTTACGGGCCTGGCCGCAGGGTCCCAAGGGAGGGAGCAGTGCGGCTCCTCCCCCTCCTGGCGGCTGCCTGTGCCGCCCAGAGAGCCACGGATTCAGGGACCGGGGCCGGCTGTGCTCCCCCACCAATGAGCACCCAGCACGCACACTCTGCCTGTGCCGAGCGCTTCCTGGGGCGGCTGGAGATCTTCGTCCAGCTGACGGTCCTGATGCTGCTCCCCGATCGCTGCTCCCACATTCAGGTTCCATCTGAATCGGTGCTGGCTGACGGCAGGTGCCGACGCGGACAAACCCAGTGTAGTGACAAGTTTGTGCTGCCCCGTGCACTGCGCCGAGCCGGCGATCAGGAGCCACGTGCCCGTGTGGGTGGCTCCCCGTCTTGCCGTGTCTGTGCTCACCCAGTCCCAGAGGGCCAGTTCCCAAGTCCCCTGCAGTTCCTCCTGGGGCCACTGAACGGGGGGATGGGTGCTGGATTTCAACGACTGATTCTTGGATCTGCTGCTACACAAGCCTGTGTGACTGACCCCTTGCCGTTCGCGGGGTGAGCTGTGTCGCTTGTTCTTTGGATGGCAAATCACCACGGCACTGCTAGAATCGAGCCTGTTTGGTCATCAGGCCGCCTACACTTTACAACCTGCTTAGTTCAACGTACCAGTGTTCTAAGGCGTCAACTCACGCGCTCACGAACACAAGCAGGCTGGGAGCCTGGCGCGCCTCGCCCCTCGGCGGCACCCTGCCCGGGACTCGGATCTGAGGCCTCGTCCCTTGCTGGCGGGGGCCACGGGTTCACTGCTGGGGCCCAAGTCTGTGCAGGGTCTTTCTCCTTGCAGAGTAAACTTTGCTGTTTTCGGTTTCTTCCTGTGCCAGCTTAGGGGCGCTGTGGGCGCTGTGTGCTGTTTTGTTTTGTCCAGGACCTGGCGTGGAGTTGTTCAGCTCCCCCCTCCCCTGCAGGCCCTGCCCCGGCTTCCCGACTTCAGGGCTGCCTGGGGCCGCCCGTGACGTCCCTCTCTGCCAGCTTTGTTGGGGGCAAATCAGTCTTAACAAAACTGGAGCTAACGTCCGGCTCGGTGGGCTCTGCCTGCTGTTCATCTCGGTTCATGTCTTCCTTGCTGCTTTCTTTCTACGTATTTGGGTAAAATTTGCTGTACTTTTTCTGATTCTTTTTTGAAGATTTATTTTTTGTGAAAGTTACAGTGAGAGAGGGAGAGACGGAGATCTTCCATCTGCTGGTTCACTTCCTAGATGGCTGCAACGACCGGCTCTGGGCCAGACTGAATCAGGAGCCATTTCTCTCTCCCTCCCTCCCTCCCCCTCCCTCCTCCCTCCCTCCCCCTCCCTCCTCCCTCCCTCCCTCCCTCCCTTCCTTCCTTCTTTTTTTTTTTTTAGATTTTATTATTTGAGAGTCAGAGTTACAAACAGACAGAGGAAGAGACAGAGAGAGGTCTTCCATCCACTGGTTCACTTCCCAGATGGCCGCAATGGCTGGAGCTGTGCTGATCTGAAGCCAGGAGCCAGGAGCTTCTTCTGGGTCTCCCACGTGGGCGCAGGGGCCCAAGCACTTGGGCCATCTTCCGCTGCTTTCCCAGGCCACAGCAGAGAGCTGGATCGGAAGTGGAGCAGCCGGGACACAAGCTGGAGCCCGCATGGCGGCGTTGCAGGCAGCGGCTTCACCGGTCCCATCTTCTGATTGTTTTCAGATGCAGAGCTGGAGAACCGGGGTGGCGTTCACTCGCTGGTCACCTGTGCTGAAGGACTGACAGTTCCCTCCCCGCACTGTTGGCTTCGTCCTCACGTTCTTAAATGTTGCATCTCATCAGTACTCATTGAAGTTCTCTCCAATTTCCTTACTTTTTAAAAAAAGTATTTAAATTTTGTTTTAAAGGCAAAGAGATAGAGAGATAGTAAGAGAGAGAGAGATAGGGAGAGAGAGAGAGAGAGAGATGGGGAGAGAGAGAGAGAGAGAGAGAGAGATGGGGAGAGAGAGAGAGAGAGAGAGATGGGGAGAGAGAGAGAGAGAGGGAGAAAGAGAGAGAGAGAGAGGGAGGGAGAAAGAGAGAGAGAGAGAGGGAGGGAGAGAGAGAGAGATGGGGAGAGAGAGAGAGAGAGGGAGAAAGAGAGAGAGAGAGAGAGAGAGGTCCATCTGTCCCCTCTCCAAACGCTTTCGACAGCCGGGGCTGGGTCCGACCTTGATCTGGATCTCTGAGGTGGGCGTTGGGGACCCGACAGAGGACTTGAGCCATCGCCGGCTACTTCTCAGGGAGTGAGTGCGTCGGCAGGACACCCATCCCAGAAATGCAAGCAGGGGCAGGACGCAGAGCCAGCTCCGCGCGTGGACGAGTTTGTCCCGGGCAGCGACTCAGCCCTGCACCGCCACGCCGGCCTCGCTGAGTGCTTGCACACTTAGGTGGCGGGGGGTTAGACTGACTTCCTTTTCTCAGCGCGTGGCCAACTTTATAGATGTTCACTGTGCCTCCGGCAGGAGCAGCAGCACCGCGGGCCCCGGGACAAGGCTGTGGCCAGCACCGCGGGCCCCGGGACAAGGCTGTGGCCAGCACCGCGGGCCCCGGGACAAGGCTGTGGCCAGCACCACGGGCCCCGGGACAAGGCTGTGGTCAGCGCCGCGGGCCCCGGGACAAGGCTGTGGTCAGCGCCACGGGCCCCGGGACAAGGCTGTGGTCAGCGCCGCAGGCCCCGGGACAAGGCTGTGGTCAGTGCCGCAGGCCCCGGGACAAGGCTGTGGTCAGTGCCGCAGGCCCCGGGACAAGGCTGTGGCCAGCACCGCGGGCCCCGGGACAAGGCTGTGGTCAGCACTGTGCCTCCGGCAGGAGCAGCAGCACCGCAGGCCCCGGGACAAGGCTGTGGTCAGCGCCGCAGGCCCCGGGACAAGGCTGTGGTCAGTGCCGCAGGCCCCGGGACAAGGCTGTGGTCAGCGCCGCAGGCCCCGGGACAAGGCTGTGGTCAGCGCCGCGGGCCCCGGGACAAGGCTGTGGCCAGCACCGCGGCCCCCGGGACAAGGCTGTGGCCAGCACCACGGGCCCCGGGACAAGGCTGTGGCCAGCACCGCGGCCTCCGGTTCAAGGCTGTGGCCAGCACCACGGGCCCCGGGACAAGGCTGTGGTCAGCACCGCAGGCCAGGCCGTGGCTACTGCAGCCGCTTGGCTCCGCCACGATGCCTCCCAGTGGCCGTGGAAAATATCTCAGCAATGGCAGGGCTGGCTGTCAATCAAACTTTATTTATACAAACCCCGGGGGCGCAGCTCTGCCCATGGGCCCCTGCTCCTTGATCCTGGGCCCCGTCGTCGGCGATCTCGTGACGAGAGGCGCTCGCTAACGGCTCTCTCGGCCGGTATTGATGAATTAATTCTCCTTCGACTCTGGCGCTCCGAGTGTATTCTGACGGCCTTTCATTAGGTGCTCGCTGCTGGAGTTCTGGTGGATCAACAGTCCGTCCCGCTTCCGCTCCTGTTAACCGGCCCGGCCCTGCCATCTCACTTCTCTGACCCCCGCCCCCATCAGGCGGCCTCCTGCGCCCGGGTGAGTGACAGGTGCACCCCTGTGTTTTAATTCCCAGGGTCCTTCTATCCCAGTGGTGTAAATTTATGGGGCACGGTTTTAATTATTTATTTCTAACGATCTTCAACTGAATATTTTAGTCCTGGAGCAGCTGAGTGATGGTTGCCAGCGCGTTCGTTCTGTTTTCCAATGTGATTTATGCGACTTCTCTTCTCCCTACAACGTTTGGACTAACAAACACCTGCTTGTGCCACTGTCCTGCTCCGGCTGCTAGGCGACGAGGTGGGGAAGAGGACTAGCGCAGGACAGAGGTCAACGGGACGTGGACCTGGACGAGGGGCGGGACAGGCGCAGCACTCACGCTGTCCATCTCCAGCTGCTGGCCAATCAGGAGCAAGCAGCGGCCTGATCCCACCGCAAAGGGCCCCTCCCCGACCTGCACCTGCCCAGAGGGGCCCCGTGTGACAGGCACGTGACCCCCGTGGTGGCGCCAGTGAGCAGCACTGCCATTTGGAGGGTGTGGTGTGCAGAACACCAAGCCGGCGCCCTGTGCCGAGGGGGAGGAGCCAGTCTGAGGACAAGGCCCGCCTCCCACCCCTGCTCCACCCTGGCTGTCGCCCTCGAGCTCTGGCCTAAGCCCGAAAACCTCCTCTCCTGCCAGGGCGTCGGAGGACCTCGGGCCGGCGCCACAGGCGGCAAAACCCGGCCCACGGCAGCTGCAGCAGGAAGCGGGGGCTCCGGGAGGGCCTGGGGGGGCCTGGGGGTGCAGCGTCTGCCTCCTCCCATCCTGTTCTGTGCTGGGCGCAGCAGCGGGCACAGCTCTGTCCGTGCACGGCCACTCTGTACCCACAGTGCACAGTACCCAGCCCCACCCACCTCTGTGCCCACACTGCACAGTACCCACCCCCACCTCTGTGCCCACAGTGCACAGTACCCAGCCCCACCCACCTCTGTGCCCACAGTGCACAGTACCCAGCCCCACCCACCTCTGTGCCCACAGTGCACAGTACCCAGCCCCACCCCCCTCTGTGCCCACAGTGCACAGTACCCAGCCCCACCCCCCTCTGTACCCACAGTGCACAGTACCCAGCCCCACCCCCTCTGTACCCACAGTGCACAGTACCCAGCCCCCTCTTTACCCACAGTGCACAGTACCCAGCCCCACCCCCTCTGTACCCACAGTGCACAGTACCCAGCCCCAGCCCCCTCTGTGCCCACAGTGCACAGTACCCAGCCCCACCCACCTCTGTGCCCACAGGGCACAGTACCCAGCCCCACCCACCTCTGTGCCCACACTGCACAGTACCCAGCCCCACCCCCCTCTGTACCCACAGTGCACAGTACCCAGCCCCACCCACCTCTGTGCCCATAGTGCACAGTACCCACCCCCACCCCCCTCTGTACCCACAGTGCACAGTACCCAGCCCCACCCACCTCTGTGCCCACAGTGCACAGTACCCAGCCCCACCCCCCTCTGTACCCACAGTGCACAGTACCCAGCCCCACCCACCTCTGTGCCCACACTGCACAGTACCCAGCCCCACCCCCCTCAGTACCCACAGGGCACAGTACCCAGCCCCACCCACCTCTGTGCCCACAGTGCACAGTACCCAGCCCCACCCACCTCTGTGCCCACAGTGCACAGTACCCAGCCTCACCCACCTCTGTGCCCACACTGCACAGTACCCAGCCCCACCCCACTCTGTACCCACAGGGCACAGTACCCAGCCCCACCCACCTCTGTGCCCACACTGCACAGTACCCAGCCCCGTCACCCTAACCCTAACCCCAACCCAAATCCAACCCTAACCCTAACGCAAACCCTAACTCTAATGCCAACCCAACCCTCACCCAAACCCTAATCCCAAACCTGCCGGTGCCGTGGTTTAACAGGCTAATCCCCCGCCTTGTGGCGCCGGCACACCGGGTTCTAGTCCCGGTTGGGGCGCCGGATTCTATCCCGGTTGCCCCTTTTCCAGGCCAGCTCTCTGCTATGGCCCGGGAAGGCAGTGGAGGATGGCCCAGGTCCTTGGGCCCTGCACCTGCATGGGATACCAGGAGAAGCACCTGGCTCCTGGCTTCGGATCAGCATGATGAGCCGGCCGCAGCGGCCATTGGAGGGTGAACCAACGGCAAAAAGGAAGACCTTTCTCTCTGTCTCTCTCTCACTATCCACTCTGCCTGTCCAAAAAAAAAAAAAAAAAAAAAAAAAAAATCCCAAACCTAACACTAACTATAGCCAAAACCCTAACACCAAGCCAAACCCTAACTGTAACCCCCACCCCAGCCCTCCCCCTCACCTCCCCCTAACCAACGTCTGGACTCCCAGTGTCTCGCGAGGCTGTTCCCACGCGAGCCGAGGGCCGGGCGGGGGTCCCTGGCCGGGGGGGCTCCTGCAGCCGAGCAGACCTGGCAGCCGGCGGCGCTCCCTCGGCCGCGGACCTCTGCCGAAACGCGATCCCCCCCTCCGGTTCCTGCTCCTGGGGGGCTGCTTGGCGTAGTTTTCCTCCACACTGAGAAGTCCGGCCTCATTAGGCCTCGTCTCTGCCAGGGTCTAATCGCAGCGTCCGAGGGCTGTGTGGCAGGACGTTAATTACTGTCCACCGACTCCCGGCCCTGTCGGCGCCCTCGCTCCCGCCCGCCGCTGCCCTTCCCCGGGGGACCCGTGTCTGGAGGTCGCCCCCCTCTAAGTCACTGCATAATGAGATCTCCGTGGCAGTCCCCAGGCCTCCTCTGACAAGCGGCGGCCTTGCCGGGCCCCGCACACCTTGCCCACTGCCCACTGCTCTTTACTATTTCAGTGGAAGGAAGACAATTAGCTGGAAACGGATTGCTACGAACACAGCCCGGCTCATTCCTTTGCAACAAATCAATCAACGAAATGCTAATTACAGAGGGTCTTTAGACTTGGATTAATCTGTTAGTGATTAGAGGGACGTGCAAGCCCAACCTCCGTCTTCATTGTAGCCCAGGGGCACAGACGTCTTTCTGTTGACCGATACGTCCCGCTCTGTAGCATAATGCGTGAGGAAGGCCCGCTAATTGCCCGGGACGTCCCTGGCTCTAATAACAGTTTGAGAGGTGGTTGGAGGCGTTTGTGAGAAGCGTAACGGGGTGATGCTTTGGAAAGATGAGGATCTTTTTCTGATTTATTTATAATTTAATTTGCATTTTTATTGTGCTTGTAAAAGAAGCTTTTTTTTTCCTTTTAAAGCCAAGTTGTAAATTCTCGGGTCTGACTCTCATCAAGGTTGTCTGATCTCTTCCTGTGACGGAGGGGCAGGTGGAGCGGGGCAGCTGGAATGGCCGTGAGCCTGGGGCAGTGAGGGTCGCCAGGCGCCACCCCCAGCAGTCCTGCCACACTCACTCGCGGGCCTGGTCTGGAGCCGGGGCGCCCCCTGCTGCCCGGGGTGGGTGCGAGCAGGGCCAGGCGGGCAGAGCTCAGCCCTCCCTGAGCTGCAGGGCGGCCCCAGCCCTCCCGGACAGCGCTGAGTGAGCCTGGGAGACGGAGTTCTCCCGTGCATGTGCGTGTGCGTGTGCGTGTGCACCTGTGTCTGTCGGCAGACGTGCGGGGTGTAGATCTCCGGCCCCAGGGGGCGGGGCCTCCTGTAGAGCCGCACTCCTGGTCCCCTCTGGCCACGTCTGCCTTCCTGCTGGCCTTCCTCCTGGAGGCAGGGGCGCGACCTTGCCAGGCGGGCGGGCCGAGTGGACGGCCTGCTGCCCCCTGGGGGAACTGACCAGGGCCGCAGGGGTCGGGCGGCCGGCGGGGAGGGGGGCCGCGCTGGTTTCCAACCTGCACACTGGCAGTTTGTAATCATGGGCGGCGGGAGTGGCGCACTCAGGGTTTAGTACAGAGGCTGGGAGGCACCTGGGGTCCATGGCGTCGGGGCCTTGTTCCCCAGGGGCCGTGAGAACCCCGGGGCTGGCCCCCAGGCTGCAGGCCAGGCCCTGCTCTGCCTCGCTGCCCTCCCCAGGGACCGCGGCGTGAAAAGACCCGGAGCTGGGGCCGGGACTGGGTCTGCACTGTTGGGCGCAGAGACCTCCAGGGCTGCACCGAGCGCCTGGGGCGGAGCCTGCGGCCGGGGGGCGGCCCCACAGACACTGCTTCCTGGTGAGGCCGCTGTGGGAGCCGCTCAGGACGCCTGGGAGAGCTCTGTGCCCTGGGGGACCCGGTGCAGGGAGAAAAAAGGCGCTGGATCTCGTCCACCACGCGGCCGCCTCTGACCCCAGGAAGGAGGCGGCCGGGCAGTTTGCAGACGGAGCTGCAGAGCCCCTTCCCAGGGGTCCTTGGGCCCCTCAGCTTGACCTTGGAGCATGGGGAGGGGCACAGCCTATGTTGGGGGGGCTGAGGCTCAACATGTGCACAACACAGACATTCGACACACACATGTGTGCCCACACACACCAGCACACACATGTGTACCCACACACACCAGCACACACATGTATGTCCACACACACCAGCACACACACGTGTGCCCACACACACCAGCTCACACACGTGTGCCCACACACACCAGCTCACACACGTGTACCCACACACACC
Organism: Lepus europaeus; assembly: GCF_033115175.1. Classification (NCBI taxonomy): domain Eukaryota; kingdom Metazoa; phylum Chordata; class Mammalia; order Lagomorpha; family Leporidae; genus Lepus; species Lepus europaeus. Next base: position 979,514 of record NC_084836.1, read on the forward strand.
AGCACACACACGTGTACCCACACACCAGCACACACACGTGTGCCCACACACACCAGCTCACACACGTGTACCCACACACCAGCACACACACGTGTGCCCACACACCAGCTCACACACGTGTACCCACACACACCAGCTCACACACGTGTGCCCACACACACCAGCTCACACACGTGTGCCCACACAGACCAGCACACACACGTGTGCCCACACACACCAGCTCACACACGTGTACCCACACACACCAGCTCACACACGTGTACCCACACACCAGCACACACACGTGTGCCCACACACACCAGCTCACACACGTATGTCCACACACCAGCACACACACGTGTACCCACACACCAGCACACACACGTGTACCCACACACACCAGCTCACACACGTGTACCCACACAGACCAGCACACACACGTGTGCCCACACACACCAGCACACACACGTGTACCCACACACCAGCACACACACGTGTACCCACACACACCAGCACACACACATGTAGGCCCACACACACGTGTGCCCACACACACCAGCACACACACGTGTACCCACACAGACCAGCACACACATGTGTACCCACACACACCCAGGCCACACAAGATACTGACACACAGCACCTGAAACATGGGGGTGCACTCGCCCAGCCCCGTCAACACGCATGCATACACCTGCATGTGCGCAGCCCCGCCTGGCGGGCAGGTGAGCGTGCGCTGCCCTGGGGCCAGAGCTCGGGCTGCGCCTCCCTCTCAGGACAGGAGCTGCCTCTCGGGTCCCCATGCGCAGAACAGCTCTGGTGCAGGTGCGTGGCAGCCGAGCCGCGGGCCCACGGAACAGCAGCAGGAAAGGCGTCTGCCGAGGCTGTGCCGACGCGGGCGTGGCCGGGAGAGCGGGCAGAGCAGCAGGTTGGAGCTGCACAAGCAACCGGAAGGAAAGCACAAGGCACCCACAACAGAAGGAACTCAGTGCAGTCACAAGACTCACAAGTGTCCAAGCAGAAGAGACCCAAGCTCTTTGGGGCTGGCACTGTGGCGCAGTGGGCAAAGCTGCCACCTGCAGGGCCAGCATCCCACATGGGCACCGGTTCGAGTCCCGGCTGCTCCACTTCCGATCCAGCTCCCTGCTGTGGCCTGGGAAAGCAGTGGAGGATGGCCCAGGTCCTTGGGACCCTGCATCTGCATGGGAGACCCGGAAGAAGCTCCTGGCTCCTGGCTTCGGATCAGCGCAGCTCTGGCTGTTATGGCCACTTGGGGGGGGGTGTGAATCAGTGGATGGAAGATTGTCTCTCTCTCTCTGTGTCTCTCCCTCTCTCTCTCTCTGTGTGTCTCTCCCTCTCTCTCTCTCTCTCTCTGTGTCTCTCCCTCTCTCTCTCTCTCTCTGTGTCTCTCCCTCTCTCTCTCTCTCTCTCTCTGTGTGTCTCTCCCTCTCTCTCTCTGTGTCTCTCCCTCTCTCTCTCTCTGTGTGTCTCTCCCTCTCTCTCTCTCTCTCTCTCTCTCTGTGTGTGTCTCTCCCTCTCTCTCTCTCTCTCTGTCTCTCTCTCTCTCTCTCTGTGTGTGTCTCTCCCTCTCTCTCTCTGTCTCTCTCTCTCTCTCTCTGTGTGTCTCTCCCTCTCTCTCCCTCTCTCTCTCTCTGTCTCTCTCTCTCTCTCTCTGTGTCTCTCCCTCTCTCTCTCTCTCTGTGTGTCTCTCCCTCTCTCTCTCTCTCTCTCTCTCTCTCTCTCTGTGTGTGTGTCTCTCCCTTTCTCTCTCTGTGTGTGTCTCTCCCTCTCTCTCTCTCTGTCTCTCTCTCTCTCTCTGTGTCTCTCCCTCTCTCTCCCTCTCCCTCTCTCTCCCTCTCCCTCTCTCTCCCTCTCTCTCTCTCTGTGTGTGTGTCTCTCTCTCTCTCTCTCTCTCTGTGTGTCTCTCTCTCTCCCTCTCTCTCCCTCTCTCTCTCCCTCTCTCTGTAACTCTGCTTTTCACATGAAGAAATCTTTAAGAAAACAAAGGCCCGAGGATCCACAGAAAACCAGCAGAGTGGGGGAAAGGTCGATAGGTAACAATCGGTGCAGGCCCGTGTAGCGGCAGAGAACAAGTGGAGAGGGCACGTCTTAAAGAGTCCGCGTGCAGCAGCCGGGAAAGCCGGGCGCCAGCGCGGCGGGAGCTGCACACTCGGCAGAGCAGAATCGATGGAGACCCGAAGGCAGGAGGCGCGGGTCCGGGTGTCCGGGGTCGGCCGATCAGACACTGCAGGACAGCGGCTTCCCCGCGTTCTGTTGTGCCCGAAGCGTCCGATTCCCACCTTACGGCCACCAGGAGCCGGGGCTGACGCAAGCGCGAGGGTTTTATTTCAAACTCCAGTTTGGACCGATGTCCGCACCAGGCACAGCTGGGCTGGATCGGCGGCCGCTACAGTAAGGTTGTTAGGGTTTTTATACAGCTGAACAAACTAGTTCGGCTGTACAGCATCTGATAGGCTCATAATTTAAATTTATACTCGTTGTTTATGATTCGCTAAAGTGTGGGGTCCAACTGCTATGGTGTTTGTGCCACACTGCAGGGTTCCGGGGGTTATCAGTCACCTGCTCCCGGGGGTTCTCTCCCAGTTCATCTGCTCCGGGGGTTCTCTCCCAGTTCACCTCTCCGGGGGTTCTCTCCCAGTTCACCTGCTCCCGGGGGTTCTCTCCCAGTTCACCTCTCCGGGGGTTCTCTCCCAGTTCACCTCTCCGGGGGTTCTCTCCCAGTTCACCTGCTCCGGGGGTTCTCTCCCAGTTCACCTCTCCGGGGGTTCTCTCCCAGTTCACCTGCTCCGGGGGTTCTCTCCCAGTTCACCTGCTCTGGGGGTTCTCTCCCAGTTCACCTCTCCGGGGGTTCTCTCCCAGTTCACCTGCTCCCGGGGGTTCTCTCCCAGTTCACCTGCTCCTGGGGGTTCTCTCCCAGTTCACCTCTCCGGGGGTTCTCTCCCAGTTCACCTCTCCGGGGGTTCTCTCCCAGTTCGCCTGCTCCCGGGGGTTCTCTCCCAGTTCACCTGCTCCCGGGGGTTCTCTCCCAGTTCACCTGCACCCGAGGGTTATCAGTCACCTGCTCCGGGGGTTCTCTCCCAGTTCACCTGCTCCGGGGGTTCTCTCCCAGTTCACCTGCTCCGGGGGTTCTGTCCCAGTTCACCTGCTCCCGGGGGTTCTCTCCCAGTTCACCTCTCCGGGGGGTTCTCTCCCAGTTCACCTGCTCCCGGGGGTTCTCTCCCAGTTCACCTGCTCCGGGGGTTCTCTCCCAGTTCACCTGCTCCGGGGGTTCTGTCCCAGTTCACCTGCTCCCGGGGGTTCTCTCCCAGTTCACCTCTCCGGGGGGTTCTCTCCCAGTTCACCTGCTCCCGGGGGTTCTCTCCCAGTTCACCTGCTCCGGGGGTTCTCTCCCAGTTCATCTGTTCCGGGGGTTCTGTCCCAGTTCACCTGCTCCCGGGGGTTCTCTCCCAGTTCACCTCTCCGGGGGTTCTCTCCCAGTTCACCTGCTCCGGGGGTTCTCTCCCAGTTCACCTCTCCGGGGGTTCTCTCCAAGTTCGCCTGCTCCCGGGGGTTCTCTCCCAGTTCACCTGCTCCCGGGGGTTCTGTCCCAGTTCACCTCTCCGGGGGTTCTCTCCCAGTTCACCTGCTCCGGGGGTTCTCTCCCAGTTCACCTGCTCCGGGGGTTCTCTCCCAGTTCACCTCTCCGGGGGGTTCTCTCCCAGTTCACCTGCTCCCGGGGGTTCTCTCCCAGTTCACCTGCTCCGGGGGTTCTCTCCCAGTTCATCTGTTCCGGGGGTTCTGTCCCAGTTCACCTGCTCCCGGGGGTTCTCTCCCAGTTCACCTCTCCGGGGGTTCTCTCCCAGTTCACCTCTCCGCGGGTTCTGTCCCAGTTCACCTGCTCCCGGGGGTTCTCTCCAAGTTCACCTGCACCCGAGGGTTATCAGTCACCTGCTCCCGGGGGTTCTCTCCCAGTTCACCTGCACCCGAGGGTTCTCTCCCAGTTCACCTCTCCGGGGGTTCTCTCCCAGTTCACCTGCTCCCGGGGGTTCTGTCCCAGTTCGCCTGCACCCCCTTAATTCCCACAGCTTCAGGAAATCTCCACTCCCCAGGAGTGGGTGGAGATGTGGACCGGTGTGAAAATATTTCCCAACTTTTATTACCCATGGGCCCCGGCTTCCCAATCTGATGAGGGCAATGCTGCGCCTTGGCTGACCTCAGGATTAGACCCCTAGGGGGCACCGCACATGGGGGAGGACTGGCTCCGGGAGGGGGGATGTGGAAGAGCCCCTGGCCTTGGCCCCAGGGGCTGGGCTGCGGTTCAGGGAGGGTCAGCCAGGAAGGGCCGGTAGCGGGGTCACAGCGTCTGCGCCCCGGTGGGGTCCTGGGAGACCCGTGAATGTGGAGGTCAGAATCTGCCTCAGCGCGGCCTGGCTGCTCCCCGTGACTCGGCACCAGCCCCACCCGCAGAGACCAGGGCACGGAGCCTGGGGCTGGGAGTAATGGCTTCTCTGCGGGCCTGCGACGGCTCCTGCGTGGCCCCGGCTGTGTCACCGCTTCTGAGAGATCCAGGCCTCCAGGGAGACAGGTCCCTGCCACACGTGCTCGTCCACAGGAGCTTGGGAAGGCACCGTGGCATGGGAGGTGCCACTCCTGTAACCTCTCCCACCGCGCCTTCCTGGGGTCCTCTCCCGGGAGGCGTCTCCTGCTGAGGCTCAGGCGGGGGCTTGGCAAGCACTGGGAGTGCGCACATCCGTCCTTCGAGCCCCACGTCTGAGCGGAGGGAGCCGTGGGCGGGCCCAAGGTGTGCCCACTGGGACACTTCCTGCTTTCACTAGGGAACGCGGGAACGTGACTCCCACGCCTTCCTGAACCCAGGAGTGGGGAGCCGAGGGCAAGTGGATGCCGTCTCAGGACCGGGAGGAAGCCAGACCACAGGGAGACCCAGGCCCCAGCCCGGCCCCTGTGGACCATCACAGGGAACTGGGACCTTCCGGGGCCTCACCAGGCTCTGGGTCACGCGGAACACGGAGCTCATGGTGGCTCTGGGGTTTCAGTCCGTGGGCTCGACCCACGCCCTCCGTGTGGGACTCAAGTGCACGTGTCAGGGCTGTAGGGTACAGAACACAAGAGGAAAACCTGGGGTCTAGCTCCCAACAAAGCGACTTCCTGTCCCTCGCTCATCCTCCTGTTGCCTTCCCTTGCTGGTTACATGATGTTGTCACATTTTATGTTTATGGCCCAATAGAATCAAATTAATCTCATTTTATGGGCAGGGTTTCTATCTGTTGTGAGTAATTCCTACCGTCGGGGCGGACTGCGGCGCGCTGCTCCCAGAGATTTCAGGATTCGCTGCTCACCCGTGGCCTGCGGATTCACTTTCACAGATCGCGAGGGCTGGGTTAGATTTCACTTCCTCCCAGGAGTTCTGTTTGCTGCGTGTTCCTGGTGTTGCTGGATTTCGGGTTGAGAGGCTTTCGTTCTATTTCTTTCAATAAGAGTTCTCTTAAAACGGTTAATAGGCCGGCGCCGCGGCTCACTTGGCTAATCCTCCGCCTGCGGCGCCGGCACACCGGGTTCTAGTCCCGGTCGGGGCGCCGGATTCTGTCCCGGTTGCCCCTCTTCCAGGCCAGCTCTCTGCTATGGCCCGGGAGTGCAGTGGAGGATGGCCCAAGTGCTTGGGCCCTGCACCCCATGGGAGACCAGGAGAAGCACCTGGCTCCTGCCTTCGGATCAGCGCGGTGCACCGGCCGCGGCGGCCATTGGAGGGTGAACCAATGGCAAAAGGAAGACCTTTCTCTCTGTCTCTCTCTCACTGTCCACTCTGCCTGTCAAAAATAAAAAAAATAAATAAATAAAAAAGAGAAAGAGGGAGAGGCACAGAGAGAAAGATCTTTTATCTGCTGGTTCGCTCCCTGCACAGCCAGGGCTGGGCCAGGCTGAGGCCAGGAGCCAGGAGCTCCATCTGGGTCTCCCACACGGCAGGCAGGGGCCCAAGCACTTACCCCCTGCAGCACAGCCGCGGCCCCCGGTGCTGACATTTTCGAGATGGTTTCCTGCATCCGCGAGCCCAGGTTCACCCAACAAAGTTGCTCCGTTTTCTGCCTTTCCAGCATCACCGGCTGGGTTTCCCACCGGCTTATCAGCATCCATTGTCTTTCCCTACTCCTTTTATCAACCTCGGAAGCCATGGTCTATTTGATTCTTCTCGGAACACCACCTCTGTCACAGAGCAGCCAACGTAGGAAGGGCTACACCCCAGGGGAGCCGCTGTGAGCTGGGTGCACCCTGAGGCGAGGACACACGAGCCCACTCCCCTCCCACCACGCAGCTCAGTGGCTGCAGGGCCTCCGTGGACCTCCCTCCACTGGGGGCTGTGGTTCACTGCTGGACAGCGCCGGTGCCCAGCGTCACCAGACAGCGCTGGTGCCCAGTGCCACCAGACAGCACCGGGTGTCCAGTGTCACCAGACAGCGCCAGTGCCCAGCGTCACCAGACAGCGCCAGGTGCCCAGTGTCACCAGACAGCGCCAGGTGCCCAGTGTCACCAGACAGCGCCGGTGCCCAGCGTCACCAGACAGCGCCAGGTGCCCAGCGTCACCAGACAGCGCCAGGTGCCCAGCGTCACCAGACAGCGCCGGTGCCCAGCGTCACCAGACAGCGCCAGGTGCCCAGCGTCACCAGACAGCGCCGGTGCCCAGTGTCACCAGACAGCGCCGGTGCCCAGCGTCACCAGACAGCGCTGGTGCCCAGTGCCACCAGACAGCACCGGGTATCCAGTGTCACCAGACAGCACCGGTGCCCAGCGTCACCAGACAGCGCCAGGTGCCCAGTGTCACCAGACAGCGCCAGGTGCCCAGTGTCACCAGACAGCGCCGGTGCCCAGCGTCACCAGACAGCGCTGGTGCCCAGTGCCACCAGACAGCACCGGGTGTCCAGTGTCACCAGACAGCGCCAGTGCCCAGCGTCACCAGACAGCGCTGGTGCCCAGTGTCACCAGACAGCGCCAGTGCCCAGCGTCACCAGACAGCGCTGGTGCCCAGTGTCACCAGACAGCGCCGGTGCCCAGCATCACCAGACAGCGCCAGGTGCCCAGCGTCACCAGACAGCGCCGGTGCCCAGCGTCACCAGACAGCGCCAGGTGCCCAGCATCACCAGACAGCGCCGGTGCCCAGTGTCACCAGACAGCACCGGTGCCCAATGTTACCAGACAGCGCCGGGTGCCCAGCGTTAGCCTGGGAAAGGACCCACGCAGAAGAGGCTGGGTTGTGGTGCCCGGAACACCTGCATCCCATACCCGAGGTCCAGTTCCTCCTCCACTTCCGATCCACTCCTGCTATTGCCCTGCCCAAGTGCTCGAGTGCCTGCCTTCCAGGATGGAGTTCTGGGTCGCTGGCCTCAGCGTGGCTCAGCACTGGCTGTTGTGGCATTTGGAGGATGAATGAATGGACAATTTCTCTCTCTCTCTCTGAAATAAACAAACAAATCTTAAGCAAACAAAACAAATTAAGGGGTGGACATCTGGCCCAAGACACCAGCTACGATACCCACGTCTCACACCTGAGCTCCATTCCTGGCCCTGGCTCCTGACCACAGACCCAGGGAGGTAGCAGGCGACGGCGCAGGTACCTGGGTCCCTGCCATCCATGTGGGAGACTCGGAGGGCGCGGCTCTCTGCTTTGGTCCTAGCCTAGGCCCGGTGGAGTGAATCAGTGGATGAGAACACACACACACTCCTCCGGCTCTCAGAAACAAAAACTCCAGTTTCAGAATCTGAAGCACGTTCCCACAACGCACGGCACGTCCTCCCGAGCTGCCACTTCATTGTTTGGCTTCCCTCCTACTCGATGCCCCCTGTTGAATGCATTTTAGCTTTCTACATCCCATGTTCCCAAACGACCCCATTTCCTGATCTCATGCTCCTCAACAGGTGATGTTTTCACGCCTTTCACGTCCAAGTGCCTCTTAATTCATTCTTTGTAAGATTTATTGTCCGAAGGGCCAGGTAGTTGGGACTGCGCTCATCGGCGTCCACGCTGTGGGTCTGAAGAACACCAAGTTCTCTGCCGTTTGCTCGCGGCCCCAGCACGGGGCCCCTGCTCCGGCGTTTGACCTTGCGTCGTACACGTTGCGTGTGGACTTCCGTCTCGCGCTCGCTTCAGAACGGTCGCGGATGTGTTGCCTGGATTATTTCCAGCTTGCTGACGGCCGCGCTCTGCCGTTCACCCGTGCTCGCGGCCGTTGCTGCGCAGTTATTACTTTCATTTCTGGGAGTCATTGTTTCTCCCAGTTCTGCTCGTTCTTGCTTGTTTTGTGAGACTTAACATTTCATTCTTTAGCACTGGCTAATGTGTGCGCTACAGCCCATGTCCTCATTTGCTCAGCCACGGGCTCTGTCCCTGTCACCTGTCGCGCCTGCTGTCTTCCCGTGGGGCTGTGCCCTGTGTGTCTGCGGCTCAGAGCAGGGCCCGGCTTCTCCAGGGGCCGTGGCCGCATGTCCGCAAGCCTCTGGCTGCGGCCTCCACTCCCTGGGCAGGCGTGGGCGCCTCCTGGCCACAGGGTGGCGCCATCCACATCCTGTGATGACCTCTGATCCCCTTGGCGATTCCCGCTTCCTGGTTCTCTGTGGGATCGGATACCCCGCGTGTTCCCTACGACAGTGTCTTCATTGTTCCACAGATACGCATGCTCCATTTTCTGTCGCTAATAACAGAACCACGGGAAGCTGAGAGCTTGTTTCGGCCTGTGGCTTCAGGTCCAGGGTCACGAGGCCACGTCTGGTGGCATCTGCTTGCTGTGCAGGGGATCACAGGGCAAGAGATGGGGACACAGGCGTCTGACCTGCTGCATATAGCCCCCCGGGGGGCAACCATGGGGCTCCCCCTTGATGGTCCCAGCTGGCCAGGGCCACCTCCCAAGGCCCCTCCTCCCTGCCCACAGCTGGACCGTTTCCTCTCTCAGTGGCTCACGGTGAGGTTCGGCCCCAACAGGTGATGCCCTGGGGACACGGAGGCCACAGCCCAGCCCCGCAGGGTATTCTCCCAACCCCCGGGGGTTCTGCCACCGTCCACGTCTCTGCTCCTCTGAGGCCCTGCTGGGGCTGGGCGGGCCCTGTTCTCCTCCCTGTCCCCCTCCCCCTCAGCCCGACACGCTGCAGTTGACAAAGTCAAGTGACATGGGACCGGCTGGAGGAGGGGCTGAGGGGGCGACCACGGCTCATCTGTGTGTGTGTGTGACGGCAGGGGTGGGTGTGTAGCCCAGCGGTTAAGACATCAGCCGGGACACCCACGGCCCACACCGGAGCGCCTAGGTTTGACTCCTGGCTCTGATTCCATCCCAGTTTCCTGTTGCTGTGTGTCCTGGGCTTCAGGGATGGCTCGAGTGCCCGAGTCCTTGCCGGGCAAGGGGAGGCCGGGTCTGACAGTGTCAGCCGCAGCGGGCATCTGGGGCGTGGCCAGTGGGCGGGGGTCCGTCTGTCCATCGCTCTGCTCAGATAAATACTACAGTGATAAAGTGTGTTGTCATCAGATTATTTCCTGTGATTTCTGTCCAGTTTTTGCTTTCGCATTCATTTTGTCACCGTTGTGTGCTGTGTCTTTGCACATCACAAAGGTAACAGCTCAGCCATTGTCTAAATTAACTGAATCTAAATCAGCAGAATCAATCTCTCGCTTGAATCACGCGCACAGCCGAGGGTATTGATCCCGGAGCTCAATCTTGCTGACCCCTTTAGGAAAGTTCCTACAGTGCAGCGATGATGTTTTTTAATGAGACAGGATGATGTAACACGCGCACGGTCTCCTCTTCTCTTGGTTGGACACCACGTGTCAGTGTTACTTGCAGCCGTCTGGCTGTGCGCTTGGTGGTGCTGCGGGGTGAACCGTATCCTCCGTGGGAGCGCGCTGCAGCTCTAAGCCGCAGTGCCTGTGCACGTGATGTTACGGGAAACGGGATCTCCGCAGGTGTGACTAGGGCGGGTGAGGCCACGGGGGGCGCTGGGGGCTCTGATCCAGCGACTGTGTCCCCACAAGGAGAGGGGCTTTGGCCCAGAGACAGGCAGAGTGGACGGCTGTGGGGTGATGTGTCCAGCAGCCAAAGAGCGCGGCCGCCACCAGGTCCTCCCAGAGAGTCTCCAGAGAGCAAGCGCGGCTCTGCCCACACCTGGCCCGGCTTCCGGCCTCCAGACCTGCAAGGGGCTGGGTTTTTGCGGCCCTGCGCCCGTCTGCGGCATGTGGCTGCACGGTCCCTGGGAGCTCGTGCTGTAGACTTGGACGCCTCTGCTCACCTCTGTGCGCTCACCGGTGCAGCTCACAGGAGGCGCGCTGGGCCCACACGCTCGGGCTGGGCTCAGGAACGCGTCGCCATGACCTGCCTCTGGGACAGGACCTTGTCACCTGGTTCAGAGAGGGCTCAGTCCGGTTGTGACGGAAGTTCTGCCCCACGGGACCCCTCTGTGTAGGATCCCCTGACGGGCCTGTGCGCTGTAACGCACTGTTCCTGCACAGAGGACGTCGGCACCTGTCAGGGCCACAGAGACAGACACAGGACGCCGCGGCCTGGGGACCGAGAGGCGAGCTCTGAGCTCGGGGCTTTGCTGCCACAGCCCCGCGGCCGCTGGCAAGCGGCGTCACCTGCGCCAGATGCCCCGCTCCCGGCGGCACGGCCCGGTCAGTGTGGGCTGTCTGTGAGGGCAGCGTGGAGAAGTCCCCAGTGGGCTGGAGTGTATGGGCCTCAGGCAGTGCGCGCTCAGTGACACTGTTGTCCAAAGTCCGTGTCGCAGACACACACGTCTGGGCTTTGTTTAGAATTCCACAATCCAGTGTAGACATCGACATCGTGGCAACGATGACCAAAATGCCTTCTCCTGTTGCGGCCGCAGCAGCACAGTGTGGGCTCTGGGAAGGGCCTGAGCAGGGGCAGGGTGGCGCGCCCCGAGTGCTCTCCTGGTGCCCCCTCCCAAGCAGCCGAGGCAGCACTGGCCGTTACGGATGGACTGGCTGTGCCCCCCGAGTCATGTGTTGAACCCCCCACCTGGTGTGCTGGGGTTGGGAAGTGTTTGAGCTGTGAGGCCGGAGCCCCCTGGGTGGGATCAGACTCCTGAAAATGAGGCCCCCAGACTCCCCTGCTCCCTCCTCCAGGTGAGAACATGGCGAGAAGGCGCCCTCTGTGGGCCAGGAGCCCTCGCAGACAGGCACCTGCCAGGCCGTCCCGCGGCCCAGCCCTCAGCGGGCTGCTCTTTGACCTCAAACCCAGGCGGAGGGAATGTGGTCTGGGAGGGCGGGAGACCCAGGAGGGAGGATGGGGGGTCCGCAGGGCCCGGGGACAGGAGAGCTGTGGGGGGGCGTGGCCTCTGCTCTCTGGAGCAGCCCCGAGGAAGCTGCAGAGGCTGGCCCTTCAGAGCACAGAGCCCGAGCCGGGCGGCTGACGCAGGCAGGACGCCGAGGGCCTGACAGTCCGGGTGCAGAGCAGGCGGCCTCGCGGAAGCTGCTCCCGAGTCCTGGGGTCTTCTGGAAGCCCGGGAAACAGAATTCCCCACCTGCAAGGGGGTTTCTTCCTGGCCTGAGCCCCCCGGATCTGCGGGTCCGGGTCCTCCCCAGGAACCGCCCAGAGCAGGGGCCGCGTGCCCCTCCCACCCCCACACCCTCGCCTCGCAGGGAGGGCCCGGCTCCGAGGTCCCTCCAGGTCCACGTTTCTGGGATTCCACGTGCCCTGGGGCACCGCCGGAGCCTGTGTGTGTCGCTTTGAGCGCGTCACGCGTGGGCTTCTGACTGCTTGGGGGTGGGCTTGGATCTGGAATGAGCTGCTGGGGGCCGCCCAGGCGACCTGTCACCGCGGCCAGGTGCCGAGGGCCTCCCAGGGACACGCGCTCTTCCGTCTTCCAGCCCGGCGGTCCGAGGCCGGCGCGGGCGCTCAGCCCAGGAAGCGGCTTGGAAGGCAGCCACGCCGGCTCCCGGCTGCTTAGCCCATCAGTCAGAACAGCAGCGCCTGGCTCCACGGCCACCCCCCACGGAGTTCTTGTCCTCTCCGCCCTGAAGTAATCGGCCTCCTCCTAACAGGGAGTCCTGCTGTCGCCGGCCCTAAATACCGTATTTTCAAAGATGCCAGGCTCTCCGAGGACACCCCACACCCCACGGCCTGGGGGAGGGGCTGCCGGCGCCAGACCCCAGCAGCCGCAGCTCCAGCGGGCACTGGCCGGGGCGCCAAGGCCAAGGCCAAGGCCCAGTCTTCTCTCCTGTGGCTCCACGCGGCAATGGGGTCCCTGGCTCCCCGACCCCGCTGTCCCTGTGCCCGGGAGTCTGGGGACACAGCTCCGGTTGCGGGAGCGCTCCGAGCGCCACACTTCAGGCCGCCTTGCGCGGCAGTTTCACGGGCCATTAGCAATTTGCTAATATTGTTTTAGCTTGCAAATTAGTGCAGCTCCGTGGGTGAGGGAAGGCTCCGTGGCCGCCATCAATCAGACGCGAACTCTTCATGCGTGAGATGAAAAACGATTTCTGGCCTTCGAGGCTCGGCGGCAATTACCGGAACCGAGGGGCGGGCGGCGGCTCGGGGGTCCCCGGCGAGGCCACGCGTCTCCACGCGCCGCGCTCAGGCGTGGGGCCGGGCTCTCTGCGCCTGGGGCCACCTTACGGCGGCGGGAGGGGACGGAGCGGGCGCCGCGGACCGAGCTATGGCTGCGGCGTCGTGGGGATGGCACCTTGCGGCAGGGTTGGACGTGGGTGCTGGGCCCCAGGTCCTGCGCGTCGTCACGCGTTGTCACACGTGTGAGTGTGCCCAGGGCCCAGCCCCAGCTAGGGGGCCGAGAGGGGGCGCCTGCTGGAGACAACGTGAGGCTGAGTTTGGGTAAATGGTAAGGGGCTGCTCGCAGACGCGTCCTCCGGTCTTACCCCACCCCCGTGGGCCCGCCCGCCCTGGGCCGTCGCAGGCTCTACTCGTTCCCTCCTTACCTGACCAATCATAACCTACGGTTTCACGTTGTCTGCTTTGTTCCCTCGAGGTTGAATCCTTTTTCCTGGTCGTTTACTGTTCCTCCCTCTTGTCCGATGTGCCTGATCATGGGTGCGGCCTGCCCACTGTCTCCGGCCAGGCGTTTCGGTTGACTTTGGGGAAATTTCTTGTTTTTAGAAATGGACTCTTCCGCAGACGAGGGCCAGGAGCTGTCACGGTTTGTGGTTCACGTGCCGTCTCCCTCATGCCTGCAGCAGCCGAGCTCAGACTCTGGGTTAAGCGCTTTACTTCATTCTTCTTACAAGTTTTGTTTATTGGGGGCTGGCACTGCGGTGTAGTGGGTAGAGTTGCCGCCTGAGGTACCAGCATCCCACGTGGGCACTGGGTCAAGTCCCAGCGGCTCCGTTTCCAATCCAGCTACCAGCTCATGTGCCTGGGAAGGCAGTGGAGGACGGCCTAAGTCCTTGGGCCCAGGCTCCCACGTAGGAGACCTGGATGAGGCTCCTGGCTTTGCGCTGGCCCAGCGCTAGCCCTTGCGGCCATTTGGAAGTGAGCCAGCAGATGGAGGATCTCTCTCTGTTTCTCCCTCTCTCTCTCTCTTAAAAAAATATTTATTTGAAAGGCAGAGCAAACTAGAGAGAGAGAGAGAGAGGGAGGGAGGGAGATAGCGTCCATCTACTGGTTCACTCCCATAGTGCTGTCAAAGCCAGAGCTGGGCCAGGCTGAGGCCAGCAGCCAGGAGCTCAGCTGGGTCCCCCTTGTGTGACAGGGGCCTATGTCTCCAGGATCTGCGTTTAGCAGGCAGCTGGACCGGAAGCGGAGTCAGGACTTGAACCCAAGTCCCAGGTGTGGGCTGCGAGGGCCCCACCCCACACACTGTCTTAACTGCTGTGTCAAACACCAGCCCCAAGTTCTTTCAAAGATCAAGACCTCTCCTACGAAAACCTTAAAAATGCCCTGTCTTATTTTGGACCTTTCGTGTGTCGTCATTAATTGTCACTGAGGTGACAGGACTCTGGCTGGCCACTTGGGGATAACTCGTCCTTTAGGGCTGTACTTGGAAACAAAGCGAGTCTCGCTGCATCGGATCCGTTAGTAAACAAAGCACGGTAGCATCCTCAGGTCAGTCAAGAACGCATGTTTGCTGAGCGCCTGGTGGGCAGCAGGGGGAGCGCAGCTGCGGGCCGGAGTCCTCCGTCTGGCTGGGGAGGGGCCACAGCTGACAGGGGCCACAGCTGACAAGGGGCCACAGCTCGGAGCACGGGGCTCCGGGGTGGCCGGCGGGGCCCGAGCCCTGGGTCTCTCCCACTTCTGTGCTAGCACCGACTACCTACAATGTACAAACTCTGCTCAAGGATATGAGTACTATGTTATACACCACGCAGAGGTATGTAATGTAAAATATGTATAATACATGATACATGAGTGCATGGAAAATGGAATTAAAAATGTTAAGTTTTAGGACAAAGGTTTGAAATCCATACAGGTGATTTTTTTCAGAATACACACATTTTATGATCTTTTTGAAGACTTCTTATCAGCATGGATCTCAGAAAGATTTTTAAGTGCACTTGTGTACACAAGCTACGTAAATATTCAACAAATGTTTAGAGTCCGTGCGCGGTTTTCCGTAATGCACACTTCCCGTGACTCTGACGTCCCCGGGCAGCAGCTGCTGGGCCCTGGGGCTGTGTGAGCGGTAAGAGCCGAGCACTTGGCTTGAGAAGGCAGCACGTAAGCTCAGGTGTCGCCGTGTTTGCCGCCACAGATGACAGAACCCGAGACGGGAGGGCGATGGGAGCACCCCTCAGGGTCTGTGAGCTCCCTGGAGGTGCATCTGGGACGTGGACACAATGGCCAAGGAGTAGTGGTCGGAGGCAGGCTGGGCTCCCTGCCCTAGGGGGCCTGCCCGGTCCGCATCGGGACACTCAGCCCAGCTGAGGGGACACAGGCAGGGCAGGGCGAGGCGCGGCCGAGTGGGTGCTTCTGTGGGCTTCGCACTGTTCACGGCGAGGGTTTCGTCAGCAGCGGCCAGACCCAAGAAAAACCCACAATGGCTAGAGCGGAACTTTGGTTATAAAGATTGATTGAGAATGAATTGTGCTTGAAAAATAAATTAGATATGTATAATTTAATACCTTCAAATTGAACTTTATTGATACAATTGCCTCAAAGTCCCCTAAAGGCAAAGACTATAATCAGTGAGATTGACAGGGAAAGAAGAACAATTAATCATATCTTTATTGAAAAATAAAAATAAAAAATGTGTTCCCACTGGGAAGTACATCGGTAAAGCGGGGACGAGAGGGGAGCTCTGGACATATTTATCACTGATTGCATCCGCTCTGTGGTGCTCTGTGGCCACGGTGGGCTCCGGTGAGCAGCTGTGTCCCCAGTGCTGCCCGAGGGAGGACGGAGTGCCTTCCTGAGGGCGTGGGAGGCCCTGGCGAAGGCTGCGACTGTGCAAGCATCAACATACGTGAGGAGAGGCCCGAGTCGTCGAAATGCAGGGGCCAGCAGGGCCGCACGGTGGTGAGTGGGCTGTGCAGGGCGAGTGTGGACGTCACCATCGGCAGAGGCCTGGTTCAGCGTTTTTTCTTTGTATTTTGACACGGTTTCAGGCTTAGGGGGAAGTTGCAAAGTTCTGCCGAAGAATTCCACGGGCCCCGATCCCTGAATATGGACATCTCGCATACTCGAGTAACCGTGGTGAGGACGTAGCCCTGCCGGCCAGCTGCAGGCTGTGTGCAGGTCTCACGGCTGCCTGGCGCTGGACGCCCTTGACCCCCGATTCAATCCTGGGTCGCACGGCCCCTTGCCTTGCCCTCCCCTAGGGTCCTGTGCCCTAGACACTTCCGTTTCTTTGTCTCTGGTGACCCTGTCACCTTAGCACTGGCCGATGATTTTGTGAAGGTCTCTCAGCTTGGTTTTTCTGGTCCCGCATGAGTAATTCAAGCCGCGGTTTGGGCAAGAACGTCACGCAGGTGATAAGCTTTGCTTGGGGTGACAGGCCAGGTGTGTCCTGTAGCTGGTGGTGGGTTTTGTCAGTGTCCAAGCTGTAAAGACATTCTTACTTAGCTAAGAATCCACATCTCAGTGAAGATGTCCAGTTGGCAGTGCGGTGCGGGTTCATGGGAGCATTAGAGAAAAAAATAGAGAACTTTAGAGAACTGAGCTAAGAGCAGAAGCACAAGTCACTGGGCTGTGTCTTCACGTGACTGGCAGATTCAGGGACGCCAGGTGCTGGAGGGAGGATTAACTCAGCGAAAGTGTCGTCAGCTGTGTTGCTTGGGACTCAGGGGCCAGCATTCAGGTCTTGTCCAAGTGACCCGGCCTTCCTTAGTGCCGTGGCTCGGATAAATAGCAGGCCGAGCCAGGCCAGTCTTTCCGTCTTTTTCTTTTTTTTAAGATTTTATTTATTTATTTGAGAGGTAGAGTTACAGACAGTGAGAGAGAGGGAGAGACAGAGGGAAAGGTCTTCCATCTCCTGGTTCCCTCCCCAGAGCTGCGCCAATCCGAAGCCAGGAGCCAGGAGCCTCCTCCAGGTCTCCCACGTGGGTGCAGGGGCCCAAGCACTTGGGCCGTCTTCCATTGCTTTCCCAGGCCATAGCAGAGAGCTGGATTGGAAGAGGAGCAGCTGGGACTAGAACCGGCGCCCCTATGGAATGCCAGCACTGCAAGTGGAGGATTAACCAAGTGAGCCACGGCGGCGGCCCCAGTCTTCCAGTCTTAACAGAGCTACAACAGAAATTCAGCAAGATCAGCGTAACTGCCCGTTACTAACCTGTTTGCTACAGTTCAGTTCTTTAGAGGAAGAGACCTAGTGACTGTCTAACATTTTGTCCACGATGTTTAGCATCTAATCAAAAATTGCAAGATTTACTAAATTAAAAAGCACAAAAATGGATACCCCCAAAAAACAATGGAAATTAGTGATCCAGATGCTGGAGTACTTGATGGTGGTTTGAACCATGAATAATATGTTCACACAGGTGTCATGTGTGTGCATGTGTGTGCATGTGTGTGCATGTGTGTGCATGTACAGTGTAGTTGCTCCATAGATTGGTGTGCTGGAGGAGTAGAACATTAGAACAGAGTTCGGCCGGCGCTGTGGCTCACTAGGCTAATCCTCCACCTGCGGTGCCGGCACCCTGGGTTCTAGTCCCGGTTGGGGCACTGGATTCTGTCCTGGTTGCTCCTCTTCCAGGCCAGCTCTCTGCTGTGGCCCGGGAAGGAAGTGGAGGATGGCCCAGGTGCTTGGGCCCTGCACCCGCATGGGAGACCAGGAGAAGCACCTGGCTCCTGGCTTCGGATCAGCACGGTGCGCCGGCTGCAGTGGCCATTGGTGGGGGTGAACCAACAGCAAAAGGAAGACCTTTGTGTCTGTCTCTCTTTCTCTCACTGTCCACTCTGCCTGTCCAAAAAAACAAACAAACAAACAAAAAAACAAAAACAAAAACAAAAACAACCCCCAAAAAAGAACAGAGTTCATCATCTGGGAGGCAGGGATGAGAAAATGCCCTCAATGAAGCAAAGACGGAAGCCCTTGAAGAGTGTGGAAAGTGCCAGGGGTACCCGGAGCGTGGTGAGTGCTGCGTGCGTGTGGGGAGGCAGGGGCAGTGTTGGAGGAGATACTGCGTCCCCGGGGTTGTCCAGGGATAAGTGCTATCAAGCGCAAGATTCCAAAAGCTGTGAACCCCCAATCAACACAGCAGAGCCCCACTGTGGAGACAGAGACAGAGTTGACCCAGAGGCACACACAGGACAAAACGTGTGACGATGAAAGAACCGAATCAGCGGGACTGTGCCCCGGGGACCTCCCCTGGCCACCTCCGTGACTCCACGGTTAAGTCCAGACCTCCCCGGGCCACCTCCGTGACTTCATGGCTGGGTCCAGACCTCCCCTGGCCTGCCTACGTGACTCCACGGTTAGGTCCAGACCTCCCCTGGCCTGCCTACGTGACTCCATGGCGGGGTCCAGACCTCCCCTGGCCTGCCTCCGTGACTCCATGGTTAAGTCCAGACCTCCCCGGGCCACCTCCGTGACTCCATGGTTAAGTCCAGACCTCCCCGGGCCACCTCTGTGACTCCATGGTTAAGTCCAGACCTCCCCGGGCCACCTCCGTGACTCCATGGCGGGGTCCAGACCTCCCCTGGCCACCTCCGTGACTCCATGGTTAAGTCCAGACCTCCCCGGGCCACCTCCGTGACTCCATGGTTGGGTCCAGACCTCCCCTGGCCTGCCTACGTGACTCCACGGTTAAGTCCAGACCTCCCCTGGCCTGCCTACGTGACTCCACGGTTAAGTCCAGACCTCCCCTGGCCTGCCTACGTGACTCCATGGTTAAGTCCAGACCTCCCCTGGCCTGCCTACGTGACTCCACGGTTAAGTCCAGACCTCCCCTGGCCTGCCTACGTGACTCCACGGTTAAGTCCAGACCTCCCCTGGCCTGCCTACGTGACTCCACGGTTAAGTCCAGACCTCCCCTGGCCTGCCTACGTGACTCCACGGTTAAGTCCAGACCTCCCCTGGCCTGCCTACGTGACTCCACGGTTAAGTCCAGACCTCCCCTGGCCTGCCTACGTGACTCCATGGTTAAGTCCAGACCTCCCCGGGCCACCTCCGTGACTCCATGGTTGGGTCCAGACCTCCCCGGGCCCACCTCCGTGACTCCATGGCAGGGTCCAGACCTCCCCTGGGCCCACCTCCGTGACTCCATGGTTGGGTCCAGACCTCCCCTGGCCTGCCTACGTGACTCCATGGTTAAGTCCAGACCTCCCCTGGCCTGCCTACGTGACTCCACGGTTAAGTCCAGACCTCCCCGGGCCACCTCCGTGACTCCATGGCGGGGTCCAGACCTCCCCGGGCCACCTCCGTGACTCCATGGTTGGGTCCAGACCTCCCCGGGCCACCTCCGTGACTCCATGGCGGGGTCCAGACCTCCCCGGGCCACCTCCGTGACTCCATGGTTGGGTCCAGACCTCCCTGGGCCCACCTCCATGACTCCATGGTTGGGTCCAGACCTCCCTGGGCCCACCTCTGTGACTCCATGGCTGGGTCCAGACCTCCCCAGGCCACCTCCGTGACTTTGTGGTTAAGTCCAGACCTCCCCGGGCCCACCTCTGTGACTCCATGGTTGGGTCCAGACCTCCCCTGGCCTGCCTACGTGACTCCATGGTTAAGTCCAGACCTCCCCGGGCCACCTCCGTGACTCCATGGTTAGGTCCAGACCTCCCCAGGCCACCTCCGTGACTCCATGGTTAGGTCCAGACCTCCCCAGGCCACCTCCGTGACTCCATGGTTAGGTCCAGACCTCCCCGGGCCCACCTCCATGACTCCATGGCAGGGTCCAGACCTCCCCGGGCCCACCTCCATGACTCCATGGCAGGGTCCAGACCTCCCCGGGCCCACCTCCGTGACTCCATGGTTAAGTCCAGACCTCCCCGGGCCACCTCCGTGACTCCATGGTTAGGTCCAGACCTCCCCGGGCCACCTCCGTGACTCCATGGTTAGGTCCAGACCTCCCCGGGCCCACCTCCGTGACTCCATGGTTGGGTCCAGACCTCCCCGGGCCCACCTCTGTGACTCCATGGCTGGGTCCAGACCTCCCCGGGCCCACCTCCATGACTCCATGGCAGGGTCCAGACCTCCCCGGGCCCACCTCCGTGACTCCATGGTTAAGTCCAGACCTTCCCGGGCCTGCCTACGTGACTCCATGGTTAAGTCCAGACCTCCCCGGGCCACCTCCGTGACTCCATGATTGGGTCCAGACCTCCCCGGGCCCACCTCCATGACTCCATGGCAGGGTCCAGACCTCCCCGGGCCCACCTCTGTGACTCCATGGCTGGGTCCAGACCTCCCCGGGCCCACCTCTGTGACTCCATGGCTGGGTCCAGACCTCCCCGGGCCCACCTCCATGACTCCATGGCAGGGTCCAGACCTCCCCGGGCCCACCTCTGTGACTCCATGGTTAAGTCCAGTCCTCCCCGGGCCTGCCTACGTGACTCCATGGTTAAGTCCAGACCTCCCCGGGCCACCTCCGTGACTCCATGGTTGGGTCCAGACCTCCCCGGGCCCACCTCCGTGACTCCATGGTTGGGTCCAGACCTCCCCGGGCCCACCTCCGTGACTCCATGGCTGGGTCCAGACCTCCCCGGGTCTACCTCTGTGACTCCATGGCAGGGTCCAGACCTCCCCAGACCCACCTCTGTGACTCCATTGTTGGGTCCAGACCTCTCCTAAGCCCACCTCCGGGACTCCATGGCGGGTCCAGACCTCCCCGGGCCACCTCCGTGACTTTGTGGTTAAGTCCAGACCTCCCCGGGCCCACCTCCATGACTCCATGGTTGGGTCCAGACCTCCCCGGGCCCACCTCCGTGACTCCATGGTTAAGTCCAGACCTCCCCAGACCCACCTCTGTGACTCCATTGTTGGGTCCAGACCTCTCCTAAGCCCACGTCTGGGACTCCATGATTGGGTCCAGACCTCCCCGGGCCACCTCCGTGACTCCATGGTTGGGTCCAGACCTCCCCGGGCCACCTCCGTGACTCCATGGTTAAGTCCAGACCTCCCCGGGCCCACCTCTGTGACTCCATGGCTGGGTCTAGTTCCCCTGGACCCACCTCCGTGACTCCATGGTTAAGTCCAGACCTCCCCGGACCCACCTCTGTGACTCCATTGTTGGGTCCAGACCTCCCCGGGCCCACCTCCGTGGCTCCATGGTTAAGTCCAGACCTCCCCGGGCCCACCTCCGTGACTCCATGGTTGGGTCCAGACCTCCCCGGGCCACCTCCGTGACTCCATGGTTAAGTCCAGACCTCCCCGGGCCCACGTCTGGGACTCCATGGCGGGGTCCAGACCTCCCCGGGCCCTCCTCCGTGGCTCCTTGGTTGGGTCCAGTTCCCCTGCTCATGGTGCCGTCACCTGTGACTCCTCGTGGGTTCGGGAGCCACGACCTGTTCAAACCACAACCCCTGTCTCCGTTTCATTTTTCACTCACATGATCTGTCCTTGAGGTCATAGAATTCATAACATTTTCTCTGCTTTTATTCCTTTTTTGGATTTAAAATTTTATTTTTGAGAGGGAAGCACAGCAAGAGAGAGCGGCACTCCCATGCTGGAGGGGCCAGCAAGGTGCCAGCTCCTGGTTCCCTTCCGTCGCCTGCATGGCAAAGCCAGGAGCAGGACTCAGTCCAGGCCTCCCCTGGGGGTGGCAGGGACCTGGTGACGGAGCCGTCACCGCTGACCCCAGGGGCTCCGGTAGCAGAAGCCGGAGTGAGGAGCTGGGCCGGGGCTGCTGCAGTGTGCCCGGGTGGGGGTGCGGTCTCCTCCGGTGTCTTAGCCGCTAGGCCACACCCCTGCCCCGTCTGACTCTTGATGTTGACAAAGCAAACATTTTCAATGTTCTTTAACGCCACTTAACCAGCCTGTGGCGCAGGAATGGACACAGCCGCTCCCATTCCAGTCTGCGGGCTCTGACTCTCCGCGCTGGGCATGGGCTCCAAAGCTTCCCTGGGGTTCAGGGCAGCCCGACCAGGGTGGTGGACTGCCCAGAGGGCGCTGCCCATCCTCGCTGAGCCCAGGCCTGGCCACTGGCCCTTCAGGCCCACAGGGCTTCGTGGCAGGGCCCCTGCTGACTCCTGTAGGCTGGGCTTGCCCACCCTTGTTCTGGCATCGCAGTGAGAGCCGGTGCAGACTGCGCTGCGGGAGCAGGAGGGAGTGAGTCCAGCAGAGCCGCCGGGAGCCGCCCACTCGCCTGGTGGACGCGGGGGGCAGTGGGAAGCAGCTGTTCTCGCCAGCAGCCCAAGGCTCGGTGAGGTGTGCACAGCTGCTCCCGCACAGCCTGCCCCTGGTGGCCGTGGCCGAGCCCCCGGCCCACTCTCGTCCTCATCTGTAAGTGGGGATGACTGAGGTCCAGACTGCGAGTCGCACGAAGTGCAGGGATATGCGTGGGCAGAGACAACGTCCACGATGAGCACCGTCCCCCGGCCACAGCCCCTCGGTCTGCTCCCCTCTCTGCCGTCTCCAGTGTGGCTGCAGTGGCCATCCCCGGACATCCTCTCCGGTCCAGAGAAGCCAGGATTTGGATGAATCCCTGGCCTGACCTCGTGCATCCGAGCAGCTCCGGGGGATCACCGGGCTGAGCGCTGGTGCCCAGAGGCCCTGACGGCCAACTCCAAGCACGGCCAGAGCACATGCGGTGGCCCTCCGTGTCTTGCTGGCTCAGGGCTCCACCCGATCCATGGGCGGATTTCACCCCTTCCTCCCCTCGGGCCCCCACGCTGGCTCACCGTCTGGGCTGGCGTTTCACTGCGAGGCCGCGCCATCGTCTCGGGACTTCCCGTGGCGTTTCTGCCGCCCGCCCAGCAGGGTCTCCTCCCCCACCCCTCCATTACTGCCAAGGGGCTGCCTCCCCCTGAGCTCTGGAGCCCTGGATCCGCTGCAAGGCTGCTGGGATCTCCCCCGCCAGCTTCCGCCGCTCGTTTTCTTATTGTTAGCATGTGCCGCTCCAGCTGAGAAGCGTGTTCGAGAACAGTCTGCAGTCAAGGATCCCTCTTCAGCCCGCACAGCCCTACGGTCGGAGTCGTCTTCAGCAGCTCCTGTGTGGAGCCAGTCCGGACCGCACGGCACAGCTCCATGTCACCAGGTTTGGGAGTAGTTTTCCACCAAGGCTACAGATGTCCAGGGTTCTAGAAGTCAAGTAATCTGTGAAGTTCATGCTGGAGAACTTGCGTCTCCTCCCACCTCCCACCTCCCAGTTCCCCCCCAGGGGTAGCACGCGGCTCTCAAGGGCTTGTCTTTTGTCATTTGGCCACATGCGCAGACAGTGAGCACAGAGCCTGGTTGTGCCTCCTGCCACCTGTTTTATTGTATGCAGTTGGTTGGGGATACTTGGGGCTATAACCCAGGAAAGCAGATCCCGTGTCTGTATCTGAAGCCTGAAGTTGCAAGCGTGTGGTGGCTACGTCGTCTGCCCAGCAGGACTGTGATCGGTGCTGATCAGGGTCAAGCTGTCTTGTCAGAAAGGGGGTGGGGGCTCCTAACCTCAGGTGACTTATGGGAGGCAGTGTCGGGGGTGACTACAGACGCCCAGGAAACGCGCTTGTTTCCAGCCGGTCAGAGGCCAGCGCGCATCGGGAGCCCGTGCAGACAGCGCCTTCCGGCTCAGCTGGGACCTGCGTGGCCAAGTCCTCCCAAGGCTCCACGTGAAGGGTCCTGAACTCTGGGGGTGCCTGTGGTGGGGGAGCACATTGTGCTACCGAGCCCGGTGGTGGGGGCTGCTGGCCCCTACCCCGCAGGAATGCGGACTCCTCGCTGTCCTGAGCCGGGGGCAGAGGAGCATAAACCGCAGGAGACCTGGGGCTGCACTGACCGTGCCCGCGAGGGTGCGCCGCCTGCCGAAGACGCGCAGAGCGCCTGCTTGTGTCAGTCACGCCCAGCTCAGCTCAGCCCCATTTTGTCCATGGTTCCTCGTGGGGTGGAAGATCATGGCGTCTACGGTGAGGACTCCACAGAGCACTCACTTGGGAAGGTCTGCTGGGAGCCCCCGGGAAGGGCGCGGGGCTGGCTGCCGTGCTGGCTGCCGTGGGAAGCTCTGGCATTCAGGGGGCACCACCGCCTGGCCCCAAGCCCAGGAGAGACTTCAGGATGGTGAGCGTGTGAGGACAGAGTGTGCCTGGATGGCGAGTGTGTAAGGAGTGTGTGCCAGGATGGCGAGTGTGGATGGTGAGTGTGCGAGGACAGTGTGCCTAGACGGTGAGTGTGGGTGGTGAGTGTGCAAGGATGGTGAGTGTGCAAGGACAGTGTGCCTGGATGGTGAGTGTGCCTGGATGGCGAGTGTGCAAGGATGACGAGTGTGGCTGGCGAGTGTGTGTGTGTGAGGACAGTGTGCCTGGATGGTGAGTGTGGGTGGTGAGTGTGCGAGGACAGTGTGCCTGGATGGCGAGTGTGGATGGTGAGTGTGTGTGTGTGAGAAGACAGTGTGCCTGGATGGTGAGTGTGGGTGGTGAGTGTGTGAGGACAGAGTGCCTGGATGGTGAGTGTGTAAGGAGTGTGTGCCAGGATGGCGAGTATGCAGAACAGAGTGCCTAGATGGGCGAGTGTGCAGGACGGTGAGTGTGCGAGGGTGAGTGTGCCTGATGGTGGGTGTGCAGGACGGTGAGCCTGTCCCAGGCCTGGCACAGCCCCCAGGCAGGGAGGCTCCAGGACCTCCGGTGTCTCCTCTGTGGGACACACTTGAGCTACACTTCTGGGACCAGTTCCGTTTGGAACATCCCTGTCCCACACCGGACAGGAGCCTGATCCCGCCACCCGCTCCGCGTCAGTGAGTCTCTCTTTAATGTTCTATTTTTAAATCCAAGATGTGGCCCCCCTGGGGGCCTCCTCGGGGGCTCTGGGTGTTGGGGTTTACTTGGGGGAAGTGGATCCTCACGCCCCAGTGCTGCCGTCGAGGCTAACTTTGCCGCATTTCCAGGACCGCACAGCAAAGTCACAGAAACGCGGATCATGGGCTCCAGGCCGTGCATGTTGCCAGCTGAGTTCACCAGAAATCAGCCCAGAGGCCGCTGACCCGGCCGGGTAAGCCCTGAGCGTGGCTGGGTGCCCGCCGCACCCCGGCCATCCTTCCTCACCTGGCAAAGGGGGTCAGCCTGCCTCTCACCACCCGGGCTGTCCAGTTCTGGTTTTCTTCCGCCTGTCAGTCACGGAGCTCACGCCGTCACCGCCAGCCGGGGGCGGGCCCTGTGCGGGTGCACCTGTGCCGCTGGTGAGGCTGCTGTGCCAGGTGCCGGGGTGGTCCTGGTGCTGGTCCTCTCCCGCTCCACCCCAGATCCCTCTCTGGGCCAACTCCGTGGTCTCAGGGAGCTGCCCCGGCAGGACGTGCCCCCTGCTGAGCCCCTCCTGCAGGCAGCCTGCCCCCCCCCCCATTGGGCCAGCACAGCCACAGGCTCGGCTGTTGGGGGGGGGGGCTTTCTTGCCAGCTCCGCGCGTTCCTGTGACTGCTCTCGCCGTGGCAGGTGCAGCAGTTCCTCAAAAAGCAGACGTGGGCGCCGACCTTTCCAGGTAACAGCAGGTGGCCCGAAACAGCGACAATAAACAGCGACAGTTATCTCTGAGCTCTGGGGGGCGGGGGTCTGTGTGGAGCCCCCCAGCCACATGGCTCTGAGCTCTGGGGGGCGGGGGATCTGTGTGGAGCCCCCCAGCCTCATGGCTCCGGGCTCTGGGGGGCGGGGGATCTGTGTGGAGCCCCCCAGCCTCATGGCTCTGAGCTCTGGTGGGGGTGGGGGATCTGTGTGGAGTCTCCCCCCCCAGCCTCATGGCTCCAGGCTCTGGGGGGTGGGGGATCTGTGTGGAGCCCCCCAGTCTCATGGCTCCGGGCTCTGGGGGGCGGGGGATCTGTGTGGAGCCCCCCAGCCTCATGGCTCCAGGCTCTGGGGGGCGGGGGATCTGTGTGGAGCCCCCCAGCCTCATGGCTCCGGGCTCTGGGGGGTGGGGAATCTGTGTGGAGCCCCCCCAGCCTCATGGCTCTGAGCTCTGGTGAGGGTGGGGGATCTGTGTGGAGTCTCCCCCCCCAGCCTCATGGCTCCAGGCTCTGGGGGGTGGGGGATCTGTGTGGAGCCCCCCAGCCTCATGGCTCCGGGCTCTGGGGGGCGGGGGATCTGTGTGGAGCCCCCCAGCCTCATGGCTCTGAGCTCTGGTGGGGGTGGGGGATCTGTGTGGAGTCTCCCCCCCCAGCCTCATGGCTCCAGGCTCTGGGGGGTGGGGGATCTGTGTGGAGCCCCCCAGCCTCATGGCTCCGGGCTCTGGGGGGCGGGGGATCTGTGTGGAGCCCCCCAGCCTCATGGCTCCAGGCTCTGGGGGGCGGGGGATCTGTGTGGAGCCCCCCAGCCTCATGGCTCCGGGCTCTGGGGGGTGGGGAATCTGTGTGGAGCCCCCCCAGCCTCATGGCTCCAGGCTCTGGGGGGTGGGGGATCTGTGTGGAGCCCCCCAGCCTCATGGCTCCGGGCTCTGGGGGGCGGGGGATCTGTGTGGAGCCCCCCAGCCTCATGGCTCTGAGCTCTGGGGGGAATCTGTGTGGAGTCTCCCCCACCCCCAGCCTCATGGCTCGGGGCTGTGGTGGGGGTGGGGGGATCTGTGTGGAGTCTCCCCCCCCAGCCTCATGGCTTGGGGCTGTGGTGGGGGTGGGGGATCTGTGTGGAGCCCCCCCAGCCTCATGGCTCTGGGCTCTGGGGGGGTGGGGGATCTGTGTGGAGTCTCCCCCCCCAGCCTCATGGCTCCGGGCTCTGGGGGGGTGGGGATCTGTGTGGAGTCTCCCCCACCCCCAGCCTCATGGCTCTGAGCTCTGGGGGGGCGGGGGATCTGTGTGGAGCCCCCCAGCCTCATGGCTTCGGGCTCTGGGGGGTGGGGGATCTGTGTGGAGCCCCCCAGCCTCATGGCTTCGGGCTCTGGGGGGTGGGGGATCTGTGTGGAGCCCCCCAGCCTCATGGCTCTGAGCTCTGGGGGGTGGGGGATCTGTGTGGAGCCCCCCAGCCTCATGGCTCCGGGCTCTGGGGGGTGGGGGATCTGTGTGGAGCCCCCCAGCCTCATGGCTCCGGGCTCTGGGGGGGTGGGGGATCTGTGTGAAGCCCCCCCAGCCTCATGGCTCCGGGCTCTGGGGGGTGGGGGGATCTGTGTGGAGTCTCCCCCACCCCCAGCCTCATGGCTTGGGGCTGTGGTGGGGGTGGGGGGATCTGTGTGGAGTTCCCCAGCCTCATGGCTCCGAGCTCTGGGGGGGTGGGGGATCTGTGTGGAGCCCCCCCAGCCTCATGGCTCTGAGCTCTGGTGGGGGTGGGGGATCTGTGTGGAGCTCCCCAGCCTCATGGCTCCGAGCTCTGGGGGGGTGGGGGATCTGTGTGGAGCTCCCCAGCCTCATGGCTCCGGGCTGTGGTGGGGGTGGGGGATCTGTGTGGAGTCTCCCCCACCCCCAGCCTCATGGCTCTGGGCTCTGGGGGGGGGTGGGGGGATCTGTGTGGAGCCCCCCCAGCCTCCTGGCTCCGGGCTCTGGGGGGGGGTGGGGGGATCTGTGTGGAGCCCCCCCAGCCTCCTGGCTCCGGGCTCTGGTGGGGGTGGGGGGATCTGTGTGGAGCCCCCCCAGCCTCATGGCTCAGGGCTCTGGGGGGGTGGGGGGATCTGTGTGGAGTCTCCCCCACCCCCAGCCTCATGGCTCCTGGCTCTGGGGGGGTGGGGGATCTGTGTGGAGTCTCCCCCCCAGCCTCATGGCTCCGGGCTGTGGTGGGGGTGGGGGATCTGTGTGGAGTCTCCCCCCCCAGCCTCATGGCTCCGGGCTCTGGGGGGGGTGGGGGGATCTGTGTGGAGTCTCCCCCACCCCCAGCCTCATGGCTCCGGGCTCTGGGGGGGTGGGGGATCTGTGTGGAGTCTCCCCCCCCAGCCTCATGGCTCCGGGCTGTGGTGGGGGTGGGGGATCTGTGTGAAGCCCCCCCAGCCTCATGGCTCGGGGCTGTGGTGGGGGTGGGGGGATCTGTGTGGAGCCCCCCCAGCCTCATGGCTCGGGGCTGTGGTGGGGGTGGGGGGATCTGTGTGGAGCCCCCCCAGCCTCATGGCTCGGGGCTGTGGTGGGGGTGGGGGGATCTGTGTGGAGCCCCCCAGCCTCATGGCTCGGGGCTGTGGTGGGGGTGGGGGATCTGTGTGGAGCCCCCCAGCCTCATGGTTCTGAGCTCTGGGGGGGTGGGGGGATCTGTGTGGAGTCTCCCCCCCCAGCCTCATGGCTCGGGGCTGTGGTGGGGGTGGGGGGATCTGTGTGGAGCCCCCCCAGCCTCATGGCTCGGGGCTGTGGTGGGGGTGGGGGGATCTGTGTGGAGCCCCCCCAGCCTCATGGCTCCGGGCTCTGGGGGGGTGGGGGATCTGTGTGGAGTCTCCCCCCCCAGCCTCATGGCTCGGGGCTGTGGTGGGGGTGGGGGATCTGTGTGGAGCCCCCCCAGCCTCATGGCTCTGAGCTCTGGTGGGGGTGGGGGATCTGTGTGGAGCTCCCCAGCCTCATGGCTCCGGGCTGTGGTGGGGGTGGGGGATCTGTGTGGAGTCTCCCCCACCCCCAGCCTCATGGCTCTGGGCTCTGGGGGGGGGTGGGGGATCTGTGTGGAGCCCCCCCAGCCTCCTGGCTCGGGGCTGTGGTGGGGGTGGGGGGATCTGTGTGGAGCCCCCCCAGCCTCCTGGCTCCGGGCTCTGGGGGGGGTGGGGGGATCTGTGTGGAGTCTCCCCCCCCAGCCTCATGGCTCAGGGCTCTGGGGGGGTGGGGGGATCTGTGTGGAGTCTCCCCCACCCCCAGCCTCATGGCTCCGGGCTCTGGGGGGGTGGGGGATCTGTGTGGAGTCTCCCCCCCCAGCCTCATGGCTCGGGGCTGTGGTGGGGGTGGGGGGATCTGTGTGGAGCCCCCCCAGCCTCCTGGCTCCGGGCTCTGGGGGGGGTGGGGGGATCTGTGTGGAGTCTCCCCTCCAGCCTCATGGCTCAGGGCTCTGGGGGGGTGGGGGGATCTGTGTGGAGTCTCCCCCCCCAGCCTCATGGCTCCGGGCTGTGGTGGGGGTGGGGGATCTGTGTGAAGCCCCCCCAGCCTCATGGCTCCGGGCTCTGGGGGGGTGGGGGATCTGTGTGGAGTCTCCCCCACCCCCAGCCTCATGGCTCCGGGCTCTGGGGGGGGTAGGGGGATCTGTGTGGAGTCTCCCCCCCCAGCCTCATGGCTCCGGGCTGTGGTGGGGGTGGGGGGATCTGTGTGGAGCTCCCCGGCCTCATGGCTCTGGGGGGTGGGGGATCTGTGTGGAGCCCCCCAGCCTCATGGCTCCGGGCTCTGGGGGGGATCTGTGTGGAGTCTCCCCCACCCCCAGCCTCATGGCTCCGGGCTGTGGTGGGGGTGGGGGGATCTGTGTGGAGCCCCCCAGCCTCATGGCTCCAGGCTCTGGGGGGTGGGGGATCTGTGTGGAGCCCCCCAGCCTCATGGCTCCGGGCTCTGGGGGGCGGGGGATCTGTGTGGAGTCTCCCCCACCCCCAGCCTCATGGCTCAGGGCTGTGGTGGGGGTGGGGGGATCTGTGTGGAGTCTCCCCCACCCCCAG
Source organism: Lepus europaeus (assembly GCF_033115175.1). Classification (NCBI taxonomy): domain Eukaryota; kingdom Metazoa; phylum Chordata; class Mammalia; order Lagomorpha; family Leporidae; genus Lepus; species Lepus europaeus. The sequence continues at coordinate 1,008,536 of NC_084836.1, forward strand.
CCTCATGGCTCGGGGCTGTGGTGGGGGTGGGGGATCTGTGTGGAGCCCCCCAGCCTCATGGCTCGGGGCTGTGGTGGGGGTGGGGGGATCTGTGTGGAGCCCCCCCAGCCTCCTGGCTCGGGGCTGTGGTGGGGGTGGGGGGATCTGTGTGGAGCCCCCCCAGCCTCATGGCTCAGGGCTCTGGGGGGGTGGGGGGATCTGTGTGGAGTCTCCCCCCCCAGCCTCATGGCTCCGGGCTGTGGTGGGGGTGGGGGATCTGTGTGAAGCCCCCCCAGCCTCATGGCTCCGGGCTCTGGGGGGGTGGGGGATCTGTGTGGAGTCTCCCCCACCCCCAGCCTCATGGCTCCGGGCTCTGGGGGGGGTAGGGGGATCTGTGTGGAGTCTCCCCCCCCAGCCTCATGGCTCCGGGCTGTGGTGGGGGTGGGGGGATCTGTGTGGAGCTCCCCGGCCTCATGGCTCTGGGGGGTGGGGGATCTGTGTGGAGCCCCCCAGCCTCATGGCTCTGAGCTCTGGGGGGTGGGGGATCTGTGTGGAGCCCCCCCAGCCTCATGGCTCCAGGTCTGGGGAGTGGGGGATCTGTGTGGAGCCCCCCAGCCTCATGGCTCCGTGGTTCCCAGGCTCCCACCTCCGCCTTCCTCTCTCCTCTCCGTCTTTTCTCCTGACGGCACAGGCTGCTGGGTTCAGGGCCCACCTCAAATCCAGGGGACCACATTTTTTAAAAGATTTATTTTATTTATTTGAAAGACACAGTTACAGGGAGGGAGAGAGGTCTTCCAGCCGCTGAGTCCCTCCCCAAATGGCCGCAGCGGCCAGGACTGTGCGTATCTGAAGCCAGGAGCTTCCTCCTGGTCTCCCACGCGGGTGCAGGGCCCAGGGACTTGGGCCATCTTCCACTGGCTTCCCGGGCCACAGCAGAGAGCTGGATGGGAAGAGGAGCAGCTGGGACACGAACCAGCGCTTCAGGCCAGGGCGTTAACCCTCTGTGCCACAGGGGCCGCATTTGAAAGCCTCAACTCAGCACCTCTGCAAAGCCTCCTGATTGCAAATGCAGCTGCTCCTGTCCCGGGTTCACACTTGGCCTTTGGGGAACCCAGCCAGCACGCTGGGGCCTGCCTTCTGCCACCAGGCGGATCACATGCCTTCTGCTGGCTCCAGCTGGGGGCTGGGGAGGTCGGGTCTCAACCGCCCAGTCCAGAGGCTGCACTGGGTGCTGGCCAGAGGCCAGCGGGACGCGGCAAGCAGGTGTGGGGAGCCCGGCCGGCCGGAGGCATCTGGAGGCTTGTCTGGGCCTCCTGAGAGACACGGGGACGGGCGTCACCCCCTGTCCTGCCTCCCCGGTGGCCGGGCCCACAGTCTGGGTGCAAACCGGTTTCCCTCACACCGGCGGCTCCCTGCTGTGGGCCGGGGAGTCCTGCCTGTGTCCGTGCAGTCGGTGCCCGTGGGTGCTGCTGGCTCCCTGCGACCGCGCAGGGTTTGTGTCGCCCCCACCTCCCACCCCCGCTGCAAAGCCACGGAGCAGCCGCGCCCAGCGCCAGGCACTTGGCTGCGGTGCCCGCTCCAGGGACGCTCCCTGTAGGCAGAGCCGGCGCTGCGTGTGCGGTGCAGGGAGTCCCTGAGGAGGGGGTGGGGTGGGCGGGGCAGCTCCTGTCTCTGCAGGGGGCACTTCTGGAATCATCCTCTTATCCCAGAAGTCCTCGCGTTCTGGTTGTGCCCTGCCCAGCCTCGGGCGCTGGCAGACAGGTGGGGCGGGCATAACGTCCATGGCCAGCGCTGCACTGGGGGCTTGCGGGAACCCCTCCTTCGTGCTGCTGACCCCAGCAGGTGGTGGCCCTAAGACTTGAGCCCAGGGAAGACGGACGGTTGGGGGCAGGGCAGTTGCATGCGGTCCAGGCCTCCCTCGCCAGGAACCTCAGCTGAGCGAGGTCGTCCCCCGGGGGGCTGCTGGAGGACCTGGGCGCAGGCCTAGAGACAGGCCGAGGCGGTGGAGTGCACGGAGCGGTTATGTGTGGTCTCTGAGCTGATGGAGGACGCGGATCCGTGTGCATGGACGGCGCAGCTTCCTGGGTGCCGAGGGGTCGGGGCTCCGGCGAGGCTGGGATGAGCGTGGCCAGGAGGCCTGGGTTCAGATCCCTGGACCTGAGGGTCATGCGTGTGGGGTGGGATCCGAGTTCTTCGGATGCATGGAGGGGGCCGGACGTCTGTCCCGGCATCAGCAGGCGGAGGGCGGTGGTCCAGGGACCCTTGAGAAAGACGCGCTCACGTCTGCGTGGTTTCCACGGCAGGACGGCAGGAGCCAGGCGGACTCCACCCGATTCAGCTCAGTGTCAGGGCCCTGTGGGTGCAGCCGGGCTGTGCTGTGGGTTGGGGTGCTCACGCCCTGCATCAGAGCGCCCGGGGTTCATCCCCAGCTCTGCGCCTGCACAGGCCTGGGAGGCAGCAGGTGATGCGTCCAGTGTCCAGTGCGTGGGCCCCGCCGCCCTCATGGGAGCCCTGGGTTATCTCCTGGCTCCTGACACCCAGCCGATTGAATGAGTGAGGGGAGGGTGGGCGCAGGGAACAGGGCGGCCTCCGCAGTGGGAGCAGGGGGCCGGCTCCTGTGGCTCCCGCGGCCACAAAGGCACCCGGGGAAGGTCAAGGAAGACCCCGCCTGGGCTGACGCCGTTCAGTGAACGTCCAGGGCAGGAGAATCCCAGGGCAAAGTAGCCGGGTGGCCGTGGTGGCCGGCGAGGCTGTGGTGGCTGGGGAAGCCGTGGTGGCCAGGGAGGCCGTGGCTGTGGTGGCTGGGGAGGCTGTGGCTGTGGTGGCTGGGAGGCCGGGTGGCCAGGGAGGCCCTTGTGGCCTCCGGGCTGGAGTGGGCGAGGAAGAAGCCCCGTGAGGGTGGAGCTGCTGGAAGTTCTGACCGTGGGTTCCTCTGACCGTTGGCGACTCTGGACATCCGGAAGCCGGTGAGATGTTGGATTTTACAAATCGGGTGTGAATTTCGTATAAATAAAGACATCGAAACACACGCTATCAATTCGACAGAAAATGTGGATGAAGCAGACAGATCCATGGGCGACGAACCTCTCACCTGACACACCTGCCCGCCCGCCTGAACGCCCCAAGTCAGCTAAGAGACTCACTCGCACAGCATGCAAATACGGGCGTCCATTCTGGACCACAGCCTCAAGGGGAGCGCTCCTCTGAATATGTAAATATTCTTCCAGATGTTAAAATACTTACCAGGGACTACGAGGTGAAAGTGCGTTTCTCAGCGGGGGTTAGGGGCCGGCACAACCGGCACGTGGAACCCAGGGCGTTGAAGGAAGGGAGCGTGCAGGGCCGCTCTCTGACGAACACGGACGCAGACTCTAAGCGACGCGCTGGCACCGCGCTGGGTCACCCTGGGAACGCAGCGCGGTGAGCGTCAGTTATGCATCAGTCGCCCGCTTCCGGTGCAGAGGGTGAAGTCACGCGCGTCACTGCTGTGTCTCTGACAACCAAAGCAACGCGGACACTTGACACACTTGAGAGGCAAGAACCCGAGCCAAGACTGAAGGAACCGTTTTGTAGGAGAGAGGGGGCTGCTGGCGCTGTGGCTCCGTGGTTTAAGCCACTGCCTGTGATGCCGGCATCCCATCTGGGCGCTGGTTCGAGTCCCGGCTTCCGATCCAGCTCTCTGCTGTGGCCTGGGGAAGCAGGGGAAGATGCCCAAGTGCTTGGGCCCCTGCACCCGCATGGGAGACCTGGAAGAAGCTGCTGGCTCCTGGCTTCTGATGGGCTCTGCTCTGGGTGTTGCAGCCATTTGAGAGTGAACCAGCAGGTGGAAGATCGATCGATGTCTCTCTCTCTCTGTAACTCTGTCTTTCAAGTAAATAAGATAAATCTTTAAAAAAGGACAGAATACCAGAAGCACAAAAGCGGCTTAGCGATACAGAGCAATAAAAGACGTCGGGGCGGTGTTCACTGGCGGAAAATGCGCTTGGAGACCCAGTCGGGTAAGATAGAGAAAAGGAGCCGGAAGAAGTGTTCGACGAGAGAACTCCCAAGGATTCTCAAAGGAACAAAATAGCTGCAGATTCCAGAAGCCGGTCCCGAACGCGCGGTGCAGCCGAGCCGCCGAGGCGGGGCCGGTCACAGACGTGGCCGATTCTCCCCGGACACCGGGGCCTCCGCAGCCCGTTAGGTGGCGTCTTTCAAGAACTGAAATAATAACAACTGCCTGTCCGTGGTTTTACAACAAGTGAAAATACCCGGCAGATTCGGGGAAGACAGGGCCGTGCTGGCCGCGTGTTGGGGGTGTTGGGAGCGTTTGTCGCTGGCGGTCCTGCTCACAAAGCCAGGGACCCCCAGGCCCAAGGGAGGCTGTGGCAGGGAGCGGGTGGGTGTGCGACCTGGGGAGAGGGGAGACCGAGGGACAGTGGAGACCTGGGAGAGGGGAGACCCGGGAGAGGGGAGATCCAGGGAAGAGGGGGAACCGGGGAGAGGGGAGACCTGGGAGAGGGGAGACCCGGGAGAGGGGAGACCTGGGAGGGGGGAGACCTGGGAGAGGGGAGACCTGGGAGAGGGGAGATCCAAGGAAGAGGGGGAACCGGGGAGAGGGGAGACCTGGGAGAGGGGAGACCTGGGAGAGGGGAGACCCGGGAGAGGGGAGACCGGGGAGAGGGGAGACCCGGGAGAGGGGAGACCGGGGAGAGGGGAGGACCTGGGGGTGTGGGGGGACCAGGGGACGGGGAGACCCAGGAGAGGGGAGACCTGGGGGTGTGGGGGGACCAGGGAGAGGGGAGACCTGGGAGAGGGGAGACCTGGGGGTGTGGGGGGACCAGGGAGAGGGGAGACCGGGGGAAGGGAGACCTGGGGAGTGGGGAGACCGGGGGAGTGGGGAGACCCAGGGGAGAGGGGACATCCAGGAGAGGGGAGACCTGGGGGAGGGGAGACCGGGGGAGGGGAGACCTGGGGAGTGGGGAGACTGGGGGAGGGGAGACCCAGGGGAGAGGGGAGACTGGGGGAGGGGAGACCTGGGGAGTGGGGAGACCGGGGGAGGGGAGACCCAGGGGAGAGGGGACATCCAGGAGAGGGGAGACCTGGGGAGTGGGGAGACCGGGGGAGGGGAGACCCAGGGGAGAGGGGACATCCAGGAGAGGGGAGACCTGGGGAGTGGGGAGACCGGGGGAGGGGAGACCCAGGGGACAGGAGAGACTCGGGGGAGGGGAGACCCAGGGGAGAGGGAAGATCCAGAGGAGAGAGGAGGCCGGGGAGAGGGTGACTGGGGACAGGGGAGACGCCTGTGCAGAGCTGGGCTGTGGGGCTCCCGCACCCTCACCACCCATGCCTTCCTACGACGCACACGTATGATGATGTAATCAACATCGATGATCTGAAGCAAAAATAATGACGGTGAAGTGAACCTGGGGCGCGGCGGACGGAGCCGTCGCCTGCAGCTGTGCTGCCACAGGGCCTGAGTGCGACGGGGTGGGCTCCGAGGGGCGGGGTTCAACCCGGGCTGCTGTAGCAAC